>NC_073629.1:98873375-99176406 GCF_029407905.1 Bubalus kerabau | reverse complement strand
CTCCATCTTGGAGGCTGCCCATTGCTTTTTGGGCAGAAGTCTTCACAGAGTGCTCACTCTTGAGAATGATCTGATCTAATCTCAGGTCAGAGGACTTGGGGTCAAGTCCACTAACCTGCTACATAACTCATGAACACACTCACTTCTCTGGACCTTGGCTTCCTTAACTGGGTCAGGGAACTGAGGATCCGTGTTTTATCTGCCTCCTTCTCCCAGAGCTGGAAGGATCAAATGAGGTCAAGGATGGTACAAGCACATGGTAACTATCAGAGGCAGCCCAGGGACAGGGGAGGAGCTGCGAATGTCTTGGTACCTGGCACCTGTTGTCCATGGCTAATCCCTTCTCTTCCTGACCCTCAGATCCTGGCAGTTTTTTCAGATCAGAGGTGAGGAAGTCTCACCCATGATCTCAACGGGCCACCAAAGTCACCTTGTAAAGCTGGAAGTGTAGAATGGTGTGGAGGCTCTGTTGAAAATACTGTGGGGGGCTTCTATTGTCCCCAGACTCACATCTCATGTGGTTGCCTCCCCAGGGGCCCTGCCTCATCTGTTCTCTGCTACCTCACCTCATGCCTCTCCTTCTTCCCTCTCTGCTTGCTGCTCACAAAGAGGAAACAAGTTGACTGCTCCCCTGCCTCAGGGCCTTGTCAGGTGCTGGGTTTTTTTTTGTTTGTTTGTTTGTTTGCATGAAGTCTTCTACCCCAAACCCTTCCTCTGACTTACTCAGCATTCAGGCCTCAGCTTAAGAATTATTTCTGCTGGGACTTCCCTGGTGGTCCAGTGGTTAAGAATCCACCTCCCAATGTAGGGACTTGGATTCGATCCTTGGTTGGGGAACTAAGAATCCACACGCCTTGGGGCTACAGAGCCAGTGCACAATTACTGAGATAGCAGCTGCAACCAAGACCCAACACGGCCAAAAAGAGAGGCCTCATTCAGCCCCTATCCCATTGCAAGCTCTGTGCACCTAGCATATCCTTTTCCAAACATTCACTTAATTTTTAAAATTGGATATCTACTTGTGTGGAGATTTGTTTTGCCAGTCTATTCTGTAGACTGAAAGGTCTATGAATTCAAGGATAATGTCCATTTTTGTTCACCACTGAATTCCCAGTGTCTAGTCCAATGCTTGAGCAACAGTAAATGCCCAATAAATTTTTGTCCAACTGAATGAATGACCTATCCTGTCATCTTGGAGGTCATTATTAATGTGCCCATGTTGCTTATAGGAAAACTGAGACTCAGAGAAGAGAGGCAACTCAGCCAGCTTCTCCTAGCTAGGGAGTATAGTTGGGGCATTAATAAATCCTGAGGGCCTGTACTGGGAACTGGGAGAAAGGGAAGACAAATCCGAAGGGAGCACTGGCCCAGGAGAGGCCTGCCACCTTCCCCGTCAGTGCCTCCACGCTGGGCAGACCAGTAGGGGCTGAAGTTGGTAGACAGCCTGGAGCTCTCCTGAGTTCCTGTCGCCTACAGGTGCAGCCCACATGAGCAGGTGAAAATGCAGAGGTGCTGACAGCTCTCAGCCCTGCACGCCCTGGGGCATCTGGTTTGGATTTGGTCAGGGTTTTTACTAGTTGTTTTAGAGACACTTAAGCCTGCACATTACACCTTGAGCCCACCGCATGGCTCCTCCAGGGCCTCATCAAGCCACCCAGGGGCAGGGAAAGGGCATACCACAGACCTGACATAGGGAGAAGAAGATGTCCCTGCTAGTGCCCCATCATGGACCACGCAATCAGCAATTGCTCCTGGCCTCTGGCCCTACGTGGGCCATACCCCCCAGAGATGGGGGAGATATGTGCAGAGTACAGCCGCTGAGCCTCTGGGACCTCCATCATTAGAGCTCAATGTCCCATTCCAGCATCTTCTCTCTCAGTGTCCCTCCATGCCCTTGACACTGGAGACGTTCCCCTCCTTTGAACACACCCTATACCTCCAGCCTCTTTGCCTTTACTGACATGCTTGTCCCTGCCGGAACTGCTCTTGTTCACTGGGAACAAAGAATTATACATCCTCTTCTATTTGTCTGGCATTTGCAGAGGGCAGAACCAGGACAGGATGTGGAATTCACTCCAGCTCCATCCCGGCAAGACTTTTCTTAGAGCCATCCAGCCATGGCCCACCTGCCTCCTCAGGTTCACCTGGGTTTGGGAAGTCTTTCATTCATAGGGAATGGGGTTGATCAAGAAGGTCTGTGGGCTTTTCTTATCTCCATCAGGAGTCTTCTGTCCTTGATCTTCATATTAGAGGCAGCTTCATACCTCAGCATGGCTCCTGCTATTTGCTCCCATTCTTATTCTTCAGGCCAGTTTCCTCTCCCTAGCACACATCCTGGTTGCTGCCCTGCCCCTTACATAGTACCGGCAACTTCTTTCCTTCCCTAAGATTTGCCTGCCATGGGCTGATTAACCAGGGCATGAGATTTAGGGACCTCAACAACCCCTGTTGATTCTATGGAACCAAATTTCTAGGTTGGCAAGGTCCTGCAATTTTAGATTGTTTGTCTAAACATCTTATAATTCTGTTATGTGATACTTTAAAGGATTCCAACATCCTCAAAGTCCATGACACTAAGTTTGTATGATATCTGACTCTAGACTGGCCTGTATTTGTAAATCTGCAGGGTCTGAGGCTTCATACACATTCGATACGTGTTTGATGTATGATTCTTTGATTGTGTTACTCTGAAATTCTGTGCATTTCCAAATTTTCCAAACTCCTTACTCTACACTTGCCTGTTTCACTCAACAGTGACAGAAACTGCATTTTCCACTTTCCAATTGATTGCTGAGGAGACAGCTTAGAAGAGGTAGTGATGAGTCAGTGTTCTGGGGGCAGGAGGTAGAGAGGGTGGCACACCACATGAATGGACCCGTTTCCTTTCTAACCCATTTCCTCTACTTAGATGTGGATGGTCGGGTGGAATCTCTGGGCTCAGCTTTCTCTGGGGCGGCCCGTGTACTTGACGGGGTGTGGTGGGAGTCAGTGTTTATGGCCGACACCACAAACGCACCGTCCTGCACAGACTGCATCTCAGGCGGGCAAAGCTTGAATGGGCTACTTGCCAGCACAGGCCTTGGGCGAGCTCCTCAGGCCTCTCTGCATCCCTTGGGACTCTCATAAAAGGAGATGGGAGGCTTCAGGGTCTCTAGCTCCTCAAGGGTGAATCCCTGGGTATTTGAGGACAAAGGGGACACTTCAGTGCTTTCCCCAGGCAGGAAACACGAGTGGTTCCTATGTTGCCTTTTCATTCTTATGCTCCAGAGGTGAACTCTGCCCCGGACAGATGAAATTCCCTCTTAAGTTTCAAGGTGCTTTTGATTTTGATTCAAAGCGGAGCCTTGTGAGTGATAGTAAGGCCCATCTCTAGGGTGTAATCCCTTAGGGCAAGTGCGATGGAGTCAGTATTCTGAGAATCATAGAAGGACCCTGCCCAATAGTCATGGGAGTCCTTAGGAGGAGGCCAGCCTGAAAATCAGAGCTCTCCAATTGTGCCACCCACAGGGAGTATGCAGGGGGCTGCTGGAGCCCCAGTCCCGTTGCTGGGGAAGGGAGCTTGGCCACAGGACTTCAAAGGTCCCTCCTTGTTGAATGAGCCTATGATGGAATTCAGGATGTCAGAGCAAGAGGGGCCTTCAAGATAATTGCGGGCCACCTTCCTGATTGTGTACAGGAAATATAGGCCCCAGAGAGGAGACGACTCACTGTGTGAGTTAATTGCGGAGCTGAGACTAAATACCCATGAGTTTGTCCCTGGTTACTGTGAGCGTTTCATTATCAGCAACGCAGTGAGGTCCAGATATGTGACTCTCATGGTCCCTGGAACAGAATAACTGTAAGTAACAAAACTTTACAGCAAAGAGGATCTGTGTTTGAGGACCAGCTGGACCCTTTAGATGGATGGACTTGGGAAAATTAATCCTCCAGGCCTCAATTTCTCATATACAAAATGATAATTATAAGAGCAAATTCAGAAGCTTCCATGCCCCATATCTCAAACTCTTTGTGGTGAAATGCTATTTTGTATTCTCAGTCTTTTGCTGACCAGTAACGCTTTTGTGAAATACAATACATTTTGTATGGCAATGCCAATGATCTATAAACTTCTGACTGCTTTCTTTTGATTTCTGCAAATCAGTTGCAAAGTGGTAAGCAAGCAGTCAGGGACTGGCTGGTGCCAGGCCGTGAAAAGCACTTGGAGTAGGGCTGATTCAGACTCTGTGTATGCTGGTGTTTCTTGAGTAAGTTCAAGGCAGAGGAACGAATCGGTGTAAATCACAGAGTTCTCATATATTAAGGACCTGCTCAGGGCCTGGTGTCTACATATCTTATTCTGTGCTAAATCCCTCTTGCCAGCCTGGGTGGCATGATGACCTCATTCTGTAGCTTCTTTTGGTTTCCTTGTTCCTTCCTCTGAGAGGAACACCCTGGAAGATGATCACATCGTAGTCTTCTGTATTCTCTGCAGTGCTCTGGAATTGGCCCTGCCGGGGTTATTCGGGTTGACAAAACGAACATTTCCTGTTGCTGTTGGGGAACATGTCTCCCTGGCCCTGGTGAGAAGCCCTGGTCTCCAACCGGAGCAGATGGCAGGGCCCAGGGACCTCCCCCAGCTCGAGTGGCAGACCTGACCCACAAGGGGGTTCCCAGGCACTCAACCCCTGGGAGGCTGGGCACAGGACTCTTTGTGTTGGCAGGAGAAATGAATCTATGCCTTGCTCTGCCATTCTGAGTGCACACTGGAAAGGAGATTTATGGTGGCAATCTGGGGGAAGGGATAGTTTATCTTCTAAATGAAAACTTTGGGAAGCCTCTGCTTGGGACCCAGACCTCACAAGGATCTAATTAAAGGCCTATTAGTCAAACTAATTCCCGACATGACATCGGTTTGCATTAGACAAACATCTTTGACTTTTCAAACACTCTCTTGGGAACCAGGACTTGATTGTGTGACATCTATTGATACATAATCAGGGAAATGGCTGACAAGAAATCAGGCTGTCTGATGCCACAGGGGTTGAGTGCTGGAAAAGCATGAGGGCTGGTTTTATTTGGTTGGCAGGTGTTCAGCTCATAAACCCCACGGGGCACCATTTCTCTGCAAGGTGATCCCTCTTGTTGGTTTGTTGATTAAATAAATGATTAAAGATCTGATTGAGCCCTTGTGGCATCTGTGACAGGCCATCGCCTGTTTGTCTGCATCCCTGTGACCAGACCAGGACCAAGCACACAGTAGGTGTTCAGGAGTGGGGCAGAAAAGGAAGGCTTGGTGATAGCAGCGTGGCCTGCAAGCAAACAAACACAGTCTTCTGTCCTCAAGGAGAGAGGAGGCCAGTGGGGGAAGTGTGCACACGCGCAGAAATAAAGTGACAGAGTGCAATGGTGGGACAAGCCTGGGCTGTAAGGGCTTGTGGAGGGGGTATCTACCTACGCTTCCAGAGGCAGAAGCTGTGCCTAAACTACGTCTGCCTCTCTCATGTCGAGGATCTGTACATCGCTCCAGGCACCCTGAGACAATGACACGTGCCCATTTGGCATCTCCCTCATCCCACAATGATAGACATCTGCTTGTGAGGCCATGGGTCAGGGTCAAGGCCAGTGGCGTCCAGGATCAAGGCTCAGTCTATCAAAGAATCAGGATTCAGACTGCATCTAGGTCTCATCTAGTTGGACTTAGAGCTTAGTCTATCGCTAGGTTCAGGGCTCAGTTGGCCATCCAAGATCAGAGGTGAGTCTCTTAGAGGATGGGGACTCTGACTGGATCTGGGCTCAGTCAATAGCTGGAGTCAAGGCTTAGGTTCAGGATCAGGGTACAGCCTGTTTTTCCTTCTGAAAGTTCTTGGAGGCAGAAACCAGTCTGTAACCATCTCTTGTCTCACAATCTTGTTGCTTGCTGAGTTCTTAGACTGTATTTATTACACTGAAGTCTGCTGATTGGAATCAAGAATGACTGAAGTTTTTGCAAGATTGTTTTGTGGTAAAGGAAACAAAGGGTATTTTCTGAGTGACCATCTATAGAGTGCTGCCCCATAGCCCTTAAAGATAGTGAGCTTCTTGTCACTGGAGGAGTGCAAGCACGGTCATCCCACAGGAAGCTGAGAGAACAAGGTGTTCTTGCTCCAGGAGGGGATGAGCCACAGTTCAAGACTTGGATCATGGACCTCCTACTCTGGGACACCAACCAGATAACCAAGAATGTGCACAAACTGCAGCTGCCCAATCCATAGCCAGGGGCCAGTCCCGGGCTTCCAATTGTTCCCGTGCCTTCAGCTTGCCAGGGTCAGCTCCATCCATCAGCAACTCTGCTTGTCATCGGCTCTCTGACAGGCCTCTGGCCGCCAGGGTCTGCCGGTTGGTGAAAGCTCTTATTAAAATTAATCTCATTTTTACGACGGCGTCATCTATCTTCTGTCCAGTGGGAACTTGAGGGTCACTGTATTTTTGTTTACTGTCAGCCTACTTCCTTTGGCCATAAATTGCCTTCCTTCCCAGCTGAGCTGGAGCCCTAGAGATCAACCCAGTTTTTTTTTTTAAGTCAGCTCTGCTTGGGGTGCCTCACTTCTCTGGCCTCTGCTGCTGCCCTCCATCTGCTCTCTATCTGGGGAGTCGAACGATTTCAGTCTTTCCTGGCTCTAGGTGGCAGCCACCCACACTGTTTTCTGTTTCTCCTTCTTGAGAGTACAGTTTTTCCTGCAAGTTCAAGAGATGTGGGCTGAGCATCTGCCATGGGCAGAGCTTCGTGCTGAGGGCCCTAGGGAGCATAATCCAGCAGGAAAGACTGAGAGAGTACACATGTGCTGCTGCCATTCCTTCTGCCTGGAGTACTCTTTCTTCTGGAGAACTCCTACTCATCCTTCAAAACCCAGCTCCAAATATGCCTGCTCTGGAAAGCCTGTCCTGAATGCTCTCCAAGGTTGAATTACTTGCCATGTCCTCTTTGTTTGCACAGAGGATTTCCTTTTACTGAAGTATTCTCATGCTGTTCTGTAATTGTTTATGTATTGTTCCTTGAAAGTGGAGAACATTTTGGCATTAGTTTTTAGAGTTGCCAAACACCCTGCTTATTTAACTTATATGCAGAGTACATCATGAGAAATGCCAGGTTGGATGAGTCACGAACTGGAATCAAGATTGCTGGGGGAAATATCAACAACCTCAGATATGCAGATGATATTACTCTAATGGCAGAAAGTGAACGAGAACTAAAGAGCCTCTTGATGATGGTGAAAGAGGAGAGTGAAAAAGCTGGCTTAAAAAAAACTCAGCATTCAAAAAACTGAGATCATGGCACCTGGTCCCATCACTTCATGGCAAATAGAAGGAGAAAAAGTAGAAACAGCGACAGATTTTATTTTCTTGGGCTCCAAAATCACTGTGGATGGTGACTGCAGCCATGAAATTAACAGACATTTGCTCCTTGAAAGGAAAGCTATGACAAACCTAGATAGCATATTCAAACACAGAGACACCACTTGGCAGACAAATGTCCATATAGTCAAAGCTATGGTTTTCCCAGTAGTCATGTATGGATGTGAGAGTTGGATCATAAAAAAGGCTGAACGCTGAAGAATTGATGCTTTGAAATTGTGGTGCTGAAGAAGACTCTTTGAGAGTCCCTTGGACTGCAAGGAGATCAAACCAGTCTATCCTGAAGGAAATCAGTCCTGAATATTCATTGGAAGGACCAAATGCTGAAGCTTGAGTACTCTTCAATACTCTGGCTGCCTGATGCAAAGAGCCAACTTATTGGAAACGACCCTGATGCTGGGAAAGATTGAAGGCAAAAGGAGAAGGGGGCAGCAGAGGATGAAATGGTTAGATAGCATCACCAAGTCAATGGACATGAGTCTGAGCAAACTCTGGGAGATGTGGAGGATAGAGGAGCCTGGCGTGCTGCAGTCCATGAGGTTGCAAAGAGTCAGACACGACTCAGTGACTAAACAACGACAACAAGAATGAAGTACCATAAATTAGGTGGCTTGAAACAACAGAGATTTATCTGTCAACAGTTCTGGAGGCCGAGATATCCAAAATGGAGGTTTTGGCAATGCTGTGTTCTCCCTGAGGCTTCTAGGAAAAATTCTTTCCTTGTCTCTTTCGGCTTTTAATATCCCCAGGCACTCCTTGACTTGCAGCAGCATAACTCCAATCTCTGCCTCTGTTATCAGATGAGGTTCTCCGGGTGTGTCTGTATCTCTTCTCTTCTTGTAAGGACAACAACATTGAATTAAGGGCCCATCCAATTCCTCTATGACCTCATCTGAACTGTTTACATCTACAATGACTCTATATTCACATGAGGGCATGTTTTGAGGTACTGGGGGTTACAACTTCAACTTATCTTTTGGGGAACTAATTCAGCCCATAGCCATCTCTTATTTGTTGTATTCCCAGCATCCAGCACATCCAGCATGTGGCAGGTGCTCAGGATATTATGTTAAACAAAGTAATACTTTCTTAAATGACTAAACAAATATACAAAATACAGCTGTAGCAAAGTATGTAAGCCTCAGTGAGGGGGATAAATGAGTGTTCCATGCACTAAGTGGAAGAGAGATTAATTCCACCTGAGGGCTTCTGGAAGGGCATTTCCATGGGGCTGTGAGGAATAAGTAGAAGTTCAATGGATGGAAAACTTAGGGGAAGACAATAAAGTTGCAAAGACATGGACACACTGTAAAGACTCTTCAGGTTGACCTGGTGGGCGGGCCAATGGAAGCCTGGAAGGTAGACTGTGTATTGTGGTCACATGCTAGGAATTGGCAAAAACAGCACTGAAACCCACATCGCTCCATTTCTAGTCAGATTTCCTCCAGTATTGTCTTTCTCTCTTGCATTAAAAATTGAGCTCCTTTTGTGGCCCCTGGAGAAAAGAGACAAGGAAATGGCAACCCACTCCAGTACTCATGCCTGGAAAATTCCATGGATGGAGAAGCCTGGTGGGCTACAGTCCATGGGGTCGCAAAGAGTCGGACACGACTGAGCGACTTCACTTCACTTCACTTGTGGCCCCTGAGAGACCTGTGGCTCCTTTGTTGAGAAGTTCTGACTTGTCTCAAATCAAAGTTCTGGTTTGTTCAAATAAGCAAATCACTGATGTTTCTCTTTGAGATTTATGTTCTTACTGTGGGTCTATGGGTCCTTGTGAGTCTTCATTTTGAAAGCCCACTTTCCAGATTGGCATGTGGAGGCAGAGAGTGCTTTAGTGTCTGGTCCCTTCAGGTCACTATGGAGTATAGGGGGACAGAACAGGTTGTTACTTAACCTGCTCCCCAAAGTGCCCCACATTCAACAATTCCTCCAGCATCTTAATGAAAGTGTGTATTCCTAGGACCATGCATGGCAGGATGGAAATAACATCCATTAACCTCTTTCTTGGGCAAGCCCTGCCAGTAATCAATTCCACTGACTCACATCAGCGAGAGTGTGTGAAGAACAGAGCTGGGTCTGTGACAGGCAGTCAGGAGGAGGGTTAGGAGCATAGACTCCAAAGCTGAACATCTGGGGCTTGTATCTTGGCTTCTCCATTTCCCAGCCAAGGCCTGGGCCTCAGTTTCACCATCTGTGAGAACTGTGGTCATATCCATCCTACAGGGAGGGACTTCTGTGCACATCAGACGGGCTCATAGAAGTGAAGTGTTCGGAGCAGTCGCAGGGCAGGCACTGATAGAAGTGGCCACTGGTATTAATATTACTGAATTGAGGCGAGTTTCACACACAGATTGAGGAGAGACTGAAGTTGGGAGGTTCGGGTCTGTAATTTGTTGTTTATGAGACTGATACCTTTTGGCTGTAGACCTTCAAAAACTCCAGCCTCGTGTCAGCATCACTGACCTTGCTGGGAAAGGCTGCCTCACGATGAAAGGGGCTGCTGAGAAAGAGTGAGGAGACAGAGTTTCAAAGCAGAGTCTTCCTGAACAAAGGCCGTGAGGCCGCAGGGTGATGGCGCTTAAGGTCTGGGAGAAAACCAGAGATTTAGAAAGTAATTGCTGAACACCAACGAGACTAGGAAAAATCACCAGTGTGTGCCTATCCTGTGTTTTTATTCCAGTTTTGCTCATCTTTTTAAAATTGCTCTTTATATCTTCCTGTAACTGAGTTTAACTTAATCTTTTAAAATCTGCTGTTATTTGAATATGAAAAATGGCCAATAATTCAAGCCGGGGAAAATCAAGAGGATTCTTTGAGGTCAGCTTCATCTTCACCATCCTCCATGGGAAATCACTTGCCAGATGCCTAATTCTCCTTCCCAGCCTCACATCTGTCCCCTCTCTCCATTCGCCTTGCTCCAGCCTTGTCTGCCTCAGCCGCCCTCACCAGCATCCTCCCCTCATGGTGGCCGGGTGTGGGAGAGGGTGGGTGTTGGGTCCCTTTCCCCTCCCTGTCTCCTTCCCATGGGGAGCAGCTCTGCTGCTTCAGAGCTGGGTGCGTGGAGACTGGCATTCAAAGCCCCCCAGGAACTGGCCCCAAACTTTCCAAACCTTTTTCCCACCCGGCCTCAAACATCCCCTTCCCTCTCGCCGCACTGGACAGCTCATATGAGAAAAGAAAGGAAAAACCATTAGGCCTCGAGTGCAAAACCACATTAAAAAAAATTCATGTCTCTATAAAGTTTGTGATTCTTTTTTTTTTTTTTTCTCACCACGGTTTCCTGAAATGACTTCCCAGCTCTCTCCTCATTCTACCTACCGAACCTCTTTCCTCCACCCCCACCAGTCATCTCAACTTGACTTAGCTGGCCGTTCCACCTTGCCAGGCGGGCCAGAGACATTTACGTCTACTCAGAGCCTCTGCAGCTCCTAATTTTTCCATTTATTTTGACTTTTATCATTTTCTGCCTTGTATTCGACTCTCTTATTTATCTGTATTTTTGCTCTGAATTCCTTGAAGGAAAAAGTTAATTCTCATCCCTTACCTCATTCATTTACTCCATTGAATGTTCAACATGCCACATCTTTTCCTAGGTTGTGATGATACCAAGACAAAGAAGATAGAAACTTAAATTTAAAAGCCTGTGGTTCTCAGCCTTTTGAAGTCTTTGATCCCTAAGATATTTAGTGAATGCTTTCGCTCACCAGCAAGAGTGTACATGCAGAATATTGTCTAGCACTCATGGTGTTTCCGGACCCATTGAAGTCGTGGGACAGGCTCAGGAGCGCTGGATCTAAGGGAACAGAGATGAACAGAGCACCCACCAGGTACCAGTTCCTGTAGAAGATGCTTTACCTGTGTCATCTCTTAATCAACATGCCCACTGGTCTCCCCAGCACAGGCTGGCACTGCTGGAGGAAGCTTGGGTTGAACAAGCATGTACTGTCTGAGGGGCATGGCTCAGCCAGAGCCCTTGGCCGCTGCTCGGGTCACTCAGGCCTTCTTCTCTTCCCTCCATGGAGGGGTGGAGAGGAGGCCGTGCTCAAAGGCAAATGGCTTTGTGTTTCTCTGAGAAACAGCTTCCTATTTTAGGACTTGTCACTAGAACAGGATGGCCTCTGGCCAGCCAGCCTTGCTGTGGGGAGGTGACTGTATTTGGGAGTTAAAATGTCATAGGCCCATCCATCGCAGGGGAGCCTGTGTCTGGGCCTCCCTGACATTTACGCCTGTGTCTGCTCATTCCAGCCCTGGAGCAACAGGAGTGGGTGAGAGAAGTCGCTTGGACTCACTCTTCCGGAGCCATGGAAGAAAGGACAAGGGTCAGCTTGGAGGGTGGGACTCAAGTCTCTAAAGGGCCACAGCACAGACACGGGACCCTGGTCCTTGGATGTGGCCATCTTAGAGCATGTTTGCATGGAAGAACAATCTAGAAGTCTCTTCTTGGGCTCTTTTCCTTTTTTCTCCCTCCAGCAGAAGATTTGTGGTATCTGGGAAAAAAAGAAAGGAAAAACTATTAGGTCTGAATGTAAAACCACAGGACTTTAAAAAAAAGTGTTTATTTTTCTGCAAAGTTTGTTTTTCTTCCAATGGGAGCCAAGACGCTCTCTAATGCCGGCCTCTGCTGGCAGCTGGGAGCAGTGGAAAAGATTGCTCTATATGGAAGAAGTTCGCTGATTGGGAAAGAGCAGGCCCAAGTGGAATGGGGGTCTGACTCACCTCTTCCGGCGAGTGGCTTATGTGTGGCAACAGGAGGTCGTGACTGAGTAGAAAGGGGACAAGGAAGACCAGGGGGCCCGTCTTCACCAGAGAGACAGCTTTCTGGACTTGTGGGCAGAAAGAATGCCTGCCAGCTGCTGAGTGCCTGCTAGGTGCCAGCCCTGAGCTAGGTGCTTTCCATTTGCTCTTCATCTCTAAACTGAGATGGTGTCACGATTATCCCCATTTCATAACAGGGAGACGGAGGCTAAGTAATGATCTCACAGCAGCTAAGTAGTACAATGGGATTTTGAACCTAGGCCTACTCTGATTCGCATGCCTTTGCTCTGAAGTTCTATGTCATGCAGTGTCTCTTAAGTGACCCGAGTAAGAGACTGAACCTTTCTGTGCCTCAGTTTTAAGATCTGTAAAATGGGTATAATGGAATTTTTTGAGGCTTCAGTGAGAAGACAAACGTAGTGCACTTGGAGCAGAGCCTTGTGTTTACACTCCTGGCAATGAGTATTTTTACATTGTTCACAGGCTTGTGCTTGGCAACTTGGTGTAGAGGGATGGGAAGTGTAAGGAGGTTGGCCCCTGGCCTCAAGCGGTGCACTGTGTGGTTGCAGGAACAAGCCCCTCATCCCCACCTGACCCTCACCCCACCCCGCCTCCTGGAGCTGTCCTCACATGATGAGGTCCTGAGTGCCAAGGCTTCTGTGATGGAGATGTTTGGTCCTTAGCTCTTCATTCACAGATATGTGCTGTCTGCCCAGTGTGAGCCAGAGCTTCTGTCACTAGGGGCTCACAGGAGGGGCTTGGATGTAGTCACTGCCCTGGGGAAGTACTTGGCTCGCTGTGGAAAACAGAAGGGTCAGCTGGTGATGACAACTCAGGGTGCTCGGTGCCATGATGCAGGGACATGCTCTGACCATGTCTGCCCCAACCTCATGCCGTTGGCTCTGGCCTGGGTGTTTCCTCTTCCTAGAATGCCTCTCTGCTTCTCTGTGCTCAGCAAATCCCTCCCTCTTGCAGGATGGACTCAGCTACCATTTCCTCTGAGAAGACTTTCCTGACACTCACCTCCCCTTTTCGGGGTTGGGGACCCCCTTCTGTTCTCTCCTCCTTGTGCCCATCCCTGCCAGTTAGAATATCTGTCACAGCCTTGTCTTCATCTCCTCTTGGGTCATGCCCAGGTAGGGACTCAAGTGCCCGACATCCTACCTAGCATGTGCTCAGGGAGTCTTTTTATTTTTTCAATAATTTTTGCTGAAATATAGGGGGTTTCCCAGGTGGCACAATGGTAAAGAATCCGCCTGCCAATGCAGGAGATGCAGGAGACACGGGTTTGGTTCTTGAGTCAGGAAGATCCCCTGGAGGAGGAAATGGCAACCCACTCCAGTATTCTTGCCTGGAAAATTCCATGGACCGAAGAGCCTGGCGGGCTACAGCCCATGGGTCGGAAAGAGCTGGACACGACTGAGCACGCATGAACACACACACTGGCGTATAGCTGATTTACAGTGTTGTGTTAGTTTCGTGTGTACAGCAAAGTGAATCAACTATATATATATATATATCCACTCTTCTTTAGATACTTGGATGAATTTCTATGACTCTAAATGTTCCCCCTCAAAAGTCTGTTTGCCTTTTTTCCCGATCACACCAAAGGAACCAGAGAATTGTGTGACTGGTCAGGGGAAAAGGCTTTTTGACCAGGACCTGGAGCATGCTCCTTGGAGGGGATAAACATAGATCAGAGACCAAGCTCATCACACTTCCACTGATGTCCTTGATGACTTGTTTAATGTTAGTTTCTGCATCTGTAAAAGGGGTAACAATAGTATTTACTTCTCAGGCTAGTCAGAAACATAAATGAGATCATAAATATAAAGCACTTAGCACACGGTACTTGGCACATGGTCAGAGCCAAACAAATGTTAGTTGTTGTTGTCATTGCCATTACCAAGGCAACGGTGATGCCAGCTGGGTTGGGCATGGCAGCAGTCAACTAGTTTATCTCTTTAAGACTGATTTCCCCCAGACATGCTGATAGAGCCACTGAGGCATCATGCTCCTTGCTGGAGGAAAGAGAAATGCATGTCTCTCTGTAATTGTCATATTTTAAATGCACAGCCCCTGAGTGGGCTCCTCCTCCAAGAAGCTTTCCCTGATCATACCTCCTTGGCTATTCTCTCCTATTTGTGCTCTCTGGGCACGTAGCATTGAGCTGCCCATTTAGCACTTGATTACAGACTGTCTGGTTTGCTCTCTAATTGCTTTCTCTGTTTATGGGCCTGTCTGCCCAACGAAATCACAAGATCTGTAAGAATAATGATTGCATCTCATTTATGTCTCTCAAAACACAAAGCTCTGTGGTTTCTAGGTGCCTAGTAGGAATTTAATAAGTGATATGCTGATGGGTGCTTTACTTGTCATAGGAGAAACACTAAGAGTCGAATTATAGAAACAGAGATGTAAATGGCCTAGGAATATGAAAAAATGTTTAATCTGGCTTATTAAAAATCAAAGCAAATAAATGAAGTCGAGGTCGCATTTTCCTTATTCATAGGCATCTCACTTAAAAATTATAAAACTGCTGGGGATGGCAGTGAGTGAGGAGAGATCTCTCAAATGTTGCTGGTGGGATGGTAATGTAATTCTCTGACAATTTGCAGTATGCAGCAAGAGTCTAAAACAATCCCTACCCTCTGACTCAGTAATTCCACTTCCAGCAATCTTTCCCAGGAAACAGAAAGAGATACGGATAAAGACTTGCATGCAAAGATTGTGATCACGCTGTTATTTTTATTTGGGAGTTTTAAAAGATGTGCTAAATAAACTATGGCAGGGGGTTGCGGTAAGGCACACTAAGAAAAGTGTTTTCAAAAATTTGAAGATGTCAACTTCTCTGTCATAATAAGAGAAATGAAAATTAAAACAAGACATTATTTAAACTACAAAGATAGAAAGAATAAAAAGTTTCAGTAAAACATCATGCAGGAAGATAGACATTTTAACCTACTGTTGGAATAGTCATTATCAATGACAGTTTTGCAAAAGTAAAATTTAACAAATGTTGTGCAAATTTATAAGTGAACATACATTTAGAAGTTGTACCTCCAGGAATCTAATTTACAGATATACCCACATATATATGCACAGATACAGCACAAGATCATTTATTTTGACTCTCTTTGTAATAGGAAAAAAACTTAAAACTGAAATGCAAATCAGTAGAAGGCTGAAGAATGAGGCAGAACTCAGTTGCGCATAAGTAAAGCATGTCAAGGTACATTAAGTGGGAAAACAGTATAGGGGGAGATCTGTAAGCTATATTGTTAAGTGAACAGTCATTATTGATATATATAACATGCCTTAATTTGTGTAAAACCAACAGAGAGTATCTAGACAAAGATATAAATATAAATATTAATGGAGAGATTTTGGAAGAGCAGCATAGTAGAGTCTAAGTGAAGAGCTGACTCATTTGAAAAGACCCTGATGCTGAGAAAGATCAAGGGCAGGAGGAGAAGGGGACGACAGAGGATGAGATGGTTGGATGGCATCACCGACTCAATGGACATGGGTTTGGGTGAACTCTGGGAGTTGGTGATGGACAGGCAGGCCTGGTGTGCTGCGGTTCATAGGGTCACAAAGAGTCAGACACGACTGAGAGACTGAACTGAACTGAACTGAAGAGCAGAGATTCTGAAGGCAGACTACTTGGGTTTAATACCCATCTATACCACTTATGAGAGGGCTTCTCTGATAGCTCAGTTGGTAAAGAATCCGCCTCTAATGCAGGAGACCCTGGTTCAATTCCTGGGTCAGGAAGATCCACTGGAGAAGGGATAGGCTACCCACTCCAGTATTCTTTGGCTTCCCTTGTAGCTCATCTGGTAAAGAATCTGCCAGTAATGCAGGAGATTTGGGTCCAATCTCTGGTTGGAAAGATCCCCTGGAGAAGGGAAAGGCTACCCACTTCAGTATTCTGGCCTGGAGAATTCCATGGACTGTATAATCTATGGGGTCGCAAAAAGTCGGACACAACGGAGTAAATTTAACTCACCACTTATGAGCTGTGTGACCATGGATGAGTTACTTAACCTCTCTGTGCTTCAGTTTTCTTATCTACAAAATACTATATGTGTGAGCTCTTATTATTTTAAACAAAGCAATAAACTTTTGAGGGTGGTCACCTTGGGCAGTGGACCTGGAATCTTAATTCTTGTTGTATAACTTTTGGAACTTCTTCTTATTAAAGCACATAATATTTTATCCATTCAAGTGTTGCATCAGTCAGGGTCCCAGCAGGAAACAGTTGCCATGATTAGCCTGGGTAATTCAACAAGAGGTTAACAGGAAGATGTCTTATGGGAGTGTAAGCAGAGAGGAAGGGCAGCACTCCAAGTCTAGCAACCGCAGGTAGCTGTAGCACCCAGCGGCCTGAGGGCCGGGGGATGGCCTGGTTAGCCAAAATGGGAGAGGTTGCTGTGTGCAGAGGGCTTCTGATGGGGGCTGTGGCTGTGGGGAGTGGGGGGTAGCTGACCAGCAGCAGCCCCAGCAAGGAGGGAGCCCAGGGGACAAAAACCCATCTCCTGCCATGTCTCCCATTGGTGGGACCCAGACATATGCCAATGAGAGCGAGGAAACAGTATCTACCCACCAGCCTGGTGAGCCTGGGGCAGGAGGAAGAGGGAAGAGGAGCAGATCTGGAGCCATCCCAGTACCTAGTGCTAAGTCATGTCCAACCCTGTGTGACCCCGTGGACTGTAGCCCGCTAGGCTCCTCTGCCCATGGGATTCTCTAGGCAAGAATATTGAAGCGGTTCGCCATTTCTTACTTCCGGGAGTCTTCCCAACCCAGGGATGGAACCACATCTCCTGTGTCTCCTGCATTGGCAGGCAGGCTCTTTACCACTAGAGGCACCTGGGAGGCCATCCCAGCACCTGGGGTTATACAAATGACCCCTCCCACAGAGGACATGAGAATGACATGAGTTAACACCTATAAACTCCTGAAACATACTAACTGTTTAGTGGATGTTAATAACCACGAGTACTGGGTATCAAAGCCAAATGAAGACATCAAACAGTGTCTCAGAGTGTTCCATAACAGTTAAAAAATTATGCTTTGAAGAATTTTTAATGACACAAGAGAATTCCTATGGTATGAGATTAAGAGAAAAAAATATAAAATTGTATACTGAGAATGATCTTAAATTTGTCAGAACAAACCACAGGGCAAGCAGACTATACTTGCACAGGATAGAGAGACTGGGAAAACATCTAAAAGTGTCTCTTGTTTCTGAGTGGTGAGGTTAGGGTGATTTTTAAATGGTCTTCTTCGTACTTTTCCACAAGGAGCATGCATTTTTTGCAAGGGTCATATTTGCTATTACAAAGAAAAAGGAGGGAAAAGGAACATTTAAAAAAGAATTCACATGATAGCTGACACCTTCAGTGGCTCTTCATAGATAAAAAATATTCATGTTGTAACTCTCACAACCAGCTTGTATTAGGTTCTATCATTACTCACCCTATTTGAATGTGAGGCAACTGAGGCACAAACAGGTAAATGGCTTGCAAAGTTTACCCCAGGTAAGAAATATTGGAGCTGGGATTTGACTGAGGAACTGGGTTCCCGAGGCTGCATCCTGCACGAACTTGCCACAGTCCTGCCTCCTTAGTGGCTAAAGCCCAAACACTGCCTGAAGCCCTTCACCATTTGAGCCTCACTTCTGGCTACTCTGCCTCTTCCCCTTTTGCCATCCCCAGGATGCCATTGCGGTCCCCCTAGCCCTGAAAAAGGCTGCTCTCTCTTGGGACCATTTTTATTACCTTATTACCAGACTTGGTGCCTGCATGCTCAGTTGATTCGGTTGTGTCCAGCTCTTTGTGATGCTATGGACTGTAGCCCTCCAGTTTCCTCTGTCCATGGGAGTCCCCAGGCAAGAATACTGGAGTGGGTTGCCATGGCCCTTCTCCAGGGGATCTTCCCAACCCAGGGATCAAACACATGTCTTCTGCATTGCAGGCAGATTCTTTACCGACTGAGCCACCAGGCCATTACCTGGCTTCATTCTTCAAGACCCCAGCCGAGTGTCACCTGCTGTGAGGGGCGCTTCCCTGAGTTAGGTGTCTCTCCTAAGCTCCTAGAGCCCCTGTGCTTAACCTTTCCTGCCCTTACCTCCCTTTTAAAAACTCATGATGATGATGATTGCTGGGGTTTTTTGTTGTTTTCCTTGAAGTATTCCTTTTCTTCCATCAAACTAGAAGTTAGAAGTTAAAAGCCTATGCAGATGCTTAAGCTACATAGTAGTAAAGGGAACTAAACTGTCAACATTTAAACATTGGGAGATCTTCCATAAATATCCTGATTTTTGGCTTCCCTTTAAATCTGGGAAAGGCTGGGAACACAGCCTTCAAAGGAAGCAGTTAAAAGGAGTTGATAGAGGCTACTTCCTTTCAGGCAAGGACAGTTTGCAATCATCTTCATGACTCCCTATTGTCTTCTACCAAGCTAGTTTCACTTCTTTTCTTACTGACCTGTCTTCTAAGATAGAGGACTCTGTATTGAGCAGTGCCTTAGTTTTTTGTTTTTTTTTTTATTTTTTTTTTATGCTGAATTTGTTGTTCAGTTGCTAAGTTATGTCTGACTCTGCTACCCCATGGACTGCACCACACCAGGCTTCCCTGTCCTCCACTGTCTCCCAGAGTTTGCTCAAATTCATGTCCAATTGAGTCAGTGATGATATCTATAATCGTTTTTTCCTCTGCTGCCCTCTTTTTCTGCCCTCAATCTTTCCCAGCATCAGAGTCTTTTCCAAAGAGTTGGCTCTTTGCATAAAGTGGCCAAGGATTGGAGATTCAGTGTCAGTCCTTCCAATGAATATTCAGGGTTGATTTCCTTTAGGATTGACTGGTTTGATGTCCTTGCTGTCCAAGGGGCTCTCAAGAGTCTTCTCCAGCATCACAGTTTGAAAGCATCAGTTCTTGGACACTAAGCCTTCTTTATGGCCCAACCATAAAGAAAACAAAAAAACAAAAACAAAAACCATAGCTTTGACTATTATTCAACTTTGCTGAATAATACCACCCAAACCTCCCCCTTCATGAATCATAGCCTTGTTGTGGTGTAGGGGCTTGCATAACTCAATGAAGCTATGAGCCATGCCATGCAGGGCCACCCAAGATGGATGAGTCATAGTAGTGTTCTGACAAAACATGGTCAACTGGAGGAGGGAAATGGTACACCACTCCAGTGTTCTTGCTGCAAGAATGCCACGAACATTATGAAAAGGCAAAAAGATGTGACATCCAAAGATGAGCCCCCTAGGTTGGAAGGTGTCCAATATGCTACTGGGGAAGAGCAGAGGGCAATTACCAATAGCCCCAGAAAGAATGAAGTGACTGGGCCAAAGCAGAAACAATGCTCAGTTGTGGAAGTGTCTGGTGGTGAAAGGAATAATGCTGTAAAGAACAATATTGCATAGGAACCTGCAATGTTAGGTCCATGAATCAAGGTAAATTGGATGTGGTAAAACAAGAGATGGCAAGAGTGAACATCAACATTTTAGAAATCAGAGAACTAAAATGTATGGGAATGGGCAAATTCAATTTCAGTTCAGTTCAGTTCAGTTGCTTAGTTGTGTCCGACTCTTTGCAACCCCATGAACTGCAGCACGCCAGGCCTCCCCGTCCATCACCAACTCCTGGAGTTTACCTAAACTCATGTCCATTGAGTTGGTGACGCCATCTAACCATCTCATCCTCTGTCGTCCCTTTCTGCTACTGCCCTCAGTCTTTCCCAACATCAGGGTCTTTTCAAACGAGTCAGCTCTTTGCATCAGGTGGCCAAAAAATTGGAGTTTCAGCTTCAGCATCAGTCCTTTCAATGAACACCCAGGACTTATCTCTTTTAGGACGGACTGGTTGGATCTCCTTGCAGTCCAAGGGACCCTCAAGAGTCTTCTCCAACACCACAGTTCAAAAGCATCAATTCTTCGGTGCTCAGCCTTCTTCACAGTCCAACTCTCACATCCATACATGACCACAGGAAAAACCATAGCCTTGACCAGACGAACCTTTGTTAGCAAAGTAATGTCTCTGCTTTTGAATATGCCATCTAGTCATATGACCATATGGTTGGTCATAACTTTCCTTCCAAGGAGTAAGCGTCTTCTAATTTCATGGCTGCAGTCACCATCTGCAGTGATTTTGGAGCCCCCCAAAATAAAGTCAGCCACTATTTCCACTGTTTCCCCATCTATTTCCCATGAAGTGGTGGGACTGGATGCCACGATCTTAGTTTTCTGAATGTTGAGCTTTAAGCCAACTTTTTCACTCTCCACTTTCACCTTCATCAAGAGGCTCTTTAGTTCTTCCTCACTTTCTATCATAAGGGTGGTGTCATCTGCATATCTGAGGTTATTGATATTTCTCCCGGCAATCTTGATTCCAGCTTGTGCTTCCTCCAGCCCAGCGTTTCTCATGATGTACTCTGCATATAAGTTAAATAAACAGGGTGACAATATACAGCCTTGACGTACTCCTTTTCCTATTTGGAACCAGTCTGTTGTTCCATGTCCAGTTCTAACTGTTGCTTCCTGACCTGCATACAGATTTCTCAAGAGGCAGGTCAGGTGATCTGATATTCCCATCTCTTGAAGAATTTTCCACAGTTTATCATGATCCACACAGTCAAAGGCTTTGGCATAGTCAATAAAGTAGAAACAGATGTTTTTCTGGAACTCTCTTGCTTTTTCCATGATCCAGCAGATGTTGGCAATTTGATCTCTGGTTTCTCTGACTTTTCTAAAACCAGCTTGAACATCTGGAAGGTCAGGGTTCATGTATGCTTAAGCCTGGCTTGGAGAATTTTGAGCATTACTTTACCAGCGTGTGAGATGAGTGCAATTGTGCAGTAGTTTGAGTATTCTTTGGCATTGCCTTTCTTTGGGATTGGAATGAAAACTGACCTTTTCCAGTCCTGTGGCCCCTGCTGAGTTTTCCAAATTTGCTGGCATATTGAGTGCAGCACTTTCACAGCATCATCTTTTAGAATTTGAAATAGCTCAACTGGAATTCCATCACCTCCACTAGCTTCGTTCATAGTGATTCTTCCTAAGGTCCACTTGACTTCACATTCCAGGATGTTTGGCTCTAGGTTAAGTGATCACATCATCATGATTATCTGGGTTGTGAAGATCTTTTTTGCATAGTTCTTCTGTGTATTCTTGCCACCTTTTCTTAATATCTTCTGCTTAGATGATCATTATATTTCCTACTGTGGGCAAGAATCCCTTATAAGAAATGCAGTAGCCCTCATAGTCAACAAGAGCCTGAAATGTAGTACTTGGGTGAATCTCAAAAGCAACAGAATGATCTTGGTTAATTTTCAAGGCAAACCATTCAACATCACGATAATCCAAGTATACATCCCAACTACTGATGCTGAAGAAGTTAAAGTTGGCCAGTTCTATGAAGACCTATAAGACCTTCTAGAAATAATACCCAAAAAAGACATATGGTCAAAGCTATGGTTTTTCCAGCAGTCATGGACAGATGTGAGAGTTAAACCATAAATAAGGCAGAGTGCCTCAGAATTGATGCTTTTGAATTGTGGTGCTGGAGAAGACTTTTGAGAGTCCCTTGGACTGTAAGGAGATCAGACTAATCAATCCTAAAGGAAATGAACCTTGAATGTTGGTTGGAAGGACTGATGCTGAAGCTGAAGTTCCAATACTTTCACTACCTGATTCGAAGAGCCAACTCATTGGAAAAGACTTTGATGCTGGGAAAGATTGAAGGCAAAAGGAGAAGAGGGCAGAAGAGGGTGAGATGGTTGGATAATATCACTGACTCAATGGACATGAATTTGAGCAAACTCCAGGAGATAGTGAAGGACAGAGAAACTCAGCATGCTGCAGTGCATGGGGTCACAAAGAGTCAGACAGGACTTACCGACTAAACAACAGCAACAACCCAAACCTTAGAGTTTTAAACAACAACCACTTATCTAGCTCATGAGTCTGTAAGTCAGAAATTTGGTCTGTGCTCATCTGAGCGGTTCCTCTGCAGCTATCAGCCATCTATGGTTGGCTAGCTGTTGGATGGAGTCATTCAGTTCAGTAGCTTAGTTGTGTCTGACTCTCTGTGACCCCATGGACTGTAGCACGCCAGGCTTCTCTGTCCATCACCAACTCCCAGAGCTTATTCAGACTCATGCCCATCGAGTCAGTGATGCCATCCAACAATCTCATCCTCTGTCATCCCCTTCTCCTCCTGCCTTCAATCATTCCAAGCATCAGGGTCTTTTCTAGGAAGTCAGTTCTTCATATCAGCTGGCCAAAATATTGGAGTTTCAGCTTCAGCATCAGTCCTTCCAATGAATACTCAGGACTGATCTCCTTTAGGATGGACTGGTTGGATCTCCTTGCAGTCCAAGGGACCCTCAAGAGTCTTCTCCAACACCACAGTTCAAAAGCATCAGTTCTTTGGTGCTCAGCTTTCGTTATAGTCCAACTCTCATATCCATACATGACTACTGGAAAAACCATAGCTTTGACTAAATGGACCTTTGTTGGCAAAGTAATGTCTCTGCTTTTTAATATGCTGTCTAGGTTGGTCATAATTTTTCTTCCAAGGATCAAGTGTCTTTTAATTTCATGGCTGCAGTCACTATCTGCAGTGATTTTGGAGCCCCCAAAAATAAAGTCTCTTACATTTCCACTGTTTCCCCATCTATTTGCCATGAAGTGATGGAACCAGATGCCATGATTTTTGTTTTCTGAATGTTGAGCTTTAAGCCAACTTTTTCACTCTCCTCTTTCACTTTCATCAAGAGGCTCTTCAAGTCTTCTTCACTTTCTTCCATAAGGGTGGTGTCATCTACATATCTGAGGTTATTGATATTTCTCCCTGCAATCTTGATTCCACCTTGTGCTTCATCCAGCCTGCCATTTTGCATGATGTATTCTGTATATAAGTTAAATAAGCAGGGTGACAATATACAGCCTTGACATACTCCTTTCCCAGTTTGAAACCAGTCTGTGGTTCCATGTCCAGTTCTAACTGTTGCTTCTTGACCTGCATGCAGATTTCTCAGGAGGCAGATCAGATGGTCTGGTCTTCCCATCTTTTTCAGAATTTTCCACAGTTTGTTGTGATCCAAGCAGTCAAAGTCTTTGGCATAGTTGATAAAGCAGAAGTAGATGTTTTTCTGGAAATCCTTTGCTTTTTTGATGATCCAACGGATGTTGGCAATTTGATCTCTGGTTCCTCTGCCTTTTCTAAATCCAGCTTGAACATGTGGAAGTTCAAGGTTCATGTACTGTTGAAGCCTGGCTTGGAGGATTTTGAGCTTTACTTTGTTAGCGTGTGAGATGAGTGCAATTGTGTGGTAGTTTGAGCATTCTTTGGTATTGCCTTTCTTTGGGATTGGAATGAAAACTGACCTTTGCCAGTCCTGTGGCCACTGCTAAGTTTTCCTAATTTGCTGGGATAGTGAGTGCAGCACTTTCACAGAATCAGCTTTTAGGATTTGAAATAGCCCAACTGGAATTCTATCACCTCCTCTAGCTTTGTTCATGGTGATGTTTCCTAAGGCCTATGTGACTTCACATTCCAGTTTGTCTGGCTGTAGGTGAGTGATCACACCATCGTGGTTATCTGGGTCATGAAGATCTTTTGTGTATAGTTCTTCTGTGTATTGAGGATAGAGTCATTAGGTAACATGATTCTCATCATCCAGGAGACTAGCCTGGGCTTCTTTATATGGTGGTGGTAGCAGGGTTCCTAAGAGGAGAAAAGGGGCAGATCTCATTGCCCTCGTGCTTTTCAAACCAGGTGCTTTCAAGTCATGTATATTGGCCCGAGCAAGCTCCTGGGGGGCAATCCAGAATCAAGGGATAGAGGAATGGACTCCATTCTTTGATTGAAAGAGCAGCAAAGTGACACTGCAAAGATGCTGGCATCCAGTTGTGAGAAGAATGTGTCATTTATGCAATCCACCACAGGCAAGGACCTTTGCTTATTTATCCATCACTCATGGCAAAATGCAGGGCCTGACCTGTGGGAGAATAATCAGTAAATGTTTGTTTAATTAAATGGAAATGAATGCAGATGAACCTATTTACCTCTGGCATTGAAATCGCTTCTCAACAGACTCTTCTAAGCCTTCATTAACTTTGCTTGCATCTTCACAGACTCCTTGTGCTAAGGAGGAGGGCAAGTGAGACCTCTCAGGACCCCAGAGTCAGAGGCCCTTGTTAGTGCTTGCTTTGGGTTAAGGCAAATTGATCTCTGGTTCCTCTGCCTTTTCTAAAACTGAAATTGGAGTTTGCTCAAATTCATGTCCATTGAGTCAGTGATATTATCCAACCATCTCACCCTCTTCTGCCCTCTTCTCCTTTTGCCTTCAATCTTTCCCAGCATCAAAGTCTTTTCCAATGAGTTGGCTCTTCGAATCAGGTAGTGAAAGTATTGGAACTTCAGCTTCAGCATCAGTCCTTCCAACCAACATTCAAGGTTCATTTCCTTTAGGATTGATTAGTCTGATCTCCTTACAGTCCAAGGGACTCTCAAAAGTCTTCTCCAGCACCACAATTCAAAAGCATCAATTCTGAGGCACTCTGCCTTATTTATGGTTTAACTCTCACATCTGTCCATGACTGCTGGAAAAACCATAGCTTTGACCATATGTCTTTTTTGGGTATTATTTCTAGAAGGTCTTATAGGTCTTCATAGAACTGGCCAACTTTAACTTCTTCAGCATCAGTAGTTGGGATGTATACTTGGATTATCGTGATGTTGAATGGTTTGCCTTGAAAATTAACCAAGATCATTCTGTTGCTTTTGAGATTCACCCAAGTACTACATTTCAGGCTCTTGTTGACTATGAGGGCTACTGCATTTCTTATAAGGGATTCTTGCCCACAGTAGGAAATATAATGATCATCTAAGCAGAAGATATTAAGAAAAGGTGGCAATAACCCTAGCTGAGTTGTCTGGAGCAAGAAGCAGTTGGATTGGCGGCCACTCGAAGCAAAAGCGAATGAAGCCACAGCAGAGGTTCTAGCTTATTAGACTTGCCCCTGTGATTTTGAAGTCCTGGTGAGAACATTTATCAATGGCCTTAGTTCTGGGTGGGGACGTGAGAGAATCCTCTTGCTAATGGGATTGAACCTGCCATTCAGTCTAGCACTTGCCCCCAGCGTGGCCCATTTCCCACAGCTCAGGCCACTGCCACCCACCACCCACTCAGTCTAAACTGTAGGCAGAGGCATGAGTGATGAGAAAGTAGCCCCGCCCTGGTGAGAGAGCCAGCTGTGAGCCCTGGTCCAGCGAATTCTCATTTCAGGCCAGCCACCACCTTGTTCCCCCTCTGACCAGATTCTGGCGGTAAAGCAGGAGCGGGGATGGCTGCAATGCTTCCTAAGCGTCTTTCCAGCGCTGAGAGTTGAAGAGCTTCTTCACATGCACATTTGCATGTTTCCTTCCAGAACACTCATAGACCCCAATCAAAATCCCCACCCCTTCCAGCTTTCTCATCTGCTCCCCTGGCTACAGTTACCCACCTCCTCTGAGTCTTTGCTTATATTTCACCTTCTTAGTGAGACCTACACAGACCATCCTGCTGCTGCTGCTGCTAAGTCACTTCAGTCGTATCCGATTCTGTGCGACCCCATAGACGGCAGCCCACCAGGCTCCCCTGTCCCTGGGATTCTCCAGGCAAGAACACTGGAGTGGGCTGCCATTTCCCTCTCCAATGCATGAAAGTGAAAAGTGAAAGTGAAGTCGCTCAGTCGTGTCCAACCCTCAGCGACCCCATGGACTGCAGCCTACCAGGCTCCTCCATCCATGGGATTTTCCAGGCAAGAGTACTGGAGTGGGGTGCCATTGCCTTCTCCAACACTGACCATCCTATTTAACACTGTAGTTCACTCCCCTTCACCACTTACCCAGGAAGACTTATTTTTTTGTATTGTCCTTGTAATACTCTAATATATCATAAAATTCACTTTGTACTATTTGTTGTTTAGTGTGTGTAGAAGGCAATTGCCATTGGGCAGAGAGCCTTTGATTTGCTGAAATATCAGTGTTTAGTATTGATTTGCTCGGCACATCAATAAATAGCATCAGTAAATATGATAAATGAGTCTCTCTATGATGGGAACTCCCCCAGTCCACACCTGTAGCTCACTTCTGTGGTGTGAGGACTTTCTGTTGGATTTATTGAGCATTTTTATCATATCATTTATCCCCTCAATTACCTTAATTGTTGTACTTTCTTTTAATGATTTATCTAGAGGTATAAAAATATATTCCTGACTTACCAAACATTGTGTAATAGATACATTTATACTTTTACTTCTTTCTGAAAATACAAGGATCTTCAGTTCAGTTCAGTTCAGTCGCTCAGTTGTGTCCGACTCTTTGTGACCCCATGAACCGCAGCACGCCAGGCCTCCCTGTCCATCACCAACTCCTGGAGTCCACCCAAACCCATGTCGATTGAGTCGGTGATGCCATCTAACCTTCTCATCCTCTGACATCCCCTTCTTCTCCTGCCCTCAATCTTTCCCAGCATCAGGGTCTTTTCAAATGAGTTAGCTCTTCGCATCAGGTGGCCAAAGTATTGGAGTTTCAGCTTCAGCATCAGTCCTTCCAATGAACACTCAGGACTGATACAAGGATCTTAGAACACTTTTATTGAATTTACCCCTTTTTCAAATTTAATGCTATTGGTTTTATTATATTTTAATAATCTGTATTTTTTAACCATGTAAGACATTACTGTCATCATTTTATTCTATCAGTTTTCCTTTATACTTACTCATATAGTCATGCTTTTTGTTGCTCTTCATTTCTTCCTGACTTTGCAAACTTCTCTCTGGAATCATTTCCCCTCAAGAACTCCCTGAATATATTTTGTAGTTCAAGTTTCCTACTGATAAACTCTTTTACTTTAAAAAATTTGTCTAAAAATGTCTTTATTTTATCTCTGTTTTTGAAGACCGTGTTAAGTGGAATTGAATTCTAGATTAGACCTTTTTTTTCCTCAGCTATTTGATGTTATCATTTCACTGTCGTGTGTTTCCACTGTTTCTATTGAGAAGTAAACTCTTAGTCTAATTGTTGCTCCTTAGAAGCTAATATGTCTTTTTTATCTGGTTGCTTTAGGGTTTTCTTTCTGTTTTTATTTTTTCAGCAGCTTAACTCTAAGATGATGTTGTTCACTTTCAGCTAGTCCTGCTATGGTTTTGCAAAGTTTAGTGATTCTGTGGCTTGTTCCTGTCCTCTTCTCTCTCTTCTCTCTCTCTGGGACTGTGATTAGAGCTGTATAAGGCTTGTCTTGCATTCTTTTTGTTTTTTATACCCTTTCATCTCTCTGTATGTCATTCTGCATATTTCCTTCTAACTTGTCTTCTAGATCATTAATGCTATCTTCAGCTACATCTAATGTGCCATGAAGCTGAGCCACATCTGAAGTTTCTTAATTTCAGATATTTTAATTTTCAGTTCTTCAATTTCCAATTAGTTCTTTTCCATTGCTTTATCCTCCCTTTTGAAATTCTCCATCCTGATTTTTAATTCCTTAGACACATTAATCTTAACTATTTTAAAGTGCATGTCCAATTAACTGAAATTTCTGGCTTCCCTGTCAATATATTTCTATTGCCTCATTTCTTTTAATTCACATATTCTTGTATGCATAGTTATTTTACATTGTGTTCTGAACATTTTATGTGAAAAGTTGTAGAGAAAAGCTGTGGCTTGGGCTGATATAATTTTGGAACACAGAGGATTCACATTTGCTTAATGCAGGTAGTCATGGCTGTGGCTGAGGCTATAGCACTATCTATCCTGGATCACATTCATCTAGTCAGCAATTAAGTTGATTTAAAACTGGGCTTCAATCCCTGTTGGGGCAATGAATTTCCTGTTCACTCTTTCTCCTAGGGTATAGCCTATTAGGAGCTCAACCAAAAGCCTTCTTGGCAGGCCCAGGACTCCTAGTTCTGTCCCTATAGTCTTGTGAGCCTGTTGAAAGCTCAGGTCAGTTTCTCAAGCTCTCAAGTGCCTCTTGTAGAATTGGCAGATCCGCCTATGGAGAAAGCAACATCAAATACTAAACTAAGCTGTCTGAGATCCCTTCTTAAGTCAGCTTTGTTCCCATAATTCTTCATTGTCTTGTTAACTCCCCAGGGCCTTCAAACATATGTGCTTTGCTGTTCCTGTTCAACTTTTCTAGTTATTCTTATCAGGAGGGTTTGGTCTGAATTAACAAGTCTGCCAATACCAGAAGCCATGTTGAATTATCTATAGTAACAGTGATAATACAATTAGGATGACTTGACCACTGTGGTGTGCTGGTAAATGTTTAAAATTATTTATAAAAAAATGTATGTATATACCAATGTGCTTATTACAAATTTTACTGATCTAAATAATCTGCATCACACAATTTACAAATAAAATACACAATCTTTTTATTGTTGATTCCACATAGCCTATTCATCTGCCTAGAATGCTATTGTTGATGTTTATTCAAACTAGGGTTGCAGTGGATGAATGAGCACAGTTCTGACATAGATATTATTGATAATTTTGTTTCTATCAACAAGTGAGATACAAGAAAAACAACAAAGATGCATGTTGTAACTTCAGTCATTCATTATCAATGTGAACAAATATTTTGATAAACCATGTCATAGTTTTTGAATACTGGAGTAGTGTTTCTTCAACTTTTTGTATCACAACCATGGCATACTTTTAAGTTTAATTTGCATTATTAACATTTTCTCTAACACTTTCTTAAATCTAGATGATCAAGGGAACAATAAATCAAGCCCTTATTGGTAGCTTTTGCCAATTTCTAATGTGTAAATCAGGCTTCCCTAGTGGCTTAGTGGTAAAGAATCCACTTGCAATGCAGGAGTTGTAAGAGAGGTAGGTTCAATCACTGGGTTGGGAAGATCCCCTGGAGGAGGACATGTGACCCACTCTGGTATTCTTGCCTGGAGAATCCCAGGGAAAGAGGTGCCTGGCAGGTTACAGTCCATAGTGTCGCAAAAAGTTGGACAAGCTGAAGTGACTTAGCATGCATGCAATGTGCAAATCAACCATGGTTGATTCTGAACTATGAACATGAGATCATCACACAAGAATTATGTGTGAAGGGATGCACAGTAGCATGTCATTAGATAGTATTTCCCCCATGCAGAAACAATAGATGTAAATAACCTCAGAGCATGGATAATAGTAAAATGTAAATAATTAGGAAATGGTGGATTTTGAGTATTACAGTTATTTTAAATATAATTTCTTTAATTGCAATTTGTATACTTTAATTTTTAATAATAGTTCTTTTTAACAATTGGCTCATACAATCCCTGAAAATTTAACATTCAGCTCACAAGGTGGTATAGGCTGACTCCAACATACCACTTGACTATCAGTTGTTGTACTACCTCTGTGTCAGGCACCCTGCCAAATTCTGCACATTCATTATCTCATTTAATTATAACTATATAAAGTTCAGATATCCCCTCTTTTTGAAGCTGAAGTTTCTGAGACTCAGAGAAATTGAATGCTTTTTCCAAAGATACACAACTTGAATCCAAGTCCATTTGACTCTTGATTGATTATAAGAATGATGATGGTGATAGGTAGATAGACAGACAACATGCACTGAGTACTAGCTTTGTGGACCATAAGGAAGGCTGATTGCCAAAGAATTGATGCTTTTGAATTGTGGTGCTGGAGAAGAGTCTTGAGAGTCCTTTGGACAGTTCAGTTCAGTTGCTCAGTCGTGTCTGACTCTTTGCGACCCTATGGACTACAACACGCCAGGCCTCCCTGTCCATCATCAACTCCCGGAGTTTACTCAAACTCATGTCCATTGAGTTGGTGATGCCATCCAAACATCTGATCCTCTGTCATCCCCTTCTCCTCTCACCTTCAATCTTTCCCAAGATCAGGGTCTTTTCAAACAAGTCAGTTCTTTGCATCAGGTAGCCAAAGTATTGGAGCTTCAGCTTCAGCATCAGTCCTTCCAATGAATATTCAGGACTGATTTCCTTCAGGATTGACTGGTTGGATCTCCTTGCAGTCCAAGGGACTCTCAAGAGTTCTCCAACACCACAGTTCAAAAGCATCAATTCTTCAGCACTCAGTTTTCTTTACAGTCCAACTCTCACCTCCATACATGACTACTGGAAAAACCATAGCTTTCACTAGATGGACTTTTGTTTGCAAAGTAATGTCTCTGCTATTTAATATGCTGTCTAGGTTGGTCATAGCTTTTCTTCCAAGGAGCAAACGTCTTTTAATTTAATGGCTGTAGTCACCATTTGCAGTGATTTTGGAGTCCCCCCAAAATAAAGTCTCTTACGGTTTCCATTGTTTCCGCATCTATTTGCCATGAAGTGATTGGACCAGATGCCATGATCTTAGTTTTCTGAATGTTGAGTTTTAAGCCAACTTTTTTACCTTCCTCTTTCACTTTCATCAAGAGGCTCTTTAGTTCTTCTTCGCTTTCTGCCATAAGGGTAGTATCATCTGCATATCTGAGGTTATAGATATTTCTCCCTGCAATCTTGAATCCAGCTTGTGCTTCATCCACCTCAGCATTTCTCATGATGTACTCTGCATATAAGTTAAATAAGCAGGGTGACAATATACAGCCTTGACATACTCCTTTTCCTATTTGGAACCAGTGTGTTTTTGCATGTCCAGTTCTAACTGTTGCTTCTTGACCTGCAAACACATTTCTTAGGAGGCAGGTCAGATGGTCTGGTATTTCCATCTCTTTAATAATTTTCCACAGTTTGTTGTGATCCAGTTGTGAAATAGTCAAAGGCTTTGGCATAGTCAGTAAAGCAGAAATGGATGTTTTTCTGTCTTTTTTAACGATCCAACGGATGCTGGCAATTTTTTCTCTGGTTTCTCTGCCTTTTCCAAATCTAGCTTGAACATCTGGAAATTCATGGTTCACATACTGTTGAAGCCTGGTTTGGAGAATTTTGAGCATTACTTTGTTAGTGTATGAGATGAGTGCAATTGTGTGGTAGTTTGGGCATTCTTTGGCATTGCCTTTCTTTGGGATTGGAATGAAAACTTAAATTGAAGAAAGTAGGGAAAACCACTAGACCATTCAGGTATGACCTAAATTAAATCCCTTTGGATAGCAAGGAGATCAAACCAGTCAATCCTAGCAGAAATCAACCCTGAATATTCATTAGAAGAACTGATGCTGAAGCTGAAGCTCCAATACTTTGGCTACCTGATTGGAAGAGCTGACACCTTGGAAAAGACCCTGATGCTGGGGAAGATTGAGGGCAGGAGGAGAAAGGGGGCAACAGAGGAAGAGATGGTTGAATGGCATCATTAACTCAATGAACATGAGTTTGAGCAAGTTCCAGGAGATGGTGAAGGACAGGGAAGCCTGGCATGCTGCTGTCCATGGGGTCACAAAGAGTTGGGCATGACTGAGTAACTGAAAAACAACTTTGTGTTGGAGCTCAATCTAGGTTAATTCTTGTAACTCTCTTGTTTTTTAACCATCTCCTGTGTTCTTCTCTGCAGTTAATACAACCAATATTTTAGGGAAATAGGAAATTCTCCTGCAGGAGGCAGTACCCAGAGGATGGGAGGGGGACCAGGAGCCAGTGACCGTCAGATGGCAGGATAGGGTCATTCTCCCTTGCATAGTCTTGGCTCGTTAGTCCTCTCAGTATGGTGTTCAGGGAATTTCTGAGGCTCTCTTTGTCATTATCATCCCATCTGCCTGCCCAGTGGGCCCATCTGGTTGGCAGGTCTAAGCACCACTCAGAGGAAGCATGGTCCCTCAGACAGGGCAGTCCAAAGAGGAGTGACCTCCAAGATAGTTAAGTGCTCTGCCCTGGAAGGTGAGAGCAGAGGCAAGGAGCCCTTGCAGGGAGGTGAAATGCGCCCCATCCTTCTTCTTGTCCCATACACATATCAGAATCACCTGCAAATTCTATTTGTTCTTCCTCTAGGGGTCTACAACCTGACTGTTTATCACTATTTCCACTGCTACTGCCCTGGTCCAGGTGTCTCCTATCTCTTGCTGAGACCACGGCAGATGGTCACCACCTAAATAAGGTCAGTCATTTCCCATCACTCCTCTGCTCAAACCCTCCACTGACTGCCATTCCACTAGGAGCAGAACCAGCACCCTCAGGTCTATGGGGCTGGCACAGGCTGGCTCCTTCCTACCCTGCTTCACCCTGCCCCTCCCCTGAATCCCCTCCCTCAGGTCTCACTGCAGGCATTTCCTCTGGGCATTCTCACAGCTCACTCCTTCACCTCATCAGGACTTCTTCATGGGGTCTTCTCCGACCACTTCATTTCAATCACAAGCCTCCTCTCATGCCTCTTCTTTCCTGCTCTGATTTATTCACAGCACAAACCTCTATCTGAGAAGCAGCAGTTCATGTCACTATAAGCACCAGTACTTTGTTTATCCTTTCTCCTCCCACTAGAAAGTAAGCTCCACAAGGGAATGCATTCTGTTGCCTTGTTTCTGTGGTCCCCCAGCAGCCAGAAGAGAGTCTGGCATCAACTAGCTAAGCAGTTACTGAGCGAGTGAGTTCCTTTCCTACATGGAGGCTGCACTGCCTGGCTGGCAAAATCAAGTCTGATTCTATGAAAAATGCAGTGGTCTCAGAGAAAGTGGGGGCGCATTTCTCCTTCTCTTCCTCCTAGAGCTCCTGACACCTCCCTCTCCTTGTGGTCCCCCTATCGCCACACCCACTGCAGCTCCCTCCCCAAGGGCTCTTGTCTCCTCCAGCCCAGGACCCATGTCATGCCCACCCCACCCCCAGGCCTTCCATAAGGCCTGGTCCTAGGGGGACCCCATTAACCTGCACCCCCACCCCCAGCAGAGGTCTGGGATCCTCTGCAGTCTAGGGAGCAAGAGAAGAGGTTAGTTTACGTGACAGGCTCTGGGATTTGAACAGTCTGTACATTTGCTGTAAATGAGCATGGCGCCAACCACATCTTTAGACGTGAACTTCGGCAAACTCCAGGAGATAGTAAGCCACAGGGAGGCCTGACGTGCTACAGTCCGTCGAGTCACACAGAGTCGGACACGACTTAGAGACTGAACAACAACAACCATGTCTTTCATTTTGAGTCACGGCCATTTGGTTTTCTCTCCACAGTATTCCTGCCTGGATGTCATGGGCTTCCGCCTATCTTGAACTCTCTGGCGCCTGGGTCTCTCTCCTTCACTTCTCAGGCCGTTCTTCTCTCCAGCCTCTCTCATCACCTTCCCACTCCCTGTGTGTTTCCAGCTCTCTCTTGTTTTCTCCCTGACTTTCTGCCTTCGCTGCTGGCTGGCTTGCTTTTCTCCTCTCTCGGCCTTGCTCCCTCTGCCTTGCCTTCCTTGATCCTGTGTTTTCTCCCTGAGGGTTTTCTTGAGCCCCTTTATGCCTCAGTCTCTGTCTGTGGTCTTTCTCAGCCTTCCTGCCTGATTCTTGGTTTCTCCCGCCTCTTTGTCCATGTATCTCTGCCTGTCTCCATGTGTCTCTGTGTCTCTGTCTCCGTGGCCCATTCCCTGTCTCTGCACCTCCTCAGCCCCTGAACTGAGAGGGCCGGGAGGAGGGGAGCCAGGAGAGACTTCCCTTTCATCGCCCCCTGGGAACCGGCAGGGCTTCCGCTGGCCCCAATGTGCTGAGGCTGAGGCCTGGAGCTGAGGAAATGCATCTGTCATCTCTGATGGAAAGGGCCCCTCCCAGGAGGCCTCTGCCCTCCCCCGGCTCCCCTTCACCTGCCCATGAACTCTGGGAGCACCTGAGGGAGAGCCGCTTGCGGGAAGAGGGTTCCACGCGGGAGCAGCCTTCCAAGGAAAACATGGCCTTGATAGATCGTGTGTTGGGAGGGAGCTGGCTCCTCGCACTGTAAATTGCCAGCCTGACCTCCTCCACACAGCCCCTGCAGCAGGGGTAGGCGGAGCCCCCAGGTTGAGTTTCTCCTCTTGGCCAAACCAGGAGGATGGGAGTCAGGGAATTGGAGCCCACCTAAGAGCTTCCTGGGGCTTGTAGTTACAAAACATTTTCATTGCCAGCACCTCTCTGTTCTCAAGTCAGGGGATACTTCTTGTGTGAGCGTGTGTTCAGTCGTGTCCAATTCTTTGCGACCCCATAGACTGTAGACTGCCAGGCTCCTCTGTCCATGGAATTTTCCAGGCAAGGATACTGGAGTGGGTTGCCATTTCCTTCTCCAGGGGATCTTCTCAACCCTTTTAGGGAAAGAGGCATTAAGATTTAGAGGGGTGATAACTGTGAAAGGGCCACAGTGAATTAGGGGCAGAACTGAGAATATTTGACTTGAAATCCAGTCCCTCCTTTCCTTTCCTCCTCTCCCCAATTTATTGTCAGAGGAGACACCTAGGGAGTTAGCTTAGCCTGAATCACACAAACAAAGGTGTAACTGTCCAACTAACAGTCTGTATGGGAACACAGCAGTGTGACTTCCCTGGTGGCAAAGAGGATAAAAATCTGCCTGTGCATGCAGGGGACTCCAGTTCTATCCTTGATTCAGGAAGATCCCACGTGCCTCGGAGCAACTAAGCCCATGTGTCACATCTATTGAGCCTGTGCTCTAGAGCCCGCAAGCTCTAGATGGGCAACTACTGAGCCCACGTGCTGCAACTGCTGAAGCCCATTTGCCTAAAACCCGTGCTGTATAACAAGAGAAGCCACCGCAATGAGAAGCCCATGCACTGCCACAAAGAGTAGTCTCTGCTCGCTGCAACTAGAGAAAGTCTGCACACAGCAACGAAGACCCGGTGCAGCCATGAAAAAAATATAAGAACAAGAACAGAGGAGTAGGATGGGGAAGCAAGCATTTTGGGGGAAGGCAACAGGGACAGGTCCAAGGGAGAGCTTCTGCCGGCTCTGCTTTTCCTCTCTCTACCCTGGCTTGGCCTGTGCTGGCTGGGTTGGCAGTGCCCGCCCTGCTCCCGCCCCTTCAAGAAGCTCTTCCCCTGAAAGAATCCACCTCATGGGGAACCAGTAGCTAAGACTTCTCCCCAGTCCTCTGTCCAGGCACAGACCTGTCACTGCTCCAGCCCTGGGACCGTTCCTGAGAAGCAGGACAGACACATGTGCATGCAGGGCCACTCAGAGACTCACTGCTCCAGACTTGGGTCCACAGACAGGCACAGCTGGTGTTCGTGTGTATGTGGAGACACTCCATGCCCTCATAAGAACCATGCCCCTGTTCACAAACATTTGAACACAAGTCACTCACAGTCTGCCTACAAATACATTCATAAACACACCTTTACACAGAACTACAGATGCAAAAGTCAACGTGTGCTCATGTGGACACACAGGCTTGAGCTCATCCCTACACAGACATGTGTACCCACAGATCCTTGTGTGTACTGACATATGTATCACATCACACGCATACTCATATACATACTTGCTAAGTCGCTTTAGTCAAGTCCGACTCTTTGCGACCCTATGGACTGTAGTCCACCAGGCTCCTTTGTCCATGGGATTCTCCAGGCAAGAATGCTGGAGCGGGTTGCATGCCCTCCTCCAGGGGGTCTTCCCAACCCAGGGATCAAACTCGTCTCCTACATTAGCAGGCAGTTTCTTAGCACCACCTGGGAAGTAAGAACACATACTTAATCGATAACATATTTACTGAGAGCCTGGTCATGGGTGACATACGATGATGCTAAGTTTTAGGGAATGAGGCAGAGTATCCTTTAGGTAATATAATTAGTTGGCTTGGGCAACTCTAACAAAGTACTACAGATAAGGGGCTTAAACAACAGATGTTCATTGCCTCACCATCCCAGAGGTGGCTAATCCAAAGTCAAGGTGTTGGTCGTGCTGGTTTCCTCGAGACCGCTCACCCTGGCCGTCTTCTCCCTGTCACGTCACATGCTCTTTCCTCCATGCATGTCTGTATCCCAATCTCTTCTTCTTCATAAGGACACCAGTCATATTAGGGCCCACCCTAGTGACCTCATTTTCACATAGTTATCTCCTTAAAGGGAGTTCCATCTACAAATATAGTTACATTCTGAGATACGATGAAGTCAGGGCTTCAACATGTGAGTTTTGAGGGGACAAAACTCAACCCGTACCTTGGAGCTGACCTCTTAGAGGGAAGATAGACCCAAGAAACAGAAAATGATGCAACTCTGATAAAAGCCATGAACAAGCACACAGGGGCTGAGGGAGAGACCATGGAGGAGAGGGCTGGGGGGTGCCTTAGACATGGCAGTTGGGTGGGAGTCTACAGAGGAGGGGCCACCTGTCTTGTCCTGGGCTGAGGGCACTCAGCAAGGGCCAAGTCTTTTCACCTCTGCCTTGCAGGCCTGGTCTGGACTGTGGCTCAATAAGTGTGCTGGAGGTGGACAGATAGGTGTGCAGACCAGCAAATGGGGTGTTCCCTGAAGAGACCCCACTGTTGTGCAGGAAAACCCTGAAGGAAGGGCAGGAGAGAAGACACCCAGTGCCTGAGTGCCTGGGTGGTCGGACAGGGTGTGGACGACCTGGCAGGGAGCCTGAGCCTGAGAAGAAAGCAGGAGGGAAGGATGATCAGAGATGCTGAAGGCTGGCTGGAAGGCCAGTTCTGGATCTGCTGTGTGACTTTGGGCGAGTTACCTAACCTTTCTGAACCAGTTTCCTCATCCTTAAAATGGGGGATAAAAGAGTAGCTACCTCACAGAATTGCTGTGAGGATTAAATGAGGTCATGTGTGTAAAATGCTTAGCACATTGGCTAGCACATAATTAGTAGGTAATAAATGCTAGCTAGTATTGCCATGATTATTGGTACTTTTTCTGGAAAGCAAACACACCACATACCCGAGTCATTCTTGGCTCCACCTCTCTCTTACCACACACAGCCACCAACCACCCAGTGCTTGCTAATTCTGCCTCCTATACAAGCCTCCAGTCTGACATACCTTCTCCATCTTTTTGGAGACAGCCCCATCAGCTCTCATCCGGACATCCCACCAGCCTCTCCCTTGATTCCCAACCTCTAGCCTCTCACTCACCAGTCTAGCCTCCACATTGGCCTCCGGCGAAACTCTCTAAACTGCAAATCTGGTCATAAGACTTCCAGGCTTAAAAATCCTCCAGAGCTCAATACCACCCACATGATAAAGGGCATTCAAGGCCTTTCCAGCTCTGGCCTTAAATTCCAGCCATGGTCAACACACGCCATACCCACTGGCATACTTCCCAGATTCCAAAGAGTTCGGGTTTGCTCAGACTTTTGGGCCTTTGCACATACGGTTCCCTCAACTTGGCAGACACTTCCCATCTCCTCTACCCTGACAGGTCTTAACTAATCTCCCTTCACGATTGAGCTCAAGGGTCAGGAAGTCCTGCCCTGGCCAGAGTCAACGAGCCCCCTGTGGAGCTCCTGGGAGTCGGGCTGCTCTGCCGCACTGTTGCTGTCTCAAGTTCATTAAGAGCAGGAATTGGCTCCGCTCCCTCAGATGTCCCTGGCACCTGCACTGTGCCTGGCTTAGTAGGCTCTCAGGACATTCTTTGAATCACTGAATGAAGGCCTGATCCCGCGAGATGGAGATGGTTGTCTTAGATTTACAGACAAGTAAACTGAAGTTCAAAAACGCTAAGCCACCTGCCCAAGCTTAGGTAACCAGGCAAAACCATGTGCACATCCTGTTCTCACAGTTTTCTCTGCCTGGATTTCTCTCCTTTCCCTCTCTTTTCCGTCATTCTTTAGACCCAGCTTAGACATCACTGCCTATAAGAAGCTCTCCAGTCTCTTTCTTCTGGGCTCACCTAGCACTTCTTTTCTCACAATATTGTAGAGTAAACTGTTTCTTCCATGCAGATTGTGAACACAGGATCCAGGGCTGCCTCTAAGGTGTTCAGAGTCCCTGTCTATAGAACCAGTCATTCAAAATCAGCATGTTAGCACCATTCTGGAGATGTAAGTTTGTGGGCACCTACAAGAAAAATACCACATCGGCAAGTGTAAGTGATCCATCTTCCAGGCTGCTCTGCTAGCAGAGGGCCTGGCTGTGGAATCTCAGGTCCAAACCATAGAAATGAATCCTGGAGCTCCTCAGGTGATCTGGTTGACCTCATATATGAAGCAAAGGGTGGAAAAAACCCTGAGTGGGAGAAATGGACCAGAGCCCATGCAAGTTTCAGTCCAGGCAGGCCCAGGGCCCCACCTATATAGCATTGCTAGCCCTGGACAGTCTCAGGCATTGGAAAGGGACTTGGACAATTTTGAGGAAGACACTCCAAAGTGTGGGGCTGCCTGAAGAGTGGGGCAGGAGCAGGAGTTTTGCTCACATCAAAAAGCAGTTCTGGTAGGGACCACATCCATCCTATTTGCTGGTGGGACAACTTAGCCCTCAGTTCAGTTCAGTTCAGTCACTCAGTCATGTCTGACACTTTGTGACCCCGTAGACTGCAGCTCGCCAGGCTTCCCTGTCCATCACCAACTTAGCCATGGGACCATGCATATGGCCAAACCTGGTGCAAGACTATGGAGTCATGAAGTTGCTTAAAGTGTGGGTGGCATTAACAGAAACATATTCTCTAGATCAAGGGAGGGATGTACCTGCTATTTTCTGCAGACCAGCCTGCATTTAAACCTTAGTGTTCAGTGATGAATTCACTGTTTGAAGAGGAACAGGAAGGAATTAGATTGTTTAGCTATTAGAATTAGCTATTGGGCTTTCCTGGTGGCTCAGATGGTGAAGAATCTGCCCGTGATGTGGAAGACCTGGGTTCGATCCCTGGGTCGGGAAGATCCCCTGGAGGAGGGCATGGCAAGCCATTCCAGTATTCCTGGAGAATCCCCATGGACAGAGGAGCCTAGCAGGCTATAGTCCATGGGGTTGCACAGAGCTGGACATGACTGAAGCAACCAAGCAGCAGCAGCAGCTATTAGAAGGGTCTTTGCATAGAAAGAAAAACAAAATATAATGAGAGCCAGAGGACAGAGCCAGGGTGGAGGATGCAAGTGGGGAGGTTTCAGCTAGATTTTAGAGAGTATATTCTTATAATCCCAACTTTTCAGAACTGGACTAGGCTGCCTGGGTAAATAGTGAGGTCTCTGGGCCTAGAGGTGTGCAAACTGGGTGGATGGGCCACCCTCTGAGAGGCTTCAGGGCAGATTCCTGCCCTGGGAGTGGTTCAGTTAAACTCCCTGTAAGGCCTTTCCAACCCTCAGCTTGTGAGACGAACCCTTCATCAGGAATCCATCTCGTAATGTGCTGGATATCATGGAGGTGAAAAGAAAAGAGTTGGAGCTATAGCCCCCAAGGTGCGTGAGTCATTTTAGGGAATGAGAGTAATGGAAGATCTCAGGCTTACGGAAGCCCAGAGAGAGGAATCGTTTTGCTTCATGACCATGATGATGCCTTTGAAGGCCAACTATGCTGACATCTGAGAACACTGCTATCCAATTGAACTTTCTACCATGACAGAAATGTTTTATATCCATGTGGTCCAGTATGATAGCCCTTGAAACGAGGTTAGAAGGCTGAATTTTTTATTTAACCTAATTTAACTAGCCGTCTGTGGTGATTGCCTACCCTGCGTGCATGCTCGGTTGCTTCAGTTGTGTCTGACTCTTTGTGATGCTAGGGACTATAGCCTGCCGGGCTCTTCTGTCCACGGGATTCTGGAGGCAAGAATACTGAAGTGGGTTGCCATGCCCTCCTCCGGGGGAACTTTCCGACCTGGGGATCAAATTTGCTTCTCCTGCATTTCAAGTGGATTCTTTATCCCCTTAGCCACCAGGGAAGCCCAGTTGCCTGCTGTATTGGGCAACAAAGATATAGAACATCTCCGTCACTGCAGAAAGTTCTGGACAGTGCTGCTCCAGAGAGTTTCAACAGACAGCTCCATGACTCCGAGGCCCAGAAAAGGTTCTGCCCTGAAGACCCTTCCTTTCCTTCCCTCATCGTATCAGTAACACAGAGAGGGGAGGCTCTAGACTGGGAGACTGAGCACCTGCTTCGGCACTGGACAGGCCGGCTTGCTGTGTGAGTTTGGATAAATGCCTTACCTCTCTGGGCTACAGTTTTATTCAATAAAATGAGAAGTCAAACTCTAACAGGGCTTTTAAATTTTTATTTTTTCAAATAAAGACTTAGTGAGGCTGAGGTTTGGGGAGTCCTCTCCTCTCCTCTCAGGAGAGGAAAGAAAGCCTTCACTCCTGACCACCCCTCCCCTCCCCCTTTTCCCTCCATTGCCCCAACCTTCTGCCACCCAGACCTCAGCTCCCAGCGACCCAGAGAACTTTTGTATTTACCGCTTAGCACTTGCTGTACGGGTCTATGACCTTCTTTAGAAACTTTTTCTTTATGAGTTTATTTTGGCTTGTGCCGAGCATTCATAAAATTCCTAGGGAACTGGAGGTTTAAAAAGTCGGGCTTGTAAAAGGAGTAGGTGGGAGGGGGTGGGAACCGGGCAGAGAGGGGGAGCGGGCAACAGTCAGCCCCAGGAAGGCAAAGGAAAAGGAGAAGTCTTCCATTCTCCACTCTAGGCCTCCCCACCTGTGAGCTCTGAGTTGGGTCATAAAAGGGGAGAAAAAGTGGAGGAGAGAGGAGAGGGTGGGTGGGGGGAGTTGGGAGGAAGAAATTGGAGGCACAGAGGCTGAGTATTCCCACTGGATGAGCAGAACTGGGCCCCATCCTGATAAGGGGTCCCTCTGGCTTGTCTTGGGTTTTTCTTGTCATTCATTTCTCCTTTGGCCTGGCAGCTCCTCAGCAGGTTGGAGACACCGGTGAATGGCTCAGAGATCATGGGGCATATGAAACAAATTAGGTCTCCATTACAGCCACCCAGAGGCGGGTGATGGATGGGGGCCTGCGTTCACGGCAAAGCTAATTGGCAACACACAGAGACATCCAAGAAAGTATATTATTTTGCCAGACTTTGGAGTCATTGGGCTTTTTTTTTTTAATTGTAGAACATTATGCAGCCAGAGATAAAAAGCACGGTAAAAGTTTTAAATCTAATAAAAGCATTTGACTGCAGAGTAAAAATAACATACACAGAGAAGTTTGATTTGGATTCAGGTTTTATTAATGTGCTTTCATTGCAAAATGTTTCCAATTAAAAAACAATTCCGAGAGCACCACATTAATAAACTGCTTGTCTTTCGGAAGGGCCAGAGATTTTGAAACGCAGGGTGGACAAATACACACACATACACATACAGTGCTACCAGGAGGTTATTACAACAACATCTAATACCTTCCAAATTGGAGTTTGTTCAACTCAGACCTGGAGAGAGGTGGAAAACCTCATGGCTGAGCTTGGAGAAAAAGCACCTGAAATTTATTCAACATCCGCCTGATCTGAGGACCCCCAAACCAAACACAACCCTGGCCCACATGTCATCAGCAGGGATTAGCAAAGACTGGAACATTCTCAGCCTCAGTTCCCCCACTTGTAAAATGAGGCTGTTGGGTTCAGCGGTCTGTGAGGGTTTTAGGAGTCCTCCAGGGGGATCCTTATTGATTGTCCCCATTTTTAATCCTCCATCTAGGAAAAGTTGATTAAATCTGAAATTGATTAGCAATAAGGACACCAAACCATGACGGAAACCTGTCAAACCAGGGGACGGTGCTTGTACCTAGTTGTTAGTAAAGAGTAACGAGGAGTTTGAATGATGCCAACTGGAAGTGTGCAGAATAACCAGCCATCTGAATAATACGGTATCTGGTTCCATCACTTCATGACAAATAGATGGGGAAAGAATAGAAACAGCAAGAGACTTAATTTCCTTGGGCTCCAAAATTACTGCAGATGGTGTCTGCAGCCATGAAATTAAAAGATGCTTGCTCCTTGGAAGAAAAGCTACGACCAACCTAGACAGTGTATTAAAAAGCAGAGACATTACTTTGCCAACAAAGGTCCATCTAGTCAAGGCTATGGTTTTTCCAGTAGTCATGTATGGATGTGAGAGTTGTACTATAAAGAAAGCTGACTGCTAAAGAATTGATGCTTTTGAACTGTGGTGTTGGAGGAGATTCTTGAGTCCCTGGGACTACAAGGAGATCCAACCAGTCCATCCTAAAGGAAACCAGTCCTGAATATTCATTGGAACGACTGATGCTGAAACTCCAATACTTTGGCCACCTGATACAAAGAAATGACTCATCGGAAAAGACCCTGATGTTGGGAAAGATTGAAGGTGAGAGGAGAAGGGGATGACAGAGGATGAGATGGTTGGATGGCATCACCAACTCGATGGACAAGAGTTTGAGTAAGCTCTGGGAGTTAGTTGGTGATGGACAGAGAAGCCTGGCGTGCTGCAGTCCGTGGGGTTGCAAAGAGTCAGACACCACTGAGCAACTAAACTGAACTGAATAATAAGGCAGGGGTGGGCATGGGGGTGTTGGGGTGGAATGTCAGGTTATTTTAAGGGGGTGGTTTTCAAAGGGACTTCCTGTTTGCAAAGTGAGTGGTAAATTAATCAGTTCCTTGACTAATTCCCCACTAATTGTTTTTAGAATAACTGGTCATTTTCCATTCAAGCACACATTTAACTATTTAACATATTTAACTTTGTTTTCTGCCCCCATACAAGTGCAGTTTTAATGCTGATGAGGAAATGCAAATCTAACTTGGTGCTTTTTAGGTGATAAGCTGTTTGCACCCCGCTCCCCGCCGTCCCCCGCCCCCTCCCCGCCCCGCGCCCCGCCCCTTCCCGCCCCAGGCCTGGCCTACCTGAGTCCGTTTGGGGAGTTGATATCTCCTTAGTCGACCTCTCACACACTGATTCATCCTTGGGGTGGGGGTGGGGCTGCAGGAATGCTGGTCATAAACCTAAAAATAAGCGCCTTTTCCGCCTAAAGTAAGAAATCAGTTCTTTGTTCTGGTAGGGTGTCAGAGAGGGCTGGGCTCAGCTTTCCGGCTGTTTGCAGAATTGGCGCTGAATCCTCATTCCAGTCCCTTAGCCCCCTGCCGTCATCTCTCCCATCCAACCTCGGCCCCAGGGCCCTGATCTAGAGCTCCCTGGAGAAGAGCAAAGATAGTTGAAACCCACAGGGTCACTTGGTCAAGACAGACACCCACACCCAGGGCTCTCACCATCTAGGACCCCGGGCAGCCAGCACAGCATCAGCTTAAAAACTCTTCATGGGTCCATTTTTCAAACAGAAGAGAGAAAGGGAATAAACTCATTTTTCCTTGGGTGACCCCTGATCCCACTCTGACTTGTTCTTCCCACACCTTCCGTGTCCCACAAGGACTTCCGGGGTCCTGGCAAAAGGCCCCAAAGCGCAGAGCCGGGTCTGAGGAGGGTCAGCCCACCTCTCAGCCCACCGCATGACCTCACGACCCCTCCCGACCCCTGGCTCGGCCCCCACACCCCCAACGCCTCAGCAGGCTGGCTTGGTCCGGTGGTGACCACCGCTCGGGGCTCTCTCCTGTCCACCTTCCCAGGGCCTGGATGGCCTTTGAGTAAACAGATAGCCCAGCGAGGTATGTGATCAATTAGCTTTGCTGAAAATACAATCATTTTGTTATTCCAAGCTGATGAGAAGGCCTCTTCGGCCTGCTCTCCCAGCCTCCACGTGCCAATCAGCCCGTGTCACCGATATAATTTTCCACATAAACACAACCTTTGTGCAACATCTACTCTTGTAAATAGATGTAATTCCCAAACCAAATAACGCACATGGAAGGGAAATGGATATTATGCATGCAAAAAGAGAAGCCGGCGATTTTTACACTTTCCAGGCAACAAAAGATTACCCCTAATTGCACCGGGGGAGGGGGTGGGGGAGCGGTCGGGTGAGGGAGGCGGCGGCAGCAGCAGGGGATTCTGGGAAGCCGGGAGGCCAGCTTCCAGGCGGGGTTTTTTCCCTCCCTCAGCACATGTGTGAGAGCAGACCACCAGGAACTGCTTAACCTGGGATTTGTCCTGTTTAGGCATCGGGGAGAACGTGGTTGTTATTGTTGATATCTTAAAGGAAATGGCAAGTTACTTAATTATACGGTTCGGTCTCCCTTGCCAGGAGGGACCCCCTCTCCAAACTCAGAACTGTACACATCCTGTTTCAGAAATGTCCCCCCGACATTCCTGGACGGGAATGGCCCTGGTAGGCCCGGGGAGTGTGTGAGTCCCTCTGAACTGCCCTGGTGAGCCTTTCTCAATGTTCTGCTCGCTTGATTCCTGAATTAGACTTTGAAAACAGCGGAAGTTCCCAGGCAGCCGGAGGGAGAATCCCCGAAGAACCCACTGTGTAATCCCGGCCAGGTTCTGGGCACGGGCTGCCTCCTGGGTCTCCCTGTGTCACGGAAATGAAAGCTGGGATGCCCCCTCCCATGCCTCTGGTTTCCCCATGTCTCCTGGTGTTGAAGGGGAAAAGCCCTTTGGGGTCACAATCAGCCCCCGGTGCTGATCCCAGGCCAGCCATGGAGGGGGTGGGCAAGGGTGATCCAAAAGGGGTCAGCAGTTTACAGGAGGAAGCTGCAGGCTTGCGTCTCCCAGGACTTCCAGCCAGCCCCACTCTGGGCCAGGCAGTGTGATGCAGCTTAGAGCTTTACCCAGAGGTGACATGTGGACAGTGACCGAGTCCCAGAAGATGTTGCTTACGAGGATCATGTCTGTCTTTTGCAAAGTTGCTTCTATCAGCATGTGAGTGATGCCATCTTGGTAGTGATGTTTTATTTCACCTAAGTTCAAAACAGTGAGTGAGGAGTCAGGGAAGGGGGTAGTATGGGCGAGCAGAGAGGAATAGGCAGAGTGACCACGGGGCTCCCTTCCAGAGGGGTGGGCAGGCCCAGTAACACTTCAGCTACAAAAGATTTTTCTTTCTGACCCCCCGCTCCCACCCCTCCCCTCCCCTCCCCCTGCCCATGAAACTCGGCCTAAGAACCCTTATCCCCCAGCTTCCATCCGTCCCGGGCTCCTGAAGGCCATCTGAAACTCATTAGCTGCTTGAAATGATTGTCATGGGAGCCCTTGATGGAGAACAAGAAAGGGAGAGGGGTACTTTTAAAGGACAGCAATCGGGACCCAAACGCTGGCAGATGTTTGAAAACCGGGCTGTTGAAGAGGGGCCACCTGGAGGCATGGGGGCCACTCCTGGGCCTGACACTGGGCCTGGCCCCACCTCCACGCGCCTTTGTCTTGCAGCAGCTCCAGGAGCCCAGGCTCTTTTGCTGAGGAGGAAAGACCAGCGGCCCTGGCACACTACAAGCCGAAACAGGACGTCTGTGCTGGTTACTTGATTCAGTTTCAACTTAATTCATGTACTTTGTAGATGAAGCGACTTTATGTTTATAATAATGAAATCATCAGTTCAGTTCAGTTGCTCAGTAATGTCCGACTCTTTGCTACCCCATGAGAAATATTGGAATTATGAGTATACAATATTAAAATCATGGAACTAAGAATCGTGGAATTATAGATTCTTAAACTATAGAATTTGGAATTAAAAATATCTTTGCATTGTAGGATCTTAGAAAGCTAGACTATTAGAGTATATTCAGAAATATAGACTGTTAGAGTTCTTTTTTTTAGAATTCTTAAAGTAATTTATAGAATTGCAGAAATGATTTAGATCCTTAGTAGCATAAAGCTTTAGAATTTCGCAATTTTAGGATTATGGGAGCAGCATTGTACAATACTAGAGCAAGCACTGTAGAGGTTGGAAATATGGAAGATAAATTTATGGAAAGCTAGAATCATGGTCTTTTAGAATCATAGAAGGCAGGAATGGTGGAATGTTAGAATATTAAATTAAGGAAACACTGAATGATAAGATCGTAGAATCACAGAATATTGACCTCATAGAATGGTGAAATTAGAAAGCCATAGACTTTTACAGTCATAGCAGTTTATAATTACAGACTTATTGGATTATAGACTCTTAGAATCACGGAGAATTAGACTCAGAGTGTCTGTTTTGTTAGAAAAGTATAGAATCTGTGAATTACAGAATTTTGGAATTAGACATAGCCTTTTAGACATAGCCTTGATGAATTTTAGAGGCAAAAAGGGATTTAAAGGTCATTTAGCCCTACTCATGGCCCTGCCCAAATCTTCACCTAAGTCTACAACACATACACACACACTCCTGTACTTATCTCTAGACAATGCAGTCTAATTTTTTCGTTCCTTGCATCTTCCTGAGCTGCCGACCCCCTTTCCTTCCTCCCCTCTCTGCTTTCTCTCATCATTACAAATTCCTTTTACCCTCTGTTTTTTTCTGGGACAGTTTGCTTTGGTCTCTGCAAATCATCCAGTGTCTTAACTCATCATGCCGGTGCCTTGCTGTTTCAATGATTAACGTATTGGTGAAATGAAGCTTTGGCCCCTTTGGGGTGGGGAGCAAGAGGGAGGGGCAGACTTGTGTGTCTGTATTTCTGTGGCCTCTGTCCCAGAAACAGCAGCGGACAGGTCCAGATTTGAAGCTCGGCTGCCCATTCCTTCTGACATGAGAGCCACAGCCAAGGCTCAGACTGGGAGTGTGGCCTATCTAGGTGAGAGGAGATTGGAAACTATAAACCATTTCATGCTTATTTGTTTTATGATCCTCATGGGCTGGGGTTTACACAAATCAGACAACATGTGGATTAGATAATTTGCTGGGAATTAACAGCCTCTGATGGTTATCAGTCTTGGGGGGTGATGGAAGCTGAGTGGATGAGGATGGTTCAGTGATGAGCTGATGATATGATGATATTATCATGTCCTCACTGGGGTTTGGAGAGATATGGGATCTTGTCACCGCCATAAATCCCCAGAGGGGGACAGTATATGTATGGCAGGGGGTGAATGGTAATACTCAGGATTTCATTACATTGTCAGGAATACTCTCAAAGCAGAGCTGCCAGCCTGAGTCACCCTGCTACTTAGAAAACATTAACTTCCTAGAGAATTTATCCCAAAACTCTGTAAAAGGACTAGGCAGAGACCATTTAAATATGGAACCTCATGCTTTTTATTCAAGCCCCGTAAAGAGAGACTCTGCCTAGTGGCTGCTTAAATTGGAGGCTACCTTCCTCGAAAAACCTTTTCTCTGGCTCAGCTCACGCACAGAATCCCTGTTTCAGGTTTGTCTGTAGCGCCCCAAGGCTCCTTAGGGAAGAACAGCTCAGGGTAGAAATGCCGAGAGATCTTGTGATTTTCCCCATAGCTGAAACTTTGTAAACAACCCCTTTTACCAATGTAAAATCTTTTCTTAAAATCAATTTAGTTTAGAAACTCCAAAGCCCCAAAACCAAACTGCAGTGTCCAGCTGGTTCTAGAAATACCGTTTCAAAGTAGCCAAAAATTTTTGCAAACTGAAACACTTGCCTGAGAGACTCCAGGGACATTCCAGGAGCACTAGTCCAGACTTGCTGTGTGCCTTTAGGCAAGTAGACCTCCTCTCTGGGCCTTCTTAGGCCCACCTAGAGATAGGAAGTTGGATTAAATAATCTAAATGTGGGAGCAAAAATATTAGAAACAGGAAAAGAACAATTTGGCTTTGTTTCCTTTTAGTGAGTTGAATTTCAAATTAGTCAGGCCACTGTTTCTATTTATTTTTGAGGCAGTTCATCCAAGAATTACTGTTTTCATGGCTCTAGCTTTTGATTTCTGATGCTAAACAACGAAACCACGACCCCAAACTTCCTCAACTACTGACGGCAGCTTTTGTACACATTTTCAATGGTGCGGCATATTGGGTTAGCACAAATGGCAAACACTGTAGCCTCCTCAATAAGAAAGAAACAGAGAGTGGAAATGAGCTAATGGGAGGGCCAGCTGGGTGCCAAGAGGTCTTGGCTGTGTGACTCTCAGTTTCCCCACCTATAAAATGGGGAGGGGAAGCAGGCAGGGGGATAGCAAAATATCGGTCTTCCTGCCCCAAAGCCAAGTCTGAGTTTCTGAGGCTTCAGCGCTGCTTCTAAGCCAGAGTGTGGGTGTATTGTGTCCTGTTACATCCACAGCTCCTCTGGGGCCACCCCTGCTGATCCTGGGGATGGGCGGGGTGGGGCCCAGGGAAATGGAGGGCCTTTACAAAGGGGACAATGGCAAATCCCCAATTTGTGGACAAGTCCCTTTCACTGGGAGTCTGAAAGGCCGAGGAGGGGTGGGCAGGGTGAATGGGGCAAAGAGGGTAAGGACTCTCTTGTCAGGGCCCCATTGAAAGTCCCTGGACCTGTCAGCAATGAAAGGAAGTGAGTTAAAGAGGCAAATGAGGGGGCTGTGCTGGGGGCCCAGTGATCCCCCTAACACGGATGAGGAATAAGACTGGAAGGCTCGGGCCACATGGACAGTCAGGCAGGCAGGCAGGGCTGCCCTGTAAGGCTGCAGGACAGACCGCGGGCTGATTTGCCAGCTCCTTAATCAGGCTTTCCACTTTCTTGATGTGAAGGCCAATTTTCAACAATATTGTGTGTGCTCTCAGGGCAGTCAGTGTGGAGTTTATGGCTGGAACATTTAAGACTGGATCTCTTTGGAAAGGCCAACGTCGGCAGGAAGGTTGAGGGGTGGGTTTGGTATCAGTTGGTTTGACAACAGATCCTGGACCTGTCCATTTAGCCAAAATATCCTGTCTGGACAGCCCCCAGCCAGCTGCTTTAGCCCCCCAATGCTCATGACAGACAACAGCTCAGCTCCTCCAACAAAGGGTCAGTTTAGACCAACAACAGGTCAGTACAACCAAAACAGTCAATCTAGTTATAAAAATGATGGGGGAATAGAGGCTACAGAGAAATGACACCATCAGTTCAGTTTTTTAAAAGCAACCATGCAGCTTCCTTGACTATTACATAAGGAAACATCCAGTCAGTTCATGGACACAATTGCTCTGCCTTATTCAAACAGTCAACAACTTGGCCCGTCTAGAGGTGGAAACATTAAGAAACTACCCTTTGGTCGTTTGTTTGGAAACATTAAGAAATGACCCAGCCAGACATTCTCCAGCAGGGGGAATATTCCAGAGTATTCTGAGTGCCACCTGAGGGGACTTGGAGCCCCCTGGGTATTTCCCCATGGCCCCACTACCTTCCTGGGCCCACTTGTATTAATTGCACTAAACAAAAACCAAAACTGAAATCAAACAAAATAAGGAGAGACTCTCCATCTATAAACATTTCTCAGTTAACAGGTTAGGGAGAGAAAAGGACATAGTAACTTTCCTGCTTGTGAGAAGTAAGAGAGGGAAGAAGAATCAAAAGAGGCGTGAATGGGAGAAGAAAGAGGAGGAAGCAACAGGGAATGAATAGTGGAAATAATCGATCTAGTTTCTTGCATAGAGCACTTCACAGAACATACTGGACATTGTACTTTGTATCCATTAACTTGGAACTACTCTTTGATAATTATGCCCGTTTTAAAGATGGGGAGACTGAAGTCTAGAGCAGCACAGTAACTTTGCCCATGTTCCCACAGTCAGTTGATGGTAGAGCTGGGTTTCCAGCCTCTTGTCTCATGCTGTGACTCTCAGAATTACAATGTTGTTAGAACGTGGAATCAAGCAGTCTCACCCCTCATTGTAGGGGTGAGGAAAGGACGCTCAAGCAGAGGAACCCAGAGTCCTTACCAAGAGAGTACAGTACTCAGGACATTTCCTGTCTCTGAGCTGAATGTCCCTCAGTGGCAGAAAGTACTTCCTCGTGTCTAACCAGACTCTCTCTTGCTGCAGGGCCAGCCTGGAAGCTCCTCCTCGTGGCCAGTCTCTGGAGGTGTGCATGCCAGGTATGCTGAGCCTGGGAGTGGGCTGCAAACCCTTTCTTCCCCTGAGGTAGCAGAGGGTCTGGATGGTGGAAGAGAGCCCAGAGGGCCGGCTCTATGTTTGGTGAGTAAACATCAGAGTCGAGTTTCTGGCCTGTCACTCCGCAGCCTTTCAGCGAGTGAGAGGCCAGGTGGGCCAGAGGGAGTTCCCACTGGGGGCGCATGAAGAGGCCGGGTCTGCGGGGCTGGAGCCTGGGGAGGGCCCACTCTGGATAGCCAGCAGAGTCTGCCTCTGCAGGCCGTGGAACTTCACACCTTTGAAAGGCTCTGGAGCGGCCTGCAGGAAAAATAAACTGTTCCTCCCATCCGTGGCCAGCCGGCCATCCTTGGGGGCTCCCCATCGTGCACACGGAAACCCTGTAAAAGGGCCCAGTGTTTCCTTTTCCACTCCCCAAAAGGATGCGTGTTGGGCCTCGTGAGGTCGGCTGGGCTGGGCGAGAGCTCTCTGTCCACGGCCAGCAGGCCTGGTTCCAGCCTGACTCCTGTGGGATAAGCCACCCGGCTCTTCGAGCCTTGGTTTACACATCTGGAAAACAGGAAAAAAAAAAAAGCCTCCCTTAGAGTTTGACTCTGTGTGTGCTTCACGATGAAGCAAGTCCAGTTTCCTCTCAGAGCCTTAAGCTCCGGCTTTGTAGAGTGGGATGGCCACCTCTATGGTCAGGGTTCAGTGAGGCAAGGCGTGAACATGATGCCTGGCACACAGAAGGTTCTTCCTCTCATCCTCATTCCCGTTTAGCCTCTGTCTGCGTCTCAGGTGCCTCATCTTACAAATGGGAATGATAATGAGCTACAGGTCGAGAATGCTATGAGGATAAAGGTGATGCCACAAGCATCTGATGAGCATTGCAGTGCCACAGAGCTGTAGGAAAGTTGGAAAGCAAGCAGAAAGAATACAAGGGTCACAGGGCCCCAGGGGTAACACAATAAGTCTCATACTAGGGCATGGTTCTGGTCTCGTCCGGTGATGGCTCAGGCAGGGGTGTTGGGAGCCTTGAGGGGAAAGGGAAGTCCTTGCTGCTTGTCGGCACCAAGGAGGACTTCCTGGAAGAATGTTCTATCCAAAGGAGCTTAGTCTTTCCACTCAGGTCTAGTTTCTTGTAGATGCTTGGCTTCCTTGATGGCTCAGACAGCAAAGAGTCTGCCTGCAATGCAGGAGACCCAGGTTCGATCCCTGGGTTGGGAAGATCCCTTGGTGAAGGGAATAGCAACCCTCTCCAGTATTCTTGCCTGGACAATCCCAAGGACAGAGGAGCCTGGCAGGCTACAGTCCATGGGGTCGCAAAGAGTGGGACACTTTAACTTTGCAGCACAGACTACTGCTTGCTCCCAGCAAGTTGGGAGATGCCCCAGAAGTGGCCTCATTCTCCCACCAGGGCTTTTCAGAGCCTGGAGTGGACAGTCACAACTAAGACCAAGAGGTGGACAGAACAAGAGCAGATTCCAGTGGGATCTCTCCAGAGATAGTGAGTGCCCTGTCAGCGTGTGTCAGCAGGGGCTGGGGGACCCCGTGACAGGTACGGAAGAGGGACCATGGTCCTGGGTGAGAGGTGGGAATATCTGGGACTTGGCTTTGAAATCAGGCACACCTGGACTCACGTTCCCACATTGCAATTCACCCTGGGTGACCTTTGGTTAGCCTCCTAACCTTCGTAAAGTCTCAATTTCCTCATAGGTAAATTGGCAGTAATTCCTACTTCAAAGAGTTGTTTTGGAGATTAAATGAGATAATGCATGTAAAGCATTTAGCGGAGTGTCAGAAACATGCAGGCTTTCCCTGTTGCCACGGAGAGGAAGGTCTAGCAGGCGGATTAAGGGGTTAGAATTCTCTACTCTTGAGGATTCTGAAATCGGAGACTGTTTCCATTTATTTAACAGCACACTTACATAATGCTTGTGCCAAACGGTTTTCTAGGGGTTTTACAAATATTTGCTCACTTAATCTTCACAACAACTCCATGAGATCAGGACTGCTATTACCCCCAATTATTTTTTTTTTAAAGAAATTTATTGGGGTTGTTGATTTACAATGTTGTATTCGTTTCTGCTATACAGCAAAGTGAATCAACCATACATATACATATCTCCACTCTCTTGTAGATTCTTTCCCCATGTAGGTACCTCTAATTTATAGATAAAGAAGCTGAGGCAGAGAAAGACAAGTAACCTGCACACAGTCCTGCAGCTGAGGAAGAGGCAGAGCTGAGGCTGGACATTGGTTCCAGAGTCTGTGCGCAGAGGAGTCTCAGACCACCGGATTCTAAAACTGCTCCATGTTCCTGGGATTCCAGAGAGCTCAATAGTATGGGACTGTTATTAATAAAAAAATGGATGAGAAGTTTTGAGAGCAGGAGTGAGCACACTTTTTCTGTGAATGGCCAGACAGGGGCTTCCCAGGTGGCGCAAGTGGTAAAGAACCTGCCTGCCAATGCAGGAGATATGAGACACGGGTTTGATCCTTGGGTTGGGAAGATCCCCAGGAGGAGGGCATGGAAACCCACTCCAGTACTCTTGCCTGGAGAATCCTGTGGACAGAGGAGCCTGGTGGGCTACAGCCCATGGGGTCGCAAAGAGATGGACACGACTGAAGCAACTTAGTATACCACGCAAACCATAAGCTCACTGTTAAAATTCCCCAGCTCTGCTGTCGTAGACAATAGCTAAGTGAATAGGTGTACCTGTGTTCTAATAAAACTTCCTTCACACACATACACACAAAAAACAGGTGGCAGGAGGCTCTGGCCTTCGTGCCACAGTTTGCTGGCCGCTGTTTTCGAGACAGAGCTCAGGGGCCTTCTGCTCACTGAACACTCTGGTGGGGACTCCCAGCAGAGCTGAGTCTTTGGAGAGGCAGAGGGGTGGCTCCCTGTGTGTGGGTGCCTCTGAGCGTGGCTCGCTCTCTCTGTCCTGGAGAGGCTGTTAAAAAGGCTCCTCTTTCCAGCAGCGGAGCCTCATTACTCATGGGCTGGAAAACGATGTTAATTTCCCCCAAGTGGGAAGCAGCTGCACTTGTGAGCCGGGGCTCATTTTGCTGCATGAATATTTATGGCATGTCCCTTAATTAAGCCCAGAAATCAAATTTACCCTATTCACGGGGGCCACAGAAGACTATAAGGCCATGTCAGGAACCAGCCTCTTGCACTTGTGAAGTAAGGTTGCTAACGAAACATTTATGTCCAGAGACGTGTGGTGGCCAGGGCCAGTGTCCACAGGCCTGGCGCAATTGGGCGCTCTCTGGCAGGTCAGGCACCCTTGCTATGGTCACATGCAGGGGTAGAGGGATACCTCAGCCACCTTGCTGAGCCCTGCTGCGTGGCTACTGTCCCCAGTCTTTGTGGGGTGACATAGAGGTGGCCCCAGGCCAGAGCCCCCAAAATGCTTTTTGTTTTCTGACTCCAGGATTTACGATTGGCCTCAAAGGTCACTCTAGTGGCAACAGCTCAGGGAGGGGAGAGCCCCTGGCTGGGAGCTGGGTGTGCTTTTCTCCTGACACTTGATCCTGTACAACGTGGGCAGGCTCACCAGCAATCTAGCCTCAGTTGCCCCATCGTCACAATGATGAAGGAAATCATGGGATCACCAGCATCGTGGAGTCTTCACTGAACCTCAAGGCAGGCAATGGAAGAGAAAATATCTAGGGGAATGGTTCCCCAAAATTCTGGGGTTTCCTTTGCCTCCGGCCCCCCACCCCCCGCCACCTAAACCCCTTAAACCTGAGGGCTGAGGAAAGCCCACTCTCTGCCCAGCTCAGTAACCTTGAGAGTTTCTGGAAACCATAAATCTTGGCTTTTTTTTGAGGGGTTCTGTCTCCAGAGACCTGCTTGGGCCCTCATATCCTCTTCTGAGGAGCCAATAAACCAAGCAAATACCATAAAGCTCCTCTCCCAGCCTGAGCCCTGATGGAATCAGAGGTGGCATCAGGAAGGCCAAGTTTCAGAGCACGACCATCAATCAAGTTGAACCTGAAACCTCCCTCTTTTCATTCCAGAAAAATGGAACTTGCCTTTGATTTCTCTGTGCTGTTGTCTTTTTCATTGTTTTCCTCTTTAAACTTTCTACAGCACCTGAGAGATCCCACCCTGTGCTTCTGCCCCACCTCCAGGCTGCTGGTGGGGACCAGGCCAAGAAGGATGATTTCCTAAGGTGGGTCCAGGTGTGTAATCATCGCTGGGCCTTGGCAATCAGCACACCTTGTAAATTTGAAAGTCAACAAGATGTGAAAGCAGTGGGGACCTCCAGGCTGGAGAGAAGGAAGTTGGGGGGTGAGGGTGGGTCAGTTAAGGATGGCTTTAGTGCCCTCTGTCTTTCCTGACGAGCCTGCCCCACCCCTGGAGCCCTGGGATTTCCTGCTCTCACTGTCCACTTTCACATGCTGAGCTCGGACCTGGTCACAACAACAGCCCAGACCCTGAGAGCACCCTGAGAGGCCTCTCTCTCACGACCTCTCACTACAGACAGGGAGGCTGCAAATATAGGGTGGGCTTGGCAAGGTCAGTGTCAGGGCAGGTGTATGGCGATAACACTGGGTTGGGGTCAGGAGGCCTGGACTCTGGTTCTTGCTTTGGCTGAACCCAGACCAGGCCACACACAGAGCCCTGATCCCCCTCACTGTTGAGCCCCAACTGCAGGTTGCTGCTTTGCCTTCCAACCACAGATCACTAGGAGGTAGGAGGAAAGATCACAGCCTCCAGTGGCCCATCTCAACCACAGGAACCACTTACTGCTGTTTCTCCCCAGGATACCATCTTCACTGAACAAGGATGCCATGCTCTTACTGCTTTGGAGGTTTGATGCAATGGGCCCTCCAGAGGAGTGACTTTGGGAAAAGTCTCTGTACTTCAGTTTCCTCACCTGTAAGTAAATGGGAATTATAATTTGCTCCCCACCACCTCCCATTCTCTTGGTTTCATAGGAGGATCAAATGAGATACTGATTATGAAGGTGCTTTGTTAGCTGAATGTTATTACAGATGAGAGAATGTTTTGAAATGATCCCATTCTTTTTGTCATTATTGGATGTCTAATCTCCTTCCTGGCTAGCCAGAGGATCTGATCCCCTCTAGAGACCTAGACCCAGGAGAAAGTTCAGTCCAAGCCAAGAGGAGGCCAGGAGTTCTGCCGGGGCCCTACAGGGCCCAGAAAACTCAAGGACCTGCAGAGTCAGATGGCTGAGCATCCTTTGTCCTTGTTAAGAACCAAGTCTATGGGTTGGAACTGTGGCACCACATAGCTGGCACCCACTTAGTTCATCAGTTGGTGCTAATATGGGCCCACAGGTGATCTCAAAGGATTTGGGTGCCTAGGCTTGGGCTCTGCCTCCCCACAATCCCACAGAAACCCTCAGTCTCTGCCTGAGAGACCGGGGAGGCTCTACTGGGTCCTGGACACACAAGTTCCTCCTACACCTAAATACTGTCCTGATTTCCACTAGCTTATGTGTTTTGGGGAGGAAATGTAGTTCACAAACTTCTGATTCATTTGCATTAAAGCCATCACAAAGCTTTGTAAAAGCCATTTGGATCCTGTTGGAGAACCTTGGGGCTTCCCAGGTGGTGCTAGTGGTAAGGAACCTGCCTGCTGATGCAGGAGATGTAAGAGATGTGGGTTCAATCCCTGGGTTGGGAAGATCCCCTGGAGGAGGGCATGACAACCCACTCCAGTATTCTTGCCTAGCAAATCGTATGGACAGAGGAACCTGGTGGGCTACAGTCCACAGAGCTGCAAAGAGTCAGCTATGACTGTAGTGACTTAGCATAGGAAACCTAAGCCATTTTTGAAGGCCCTTTCCTTCCTCAGGGAAAAAAGGAAGTCATACTGCTCCAGGGACACCCAGCGGAAAACATTCAGTACTTGCTTGCCCCACTGGGCTCTGCACAACTGGAAATGAAAGACTCAAGTCATTCTCCCTTGGAGCGCAATAAACCCTAATTTTTAAATTGTTTTGGCTGCACTGTGTGGCATGCAGGATCTTAGTTCCCTGACCAGAGATCAAATTCAGGCCCTCCACTGAAGCGTGGAGTCTTAACCACTGGGCCTCCAGGTAAGTCCCCAGCAAGCTCTTATGCCCAGCAAGCAGAACCCTCCATGATTTGACCCAAGCGATCTGTATAGCAGACAGCTCTTAGCAACCTACCAGGAAGGGACTATTTGCAGTCGGAATCCTGTGATGTTTGTTGCAGCCTCTGTCATGCTGTTCCTTCACCGTGACTACATTTCTTTCCTGCTATTCCTAAAATTTTATCCGTTCTTTGAGGCCCAACTCCAACCCAGCCTCAACTTTCCCTTGATCATTTTGAGTAAAGCAATATGCAGCTCAGATTTGGTACTAAGTGACGGCAGTAAGTGTTTATTGAAGAATCAAAGAGTGAACAGACAGATGGAATGGATAGATGGCAGGGCCTCAGATGATGTTTCTCTATATTTTCTTCTTTCCTATTTTTCTTGTAAAACATGCCAGAGCCAGAGTTTGGCACGTGCAGAGGTTTGACAAATACCTGAAGGAATGAATAAGCATTAGTAAATGAATGGATACAGGAGTTTATTTATAGAGTATGATTCTTTTTTTTTTTTAAACTGCACAGCATGGAAGATCTTAAGTTCCTGATCTGGGATTGAACCTGCACCTCCTGCATTGGAAATGTGAGTCTTAACCACCGGACTGTCAGGGAAGTCCCTAGGGCATGTTCTATGGGCCAAATGCTGGTGTGACAGCTAGGAATAAGTCGTGCATTCAGCCCTCATGCCCTTACATTTCAGCTGAGAAGTCAGGCTGACACAGAGAGTTGCATAATTCATTTCTTATTTAGTTTCTTTTGTGATAAATGCCGCAAGGGAGGAAAACTAGTGAGTAAATAACTGAGTGAGGGAGGGATGAGTGAAGACAGGACTAAGCAGACAGACTGAGGGATGGAATGAATATATAAATGAATATCAAGGAGGACAAATGAAGGAATGATGAGTAAAGACTCATCAGCGACAAGGGAAAGTATCCATATCACATGATCCAGGGTTATGGTCACGAGGACAAGACCGAGAAGCCAGAGTTGCCAGAAGTCAACCCCTTTGACTCCCTTGGGGGCAGAGGCAGCAGGCTAGGTGGGAGGGGCTCCCAGGCCAGTGAGCTGGGTCTTCTGCAACCTGAGGTCAGCATCACTACCTCAGCACCTCCAAAACTGCAAGTTGGACTTAGAAAGGTCTGAAGACTTTAACATGGAGAATCTCTGGACATTGCAAGGTCTGATAGTTTGCTTAGCACATGGAGTAAACCTCAAAGCTTTTATAATCACATGCAGCACTACTCATAGCCTCCGTAGTGACGAATCAGAGTGAGAATGGGAAAGGGGCCTGCCCAAGGCATATCACCAAACCCCTGACTTCAAGGTGCCTTAAGGAGTCTTTGCTGGGATGCACAAGATCTCTTATAATCCAGCCCTCTATTCATCTCTGACCTCTTCTCCTAATCCTCTCCCCAGGCACATGCTTGCCCCGAGCCTTTGCACTCCTGTTTCCCTCTGCATGGAGGGTATCCCAGATATCTGCAGAGCTGGCCCTCTCAGGGCTTTGCTCAAAAGCTACCCTAAGGCTTTCTGTGGCTCTGCATCTATAATTTTGTCACTGACCTCTTCCTTCTATATCTCCTTCACCTGCTTTGATTTTTCTCCATAGCACTTATCCTGGAAAATGTCAGTTTTCATTCCAATCCCAAAGAAAGGCAATGCCAAAGAATGTTCAAACTACTGCACAATTGCACTCATCTCACATGCTAGCAAAGGAATGCTCAAAATTCTCCAATCCAGGCTTCAACAACACATGAACCGTGAACTTCCAGATGTTCAAGCTGGATTTAGAAAAGGCAGAGGAACCAGAGATCAAATTGCCAACATTCATTGGATCATCGAAAAAGCAAGGGAGTTCCAGAAAAACATCTACTTCTGCTTTATTGACTACGCCAAAGCCTTTGATTGTGTGGATCCCAACAAACTGTGATTCTTCAAGAGATGGGAATACCAGACCACCTTACCTGCCTCCTGAGAAATCTGTATGCAGGTCAAGAAGCGACAGTTAGAACTGGACTTGAAACAACAGACTGGTTCCAAATTGGGGAAGGAGTATGTTAAGGCTGTATACTGTCACCCTGCTTATTTTACTTATATGCAGAGTACATCATGTGAAATATCAGGCTGGATGAAGCACAAGCTGGAATCAAGACTGCTGGGAGAGATAACAATAACCTCAGATATGCAGATGATACCACCCTTATGGCAGAAAGCAAAGAGGAACTAAAGAGCCTCTTGATGAAAGTGAAAGAGCAGAGTGAAAAAACTGGCTTAAAACTCAACATTCAAAAAACAAAAATCATGGCATCTGGTCCCATCACTTCATGGCAAATAGATGGGGAAACAATGGAAACAGTGAGAGACTTTATTTTCTTGGGCTCCAAAATCACTGCAGATGGTGACTGCAGCCATGAAATTAAAAGATGCTTGCCCCTTGGAAGAAAAGCTATGACTAACCTAGACAGCGTATTAAAAAGCAGAGATATTACTTTGCTGACAAATGTCCATCTAGTGAAAGCTATGGTTTTTCCAGTAGTCATGTATGGATGTGAGAGTTGTACTATAAAGAAAGCTGAGTGCTAATGAATTGATGATTTTGAACTGTGGTATTGGAGGAGACTCTTGAGAGTCCCTTGGACTGCAAGGAGATCCAACCAGTCCATCCTAAAGGAAATCAGTCCTGAATGTTCATTGGAGCAACTGATGCTGAAGCTGAAACTCCAATACTTTGGCCAGGTGATGCAAAGAACTGATTCATTGGAAAAGACCTTCATGCTGGGAAAGATTGAAGGCAGGAGGAGAAGGGGCCAACAGAGGATGAGATGGTTGGATGGCATCTCTGACTCTATGGACATGAGTTTGAGCAAGCTCCAGGAGCTGGTAATGGACAGGGAAGCCAGGTGTGCTGCAGTCCATGGGGTCATAAAGAGTCAGATGCAACTGAGCAACTCAGTTCATGCATCTGACTCTTTGTGACCCCATGGACTGCAGCATGCCAGGCTCCTCTGTCTAATGCTCTGTAGATTTTTCTTATTCTGTTGATCCTGTTTTTTCCTCTAGGATGCTGACTCAAGGAGGGCAGGGGTTTTGTATTGCTTTGTTCCCTGCTATATCCCCACAGCTGGCATATAGCCTGCCCACTAAATACGTAATGAATAGATAGGTGCCCACTGCATATATATGTACTGAATGGATAAATGGAGTGAAGTGTCCAATCCAGCCTCTTCTAAAAGCTGCTATCGCTATCTTGTCTTGCTTGGACATTGCAACAACCTCCTCCTTGACCCTCAGCCTCTTCCTCACCCTAGCCTTCTCCCTGAGCTCTCAGCCTCATCTTGACCCCCAGATGCCTCTTTGATCCAGGGTGCTTTCTTCTATGATAAGTATGACCACATCATTCCTCTTCTGGAAACTCTTTCCTCTCCCCCTTTTCTTTTCTCTCGATTTCTGTCTTTCCTGATCCTGTAAAATGACATACAAGATTGACATACCACAAAATGACATACCACACACAGAAAGTGGTAGGTACTGTTATCCCTGAAGCGAAGGCATCCGGTTTAAAGTTGTGGTGAGGAGGGAGGGGACTGTTTCAGGGTGTGGGGGGTGTGCAAACAGCATGGACAAGCACGTGGGGATGGCAGCTGGGTGGCACGAGCAGAGCGACTGTGGTAGACTGGGCTTGCCGGCAGGCTGACTTCAGTAGGAGAATCCTGACCACTGGATGAGAGAAGCAGTTGGATCGGAACCCAGAAGGTATTGACTACAAAAGCAAGGAGCTCTGCCCTGTTCTCTAGGCACAGGAAACCTCTAAGTGCTCCTTCACCAACTTCGAACAGTTTGCAGACCTGCTGAGGAGCCAAGCGCTGCAGTTGACACTCTCATACAGAGGGTTCAGGAGAATCCTTATAACAGTCCTTTGAGATCTGTATTATTGGCTCCATTTTATGTATGGGGAAACCAACACTCCAGAAAGGTCGAGTAACTTTCCCCAGACAACCAGATACAGCAGAAATTTGAAACCAGGTGACCTGAGATCTTTGTGTCTTTTTGTCCCCTAGGAGCGTTTGTTATTTTTTGTTATTTAGTCACTCAGTCATGTCTGACTCTTTATGACCCCATGGACTTGCAGCCTGCCAGCCTCCTCTGTCCATGGGGTTTCCCAGGCAAGAATACTGGCGTGAGTTGCCATTTACTTCTCCAGGGGATCTTCCTGACCCAGGGATTGAACCCACGTCTCCTGTGAGTCTACTGCATTGCAGGTGGATTCTTTACCACTGAGCCACCGGGGAAACCCTCCCCCAGAGGCCTGCATGCACGCATGCTAAGTCACTTCAGTCATGTCCAACTCTGTGCGACCCTATGGACAGCAGCCCTCCAGGCTCCTCTGTCCACGGGATTCTCCAGGCAAGAATCCTGGAGTGGGTTGCCATTTCCTTCTCCATCTCCAGAGGCCTAGTGCTCATCAAATGCTTGTTCACTGAATTCCAGTTTTGCCACAGAGCTGTCCCCAACACCCAGGAGGGTGATGATGCTTCACCCTAACAGCGGCGCCTTCCTTCTTCCCAAAACAGCCTCCAAAGCTTCAAGCTGCAAACTGCGCCTTCACACCACCTTCTGTGGCTTTGGGAGTCAAGGGGAGAATTCACAGTACTTTGGAAAACACATTTTCTTTTAAGGAAGAATTTTTTGTTTTCATTTCAAACAGCCCTGGCTGGTGACGAGTGGTGAGGAGAGGTGCCCTGTTTTCCATCCTCACACCTATTTCCAGGTGGGGGCAGGGAAGCCTCAGGCCTGAAATGTTATTTCAAAACCTTTCCGGGCCTTGCAGCTCCATTTCCAGGCCACATGCCTCAAAGAAAAGCACAGTTTCCCATTACGTCGTGTTTTGCCCTTTCTGGTCTGAGCACCTTTCAAAGGGGGACAACCCAGCCTGTTCCAACATTCCCTCCTGCCCCATAAATAGAGCTGCATCGTGTGATGTAGGATGCCCGATGGCCCTGCTCCCGATAGGCATGCTTGCCAAGAGCCGCAGACTCAGGGTGCTCCTCCCAGGCCCTCAAGAGATAGAAGACAACACGTGTGACATGAATGCTCCCTGCCCGCTCTCTGCCATCTGAGGCACATTCCTGAAAGGAGCAAGGCCAGCAAAGTCTTGTCATCTGTCGGGGGTGTGAACAGAGGTAGATGACGTGCTCCCTGCCAGGGACGGCCACGTTTAGACACTCCCAGATAGCCAGCTGCCACTTTATTAACAGAAAGTATCCCCATCTGAACCAGGCTGGGAAAGAAAATATTTATGCTCGCCTGTCAGGAGGACCTTCATTTTTCTTTCAAGGGAGCCAGCCAGGGTGCTGGCCCAGGGATGAAGGAATGTGACATGTCTGTGGGGCTGCTCCAAGCTCTTCTCTGGCCTGGGGTTGATGGAAACTCCAGAATATCCACAGGAGAGCTCTAGACAAGTACGAGGGGCTTCAGGAGGACTGGATGTGGGATCCCAAGCGAGGCAGGGCCAGGGCAAACAGAACACACCCTGGACCCTGTTAAGCTGTGAATGAGATATCTGGGTGTGGATGTGGAGGCTGTAATTAGAGATACTGTCCAAATGCACCTTGAAATGACTCCAGTATTGACTAAAACCATGGAGTTACATTAATCTGAGGAGTGACTTTGTATGGAGAATAAAATAATCTTGCCTCCTTAGAAACTGTCAACACAGGAGCTGAACTCATCACTTAAGCTGGGCACATATTAAAACCAGTTTGTGTTATTGTTCTGATCACAGTCATTATTTTATACAAAAGTCACAACCAATTCTTTAACGATTTCAGGGATGCCTGTGGATCTGAGCCTGGGAAACCGTACTCCTGGAGACAACTACACGTACGGATGATGGTGATTGAGTAATAAGGCTCGGAGATGCACAAGCCACGTGGCCCTGGGGAATGGAGGCTTTGGCCTCATGGGCATAGCAGGATGGAGAGGCTCACCTCCCCTAACTCCCGGTGCTAGACGGCTTATTCCCAACAGAACATGCATATTGGAGTTAGAAGTGTGTTACTTGCTCAGTCATGTCTGACTCTTTGCGACCCCATGGACTGTAGCCCTTTAGGCTCCTTTGTCCATGGGATTTTCCAGGCAAGAATACTGGAGTGGGTTACCATTCCCTTCTCCACAGGATCTTCCCTACCCAGGGACTGAACTCTGGTCTCCTGCATTGTAGGCAGATTCTTTGCTGTCTGAGCCACCAGGAAGTCAGGAGACCTGGGTCCAAATCCCAACTCTACCTTGTAGAGTTGTGCAACTAACTCTGAGCACCTTATTTAAGATTTAATTTCCCTGATACGATGGAGCTAATAAATGTCTCCCTCAGAGGGAAGGGGGCTATCTTGAGAATAATGTGCACCAACTACCTCTGTAAAACACTCAGCACAGTGAGAGCTCAGTAAGTGATTCCAGAAGCAGTGGTGGGAGTAACACCCATTACTCCCCATCTAGAAGTGTGTCAGTAATTTTTGCTGATACATGAATTAATATTTGCAAATGTGTGCAACTGTAATTCCTAGTTCATACCTGTATTAGTCTACTTGGGCTGCTATAACAAAAAGCCACAGATTGAGAGGTTTAAACAAAAGACATTTATTTTCTCATGGTTCTGGAGGCTGAAAAGTCTAAGAGCAAGTTGCTGGCAGATTTGTTTCTGGCTTGCACTTGGCCACCTTCTCACTGTGCCCTCACATGGTACAGAGAGCAGCCCTCATCTCTCTTCCTTTTCTTATAAGAACACCAATCCCCTCATAGGGGCCCCACCTTCATGATTTCATCTAACTTAATTGCCTCCCAGAGGCCCTACCTCCTAATACCATCACATTGGGGGTTGGGGCTTCAACATATAAATTTTGGGGGAGGACACAAATATTCAGTCCATAACAATATCTGTATGTGACATCTGTTAATTCATATCTGTATCTGCTTATGAACTGGTGTATTGTCTTAATGTCCACTTATGTCTTGTAAGTTAAAACACAGAACAATGGTGGAACGGGGGCTTATATACTTTAGTGTGTGCCTCTATGTAGACCTATGTGTACATGAGAGCCTGGCACAGGTTGAAGTCATGGGCTTAGGCCGCCTGTGCAAGTGATCCATGTGTGATATGTGTACACATGTGTATACAAGCCTGGGAAGGGCATGACTCAGACTGCTGTAGGCAGCTGCCCTTTAGCCCAGCCTGGCAGGGCTCCTGCTCCTTCCAGCCCTTAGCAGCTGCTGAAAGGAAGTGGACAGAGGGGCTTGGAGGCTCTCTGGGACCAGGGATCTGTCAAGCCCGAGATCCTCAGCTGTAGGTCTGCCTGTTCTACGCTGCAGAGGAACCCCAGCCTGAGGGCACAGTGTGCCTGGAGAGGGGACATGGAGCCTTTCTTTGACGTGGGGAACTTTATCCGCTCATCTTCATCCAGCAGGAGACCCATCTTCACCTATTCAAATGAATCATTTATCTCATTTAGAGCCTTCCAAGCTTCAGCCCAAATGACATTTGCTTAGCAATTGGCCTGTTTGAAAAGCCGCTGTATTAGAGCCAAACACTGCACCATCTTTCTGAGCTGGGGGAACGGGGAGACAGGCCCATGGGATACAGCAGGAGGGAGGTGGGGGTGTTCAGTCGGTCAAGGATTCTACGGAAACAGGCAAACACATTATCCACTCCAATACAGGCAATCCCCACCCCCCACTCCCCCAGGGTGGCTAATTAGCTGGTGGCTGCCTGAGCTCTGTACTTGACTTGCAGAATTAGAATGCTCAGCACAGAGATCCATGTTTATGCTCAAAATCATCGTCCCTCTCACCCAACCAGGAGAGGAGCTCTGACTGTGAGTTCTGGGTCCTGGAGACTGCTCAAGTGGCATTTCAGGGGCCTGGATGGAGCTCCTCCTCCATAGAAACTCCTGCTCTGTTGGAGGCCTCAGAAAATGGCAGGCTCACCAATGCAGGCACACAGGACATATCCACACACGAGCATGAAGTCTCCTCACGTATGTAAACATGATGCTGAGGCACAGCCACAACAAATTCACCCAGAGGCATAGGTACCCGCCCTCAGAGACACGCGTATGCTCCCAGCACATCTGTTCACAGACACCCAGAGACACACAAGGAAACACCTGCACCTGTGCATGCAGACACATGCCTAGACTTACAGGTATGTGGTGCATACACCTTCACAGGCTCTGGAACAGGATACACATGGAGACGGGGAAGCTGCTTAAATCTGTAGAAACAAAAATTCTTAGAACCTAACCTCAGTGATTCTCATCAGAATCAGGTATGGGATTATATGTGAATGATACACCAGAGGAGAGAGCTGGTTTCAGATTCAGAAATCAAGCAAATCAGAATTCTATCAGAATCACCAGGGAGTTTTATATAAATCCTTATACCAGGCTCCCCCAGAATCTGATAAACCACTGGGTTAGGCTTGTGATATAGGGGTAGTGTGGTGAATTTTAAAATGTTCCCTTGTATAATGAACAAAGAACAGTTTTATCATTAAAAATAAAATTAAATGGCGCCTTGCTGACTCTTAGGAGAAAGACCAGTTTGAGAACTGTTAGGACTTTTTAAGGCATGGCTTTTTCATTTTGTTGTTTCAAGAACACAGAACAATTCTGAACTTTTTCCTAGTTGGCTTCCTTATATCTTTATTGAACAGATAGGAATGGTGACGACAGATACACCCTGTCTAGATTTTGATTCAACTACAGACGTTTCAGATCCACTGTCTAGCCTGGAGGTCCCACCCCTGCCTTCTACAGAGAAGGAAACTGAGGCCCAGGCAGGGCAAGCTACTGCTCAAACTCATCTAGCTATTAGTGGTTTCTGTGCGCTAATGTATGGCACGCACACAGTAGGAGCTCAGCAAGTGTTAGCTGCTATATTATGATGATTATTGTTAATATTATCGCTATTCTAATCATAAGTCATCGTCACCAGCAGAGCAAGACTAAGAATCCAGATCTTCCTCCCGTCTGGTTTATGGTCTTAGGATGTCCTTGCCAGCTGAGAAGACCCTGAGGGGGCGGCAGAATCTGGGCACCCTGCCCAGGCCCCTCTTCTCTAGTTATGCTCCTGTTTGAGGTTCTCCAATCCTTCCAACTCCCAGGCAGAGGGGCAGAGGATGGTTGCCAGGAGTGGTAAGGGTGGCAGGATGAACTTTGAGGGGAGGGAAGTTCCCCCTCTCAGTCAGGGCTTCAAAGGACAGCGCTGACTTCTGCTATGTTGGGAGAAGTATGCTGCCTTCAGATATACAACTTTTGATGTCCTCTGGGAGAACAGAGAGGCTGCAGGTACCTGGACTGGGAGCTCCCTTTCTCTGCGCGGCTCCCTGGAGAGTTTCTTCAGGCCAAGGAAAGCTTTGTTCTAACCACTTCTCCCGGAGCCAGGGCTGCTGGGTGGTCTAGGGGCAGAAGGGCAGAATGGGGGTGGGGCAGGGCAGGCCCTGGGTGCGGAAGTATGGGGTCCAAGACTAGGGGTGGGGTGGGGTGGGGTGGGGTGGGGGAGGAAGGGGGTGGAAACTGTGTGTGGGGGCTTGTGAGGGCTGGTGCAAAGGGAGAGAGGAGGTCCGCATAGGAAGGTTTGGAGGCATCGAGAGTAGGAGGGACCAGCAGATGACAGAATCATGGGAGGGACCAGGAATTTAGGTGGGGAGGGGGTCTGCCAGGGTGAGCGCACAGACGAAGTCCCCTTCCCTAGATTCTGCTGTCCCAGGTGGCTAGCGGGAAGGGTCCACCGCGTGGCGCTGAGGCCCCTGTATTTTGTGTCTGAGGCTCCAGAACATATGGCCGACCCGTTCCCCCTTCTCCCCCCACCCCCGCCGAAGGGCTGCCATTTGGAACGCATTTGCAGACACATGGATTGTTTTTAAGTTAATGCTTTTTAATTCACTCTGTTTCCCAGTTGTCGTTTTTTATTGAAAAGGCGGATTCTGCCGGTGTGTGTTCCTTTGCGGGGGCGGGGTGGGGGGTGCTTCACCAACGGAGATCCGAGGAGAGGCAGAGACAGAGACAAAGGCGGTGCGAGACACCGGGCAAGGAGTCAATAGGGTCAGGGAGCAAGAAAGAAAAGAGACTGGAAACGGGAGCCGGGACAGGGGGACACACAGAGACCCCAAGAAAGGGGAAGGGAGGGAAGAGCAAGTGTGCTGAGAAATCCTGCTCCGGGGGACCCAGGGCGGACCCTGCCACCTCCAGCTAAGGCTCCTGGGGCTTTCCCCGGCTCTCTGGTTCCCTTCCGCGTAGACTAGGCGAGTTGGCCGCAGGGAGTGGACTGGAAGTCGCCACGGACCGAGTACGCAGGACCAGGGTCTTCGAGGGCTAGGGATCCGCGATCGGACAAAGAGGACCAGGGAGTCGGAAGCGTTCCGCTCCTGCCTCCGCAGTTCTGTTTTAGAGCCGACCCCAATCCTGCGCTGCGGCTCCCCTGACCTGCTGCGCCGCCTGGAACGAGCGCCCCGACCTCTCTGAGCCCTGGCTCTGCCACCTGTGGACAGAGAGGCCTGCTGCTGGCCGAGGGGCTAAACGGCTCGAGGGCGTGGGGAGCAGAGCTGCGTCAACACCGCGGCTCCGCGGTTAGGGCAGAAATCCTGGGATTTTCGGTCTGGGCCGCTGCCCTGGGGTGGTGGTGGGGGCTCATGTTTATGCAGGACTGGCGGGGACGGGAGACAGCGGGGCCCGGGCGCTTCCTTCCTTCGCAGCTGAGAACCATTTGGTTCTCCTCCCACCGCGCCACCGCCCCTCTCCCTTTCCGCGCCAGGTTCGTGCTCAGACGCGTGAGTGTGAACACACACACGCGGACACACAAAGACGCTCACAGGCCAGCACGTGGCGGAAGTGTAGACGCTGGGTGGTGGCGTGGGCACACAGGCGACGCGAGGTCCTGGGGACTGGGATAGAGCCGGTTCCCTGGGCGGAGAGGGTGCGTTCACCCGGCGCGGCTCTCAGGCCTGGAGCCTAAGAACTGAAAAAGCCCGGGATAATTAGAGCTAATTACACGTGTGCACACAGCTGCAGCCTCGGGCGCAGGCGAGGGGGCCTTACGGGCCACCCCTCCCGCGGCCTGACCCCCGCGATCCTGCCCAGCGTGGGGAGGGGGTGGAGTGGCGCATCGGGGTGCGGGTCGGAAGAGGCAAGGCGGGAGCCCGCGGGCGGAGAGGCCCCGGCGTCCGATGTCGGGGTGAGCCCTCTGCCTCCAAAGACAGGCCCTCATCACACACCGGGTGCAGCCAGGGACGCCCAGGGATGGCAGTGTGGCCGAGCTAGAAGCTAGGACCAGAAGTGGGGTCCGAGTACCCTTGGCCTTATGCTCAGCGGGCCCAAGCGGGAGGTCCGGAGCTTATGGGCTTCGATAGTTTCAGACTCCTGAGCACTCCGGTCTCTGCAGAAGGCCCATGCGTACCCAGTCGGCAGGGGTCAGTGCTGCCAGGGACCTGAGGCCGCTGGACCAGGAAGGGACAGTCCGGTGCTGGTGTCAGGAGACCATTCCGTGTATGCTCGAATGAGCCACAAGACCCCCGAAAGGGCGACCTCTCTGACCCTTCGTTTGCGCTTCTGTAAAATGGGAATGCGGAGATCCCTGCGTGCTGACTCCGAGGGGCTTCGGATGCAGAGTCCAAGAAGAGTGAGAAAGGAGCGAATTTCTACGTGTGGATGAGGGTTTAGAGTTTGCACTGCTAGTCTGAATCAGCGTTCTCATTTTGTGGTTTCAGGAGCCTTTGGCGGACTGGGTTAGAGCAGCATCGGTGGAGGGAGTTATATTTTTATAACTGACGCTCAGAGAGGTCGAACGTCTCAGGGAAGGTCACACAGCGGGGAGAGGCAGCTGACTTTCCGGACTTCACATTTCAAATTTCAGACTTGGCGCCACTCTCCTCCACCCGTCCTGGTCGCCCCTGGAACCCGGGCACCCCCGGGTGCTCTGCGGAGCCTGGTTGCTGTGAGTAAGAGTACGGAACGCGATCTCTCGCGGTGGGTTCCACCGCCCCAGCTCGCTGTGAGCCCATGGCGCCCCCTTGCGCTCGTGGCCGGAGGCGCACCCGGCTCCTGGCCCGGCCTCTGCCGTCTAGCATCTGACTCCTCCGCCTCAGTTTGCGATGATGCTGGAGAGGGTTGATGAGCTTCAGACAGGGTGACTGGAGGTCACACAGGGATGCGCTTCGTATACCGTGTACTTCGTAAACTGTAAAGCATGGTACGCACTCGGTCCCAGCGTTTGGACACCGCCACAGTTTTCCATGCGCTTCCACCTCTGTTCTTGAATCCAGTGAGGTTGGCAGGGCAGGAATTATTCCCAGTATACAAATGGGGCAGCTGAGATAGACCCACAGCCATTCACTGGCAAGGAGTGGGGCCAGCATCCAGGCTGCCTCTGCTTTCCCGCCTCCCATTGCTCCTTGCTCCAGTGGTGGCCTTCTTGTTCTCTTGGAGGTTAAGGAAGAGGACTTTGGAGTTAGATCTGGGTTGGAATTTCATTCTTGTACTGGCTGTGAGATTGCAGTCAAACCACAGAACCTCTCTGGGCATCAGTTCTGAACCTGTACGCTGGGATGAGGGTGTTCCTCAGACTGTTGGGGGAGGGGTGGATTAATGAGACAGGGGTCAAAGCTTGCAGAGCATGGAGTCAGGCAGCTGGTTCTGGAACAGTAGGTGCTTTCATCAGGGAAGATAGCAGCTGCTGTGACTACCCCACTGGGAAGGAGGAGGGGCGGAGGACTGTGCCCCTCCTGGGGTGGATGGTAAGCCTGGCACCTCAGGGGTCTGACCGCTTGCTGGGGCTTGAGGAGCAGTGCTGGTGGACTACTGCCCACTGCCTTGCAAGCCACTGACCTTGTCCAGGGCCTTAGGCAGGTTCTGGGAGGGCTTCTCCTCCTTATGAGAGGGGACACGCAGGCCCTGAGAAGGAAGAAGCCACTTCCCTAGAGCCACACAAGGAAAGATTTAGGGCTTGCCCCAGACACTTGGAGGGTGAGGAGACCAGGTGAGTGAGGGCTGGGTCTTGGTGGGGAAGTGAGCAAAGAAAGAGGTGGCAGGTAGGGTCCCTGCTCTATAGAAGACCCAAGAGGCTTCCAGGGGGACAGTCTCAAGGGCATCAAGGGGTGACACGGTAGAAAGGCAGGAGACATATTTGAGGCAGGTGATAGGACCTGAAACGGCGGTGGAGCTGTTAGCCCCGCCCTCTCTGGGGAGATACTGGGTCTCGGGGGCAGGAACCCTCCTCAGGGTGAAACCAAAGCGAGTGTGGGGAATGTGGGGCTTCCTGAGCTTGCTGGGGGACAGGTGTCTGAGTGTGGATGTGAGGAACTAGCATCGTTGAGCCCAGTGGTTCGTGATCTTCTGAAGCATCAGGATCACAGGAGGATTGCTCCCGCTCCTCCAGAGTGTCTCATGCAGGTTTGGCATTAGAGTTGACATTTCTAACAAGTTCCTGGGTGATGCTGCTGGTCTGGGGACCAATTCTGAGACTCAGAGAACTTACCCTGAGGCTCCAAGGCTCACCAGCTCCGCAGTCACAGCACATGAGTAACTCCTACTCTGGTTTCAGAGAGCACATCCTGGTATGGGATCGCACAGAGTTGGACACGACTGAAGCGACTTAGCAGCAGCAGCAGCAGAGGTACAATGTGGCTGGGCCTCCAAGCCCCTTCCTTCTCCCAGTTCCAATGCTGCAATGGCTCAACAAAGAATAACTTCTTCATCTGCCAGATAGGGCAGTCTGGCAAGCTTCCTGGAAGAAGTGGATTGAACTTGAAGGACTAATAGAGGGGAATTAGGGCAACAGCTGGCTAGAGGCTGAAAGGTGGAGACTGAGACAGAGGAAGACCCTCCAGTGATTATGGGTAGTATGGCAGGGACTTGGGGGTCCTGCTCCAGTCTGCCCCTGAAACACACACAGCCCAGGACTGGGAATGGGGACCAGGGGGACTACAATAAACACTAAAATGAATGAGCCATTGCCAGCTGGTCTGACTGGGACAGGCCAGGCTGGCTGTAGGGTCCTTCTGATGGTACTTCCAACAGAGTCCAGGCAGGACTGGCTTCAGCAGCTGCCCTTCCTGCCTTGGTTTCTCCATCTGAGGAATAAGAGTCATGTGTTTGCTGTTTCCCTGACCTTCCCAAGCTGCCAGCAGGATAATATATGGAAATTGCTTTGACCTCCTGAGAAAAGAGGGTCTCCAGGAATAGAAAGTTCAGCCACTAATCCTGTCCCCCCAGACTTCCCACTAATTCCTGCTTCCGATGTCAGCCTGGCAGGTTGAGTTTAGCAAAAGAAAGAACAACTTAGAGGGCTGATGGTTTTTCTAATGGCCCCAGTTCTCCAAACACATCCACACACAATCAACGTGCACACAGCCTGGTCACAGGCCCACCCTGACCACATCCTTCCCCCATGCTCGCTCACACACAGGCCTCCCGCGGAGCAGTCATCATTGTGGAGAATAATTAGAACTAATATTTGCACAGTGCCCTGCCGTTGACAGAGCAGTTCCACCCTGTACTTTTGTTTAATCCTCACAACAACCGGAGAGGCAGGGATTATTGCTATTATTAACTGAGGCTCAGAGAGGTTAAGTGACTTGCCCAAGGTTGCTCAGCTAGTAAATGATAGGCACAGCTCCAACTTGGGTCTGCTGACTCTAAACGCTCTCCTCTTTCCGCTGCGCCATGCTCCTTGCTCCATGCTTTCGTGCACTTTCCCTTTGTTTCCTCATGGATTCACTCATTCACTCCACAAATATTTATCGTCAGTCATGCACCAGACTCTGTACTGCACGCTATCTGCTTTCCTACATCTTCTCAGTTAATCCCATGACAGACTACTCAGCTGGGCACTTTTGCTGTCCTGGGTTTACGGTAGAGGAAATGAGTACAGAGAGACTGAGCAAGGAGCAGAGTTGAGATCTGAGCCCACAGTGTGACTCGAGAGCTTGGGCCCCCCCTGTGCCCTGCTCCTGTGCTCACGCACACTCACACCCAGAACCACACACACCCACACACCCAATTCCTACTCTCCTAGGCAGGGGCTGGGGCAGCAAGTGATCTGTCCAGCCCCACATAGCAGAGCCTCCAGCCTGTCCCTGTCACCCAGACATTTCAACTAAACCGGCCCAGAAAATCAAGGATGGGATTTTCTCCAAAATGCCAGTGGCATCTCTGGGGACACAGTCACATTTTCCTACTGATTACACAACACCGTAGCATTTACAATAGTCACTTGGTCCGTCAATACCAGTCGGAGGCAGCAAGAAATGTCCCCCCACCCCCCTACTCTGTGCTGACCCAGGCTGAGTGCAGAGGCAGGATGCAGGGAAGAGGGAATGTGGCCCCTCTGCCCTTCACAGGCCCTGGGATAAAGGAGAGATGTACCCCCTCAGGAGGGGCCTGGGGTTACTGTCACTAATGCCTATGGATTTCAGAGTGACACAGACTTCGATTCTGATCTAGACCCTGTGCTCTCTCGTCAGTGACCTTGGGAAGTTCAGTTACTTTCTTTCTAGAAGCCTCAGTTTCTTTGTGTGCAAAATGGGGACGAGGACACATCCATCCCAAGATGGTCTGTGCAAACTGGATGGGGACCCAGTTCTGAGCACTGGGTGAGTGGGCAGACTTGCAGGCTGGTCCAACTGAGCTGAGACAAAGTCTGAGACCTCTATCCTGTCCTCTCTTGGAAGGGCAAGGCCAACTGCCAAATGGAACTGCCCGGTGTCTCCTCTGCTCTGTACCAAAGAGAGTCTCAGTGAAGGCTGGTGATGAAGGAGGGGGTGACATGTGTCCATGCACTGGTCATGCCAGGATCGCGTGGGGCATTTTGGAGTTCTGAGTCCAGATGTTTCTCTTCCTGAGCCCATGGGTCAGGAAGTGCATGAATTCGTGACCTGATCCAGGCAACATCAGTGAGCAGAGATGGGATAAGACTTTAAAGACATGGCACAAAGGGCCCATGTCACAAAGACCATGTGTGTGCATACCCAGGTGTGTGTGTCTGTCATTATGAAAACAACATGTGTTTCTGAACCTTGAGTTTCTCATTTATTTAGTAATGTATGTATTTGCTGAGTAAGTATATATTGAACACCTACTATGTGCTACGACTGTTCTAGATGCTGGGATTACAACCATGAGCAAGATGGGCAAAACTTCAAACCTCTTGGAGGCTGAAGTCTAGTCCAGGAGATAGACAATGTTCACATAAACACAAACGCATGAATCCTCACTTTGCTGTGTGTCTTTGAGCAGTCCGCTTAGGCTCTCTGAGCATGAATGTCTCCATCTGGGATATGATATAATGACTCCTGCCTCACAGAGCAATTCTAAGAGAAGGTACAGATACTCAAAATGTGTTGCAAACCGGAAAGCCCTGTGCTCACACGCATGACTCTGGGTGTGTGTAACTGTGTGTGCTTGCCAGCACCCGTTTTCCTTGGCTCCATGAACAGAGCACCTGTGGGACTCCAGAAATAGTCCCAGATTCCATAAAATCCACAACCCCTCCCCCCAGAAACGTAGGGAGGAAACCATATGGCTCTGATATCCTGATTTGGGGTTTGGTTTTGCCCCAAGACAACACATCCTGCAGGTTTCTCTGTTTGAAACTTATTCCTCAAGCCTCTTGCTCTAACTGGCTTCATTTTAAGGAGGGCAAAGGAGGTTGAACTGAACACTGGACATGTCTTAAGCCTGGGGATAGGGCCAATTTGCATGAAGTGGGGATAAGCCTGGCCCCAGGTAGTGGAGCGGATGCAGTGAGGATGCACTGATAGAGGTGTCATTCTCAGCAACACAGCCATCCTCCAAGTCCTCCTTTCCTACCTCCCAGTGAGCATAACTCTCACTCCACTGGATGCAAAGAGCTTGACACCAGTGTTCAAGTGTCAGCCCCAGAGCTGCTCCCAGCCCAAACCACCCATCACGATCCAACCGCTCCAATACCTCCCAGCCCAGTTCCATTCAGCTCAGCCACACACATCGCACACCTTCCAATTCAACTCAGTCCAACTTGCCGCAATCAGGCAACCTGGTCCGTCCCCACTTATTCCAACCACTCCCCACTTAGCTCGGTGGTGGTAGATAGTATGGAGTAACTCATTCAGTCTCTTCCTTTCTCCTTAGACTGTGCCTTTTTATCCTGCAGAAGCTGAAAAGCTAGAAACTACATTTTCCAGACTGCCCTAAAATTAGAGTTTAAGATGTGATGTAGTTTTCACCAGGTGCCATGAACTCCTGCAAGGCAGTTCATTCAGAAGTGTATCAAATGGACAGACAGGCAGGGCATGAGATACCCATCCATATTTGCAATAATACTAGCAATTTTTAAAAACATACAAAATGAGAAAAAGCAGTATGGTGTACAATTATGAACATTTCTTCTACTTTTGTGTTATCTAGCCAAAGAATTTCCTTATCATACTTTTTTTTCCCTCTGAAGATAGACCTTGTCATGCTTTCATACTGAGCTGTGCATTTCTGCTGGTGTAGACATACAGAGGAGCATGTTTCTGGAGCCAGAAGCTTGACTAGTGGCTTCCTGATTTGGCAGATGGCTTCCTGATGGTTGCAAAAGAAGCGACTGCCTTGGTGGTCCAAGTCTGCAGGGCAGTTTTGGGAGTTGGTCTTGAAGATACAGCCTAGAATCTGCTTCTTCAGCTCTTCAATCATTACTGTAAGCCATTAAAAACCCATTCACATTTATTTTGGCTTAAGCAATCCAGGGCTTCCCTGGTGGCTCAGATGGTAAAGGATCCACCTGCAATGTGGGAGACCTGGGTTTGATCCCTGGGTTAGGAAGATCCCCTGGAGGAGGGCATGGCAACCTACTCCAGTATTCTTGCCTGGCGAATCCTCGTGGACAGAGGAGCCTGGCGGGCTACAGTCCATGGGGTCACAATGAGTTGGACATGACTGAGTGACTAAGCATACCACACAAGCTATCCAGAGTGGATTCTGTCTCTGCAACTAAATACCAATCCCCAGCTAACCCAACCTACAAGTAGGTCTGCTGCTGCTGCTGCTGCTAAGTCGCTTCAGTCGTGTCCGACTCTGTGCAACCCCATAGACGGCAGCCCACCAGGCTCCACCGTCCCTGGGATTCTCCAGGCAAGAACACTGGAGTGGGTTGCCATTTCCTTCTCCAATGCATGAAAGTGAAAAGTGAAAGTGAAGTTGCTCAGTCGTGTCCGACTCCTAGCGACCCCATGGACCGCAGCCTACCAGGCTCCTCCGTCCATGGGATTTTCCAGGCAAGAGTACTGGAGTGGGTTACCATTGCCTTCTCCCAAGTGGATCTAACCTGCTCCAAACCTTTCCAACCCATCCAAGCCTGTTTAGTCCAGCCTGACCCTAATCAATGTAGCCCGGCAAAACCCAACCCCAACCAAGCTACCCCCTGCTCACGTCTTTCTATCTCAGTTGATCTAAACTCCATGCAACTCATCCCAATCTAGCCCACACCAACAGTCTGTCTAAATAAGCTGCTTATTTCCAATTCGACCTGTATGATCCCATCCAACTCATTCCAACTCAGCTCTAATCCCAATCTACCCAATGACTCTCAACCCAGCCCATTCCATGTGAACTGAGCAGCACAGTCTGTTCACTACCACATATTTTATTTATCCGGAGAAGGCAATGGCACCCCACTCCAGTACTCTGGCCTGGAAGATCCCATGGACAGAGGAGCCTGGTAGGCTGCAGTCCATGGGGTTGCTAAGAGTCGGACACGACTGAGCGACTTCACTTGGCAACCCACTCCAGTGTTCTTGCCTGGAGAATCCCAGGGAAGAGATTCTTGGACAGGGGAGCCTGGTGGGCTGCCATCTATGGGTTGCACAGAGTCGGACACGACCGAAGCGACTTAGCAGCAGCAGCATTTTATTTATCAGGCATCTGTTAGGAACCCTCACAAGGAAGCAGAGTCAACTTGAACTTCTCTATAGATGTAAAGCCTATTCATTTGTTAACATTTCTTTCTACCTCTCTCTTTCTTATCATCCCCACCCTCATCCTAGAAACCCTGCCTCCTTGCCCAGGACCATTCCTGTTAGCCCCCACAGTAATTTCTGGGTGTTGAAGGCCCCCGAGGGGAAGCCCATCTCCATCACAGTCTGACCTTCCTAGAAGTTCCCCTTAGAACCTCCACTCTACAAAGCCTACCCATTGCAGTGGGCAGAACCTCTAAAACAGCTTCCCAGAGATGTCCTGTCCTAATCCTGAATGTAAGGCATCACTCCTGGGATTACACTATATTTTATGGTCCAGGTGACTTTAAGATAGGGGCATTATCCTGGATTAGCTGGGTAGCCCCACTGTAATCACATGAGCACTTAAAAGCAGTGGACTTTCTCCAGCTGGGGGAAGAAGGGGAAGTTAGAGGTATTGGAAGCACAAGAAGGACTTGCCTCGCTGTTGCTGGCTTAGGAGATGGGGTGACCACGTGAAAAAGAATGTGTGTGACCTTGAGAAGCTGAATTATTCCAGAGCTTCCCCTGCAAGACCTTCACTCGCTGACACCTTGATTTCAGCCTTATGAGACACTGAGCAGAGGACCCAGGTGAGCCCACCTGGATTCCTGGTTTACAGACTGTGAGACAGTGAATGAGAGTTGCCTTTTTTTTTTTTTTTAATTTGGCTGCATTGGGTCTTACCTGTGGCATTACCACATGCAGCATCTTCACTGTGGCATGTGAACTCCTAGTTGCAGCATGCGGAATCTAGTTCCTGACCAGACAACAAACCTGGGCCCCCTGCATTGGGAATACAGAGTCTTAGCCACTGGATCACCAGGGAAGTCCCGAGTGTTGCTTTCAGTTGCTAAATTTGTGATGATTTGTTACAAAGGAATAGGACAGTAGTATGCCTACCCTAGGTCCACTCTCTCAGAATTATCTTGATTTTTATCTTAATCAAGAGGAGCAATTAAATATTATAGAATATTGAACACAGATACACCTGGGTTCTAATCCTGGCTCAGTCACCCACTAGCCATGTGGCTTCACCCAGCTTATGTCACCTTTCTAAGCAGAACTTTATTCATCAGTAAATATGCAGACAATAACTTTTCTGGTCACTTTGCTTGGAAGATTACATATAATACACATTATTACATTCCTGACACACAGCAGGGGCTTAACTATTTCTTTTGTTTGGGATAGCACTGAGCTAATATTAAGTAATCTGTTCATAGGGGCTTCCCTCATGGCTTAGCTGGTAAAGAATCTGCCTGCAATGCAGGAGACCTGGGTTCGATCCCTGGGTTGGGAAGATCCCCTGGAGAAGGGAAAGGCTACCCACTCCAGTATTCTGGCCTGGAGAATCCCATGGACTATACAGTCCATGGGGTCGTAAAGAGTCAGACACGGCTGAGCGACTTTCACTTTCACTTTCATAGATATTAGAGTAAATGAAACTGTTGTTTTTCACTACCGTTGCTAACGGTAAGGTAATTTTAATAGAAGGCCCCCAGTTTAAGCCAGAAGAAGAGCTAACTGTGGAAGGTAGGGCCCTGATGTGGAGGGGCTCTGCAGGGATCGCCGGCTTTGCAGGATCGCCTGCTCCGCCTGTGTTTGAGTCCAGGTCTTGGACTGGTGAGCTGAGAGCACTAGGGGACTAGGCCACAGGGGGAAGAAAACAAGCCATGAAAAGGAACCAGTGTTAGATATATAAATAAATAAATGCAGTGCTTACGAAATGAACCCACCTGCTGGTCTTGTCTGGATCAAGGGAGTAGCCGAGCCCAGCCAAGGCCACTTGTCCTTCAGTCCCTCAGAAATGCAAAGGAAGCAGATATTGTAGTATCTTACTGGTCACCCAGGATGTTCCTGCCCCGCCCCCCCCCCCCTCCACCAAGTCTGACCTTTACAAGTCATGGGACAGTGCACAGAATGAGCAACTTGGGCTCCCAGAGAAGGATAGGTAGGCCGACGCCCAAGCCATGCTGTGCAGGGAAAAAACCATGATGATCTGAGCATGTGGAGCAGAAAGACCTTTTTAATCTCAGAGGTCTCCCGGGTTCCACATTTGTCTGGCCCTTGTTCCTTCCTGTGCCTCTGGGGCAGGGACCAGCTGGAGGTCTCCAGGCTGTCATGGCTGTGCTGTAGTCGGCCATGTCCTAGACCTGTCCATCACGTCTCTGTCTAGCTCTGCTCTTCTGTGACCTCCCTGTAGTAGCTTGAAGTTGGCCATGAGGGGTCTTTACTCCACAAAAGGTGGCAAAGGCTACAGACCAGGCTTTATCCCCTCTGGCAGCTGGTGTTAGACAATCAAAAGCGCCGAAGCTTCCTACTTTGGTGGACTGCAGGGAGGAGCTTCCTACTCTTTTCTGGGCCTCACTTTCCTCCTTAGTCAAAGTGTGTGGGCTTTTGAACTGTGGTGTTGGAGAAGACTCTTGAGAGTCCCTTGGACTGCAAGGAGATCCAACCAGTCCATTCTGAAGGAGATCAGCCCTGGGATTTCTTTGGAAGGAATGATGCTAAAGCTGAAACTCAGTACTTTGGCCACCTCATGGGAAGAGTTGACTCCTTGGAAAAGACTTTGATGCTGGGAGGGATTGGGGGCAGGAGGAGAAGGGGACAACAGAGGATGAGAATGGCTGGCTGGCATCACTGACTCGATGGACGTGAGTCTGAGTGAACTCCGGAAGTTGGTGATGGACAGGGAGGCCTGGCGTGCTGCGATTCATGGGGTTGCAAAGAGTCAGACACGACTGAGCGACTGAACTGAACTGAAAGGACTTTTTCTCTCATCCCGCCTTGCTGTTTTTGTTTCTCTTTTTTTAGTTCATTAGACATCAAGGAAAAGAGAGGGGGTACTAATAACAAAATGACTATCTTCCTGGTCATACTTAAACAATAAAATTAGTGCTCATAATACTCATCTTTGAATTTTCTCTTTGCCTAGCCCCATGCTACGTACTTCATCTCAGTCTTCTGTCTTATTCTGACCATGCTGCTTCTGCTGCTGCTAAGTCGCTTCAGTCGTGTCCGACTCTGTGCAACCCCATAGACGGCAGCCCACCAGGCTCCGCCGTCCCTGGGATTCTCCAGGCAAGAACACTGGAGTGGGTTGTCATTTCCTTCTCCAATGCATGAAAGTGAAAAGTGAAAGTAAAGTCGCTCGGTCGTGTCCAACTCTCAGCGACCCCATGGACTGCAGCCCACCAGGCTCCTCTGTCCATGGGATTTTCCAGGCAAGAGTACTGGATTCTGACTGTGCACACCCCTTATTTAATCATCCAGTGAGTTCCTTGGTGCAAAACACATGTTCCCTCTTGGCTCTGAAATTTGTGCATTTGGTTATAAATCTGGGCATTACCTGTTTCTAAGTTACTTTGACTAAGGTATTTAATTTCTATCTCTGTTTCCTGACCTTTAAAATGGGAATGATAATAATAGCTTCTACTTCTTGGAGCTATGTTAAGTGAGAAAATCATGTCAAATGCTTAGGATAGTGCTAGTCACATAGTAGCGCTCATTCAATATTATCATCCTTGCACCTGTCCGTGGTAGGTAGGCACCCAATAGATGTTTGTATAGGAAAAGAAGGAAGGACTGTGGATAAAAGATGATCAAGAGCATATTAACTATCTGTGATTAATTACATTAATTCCTTATACTAATAACTAAATGAATCCTTCACATTTACTTTCCTCAGTCTTCCTGTTTATTTTTACTTACTTATCTTGCTATCTAGCACCCTTAGAGATGGATGTTTTATCATTCATTTAGTCACTCAACAAACCTTCTGGTGCCAGGCTCTGGCTGGGAGCTCGGGAATGAGTTCTGGGTTCTGCTCGTGAGTCACTGAGACCTCTGGACTTTCAATGAGGGGCTCAGTGAGCTGCCAGGCCTGCTAGAGGCCAGGAGCTTTGTGGTAGAAGGATGAGTGCCAGGGTGCCCAACTTCTGGAATAGGGCTATGTTCCCACTGGAACCTGCCACTGTGAACCCAAGGTCAGGTGGCCGTTGGTTTGAACCCTGGCTCTGCTACCTTTGAAGCCATGGTTTTCTCACAGGTAAAATGGGAGTAAAAATCTGCCATGCTGTGCTTAAAGTTTGAGTCTCTCTGTGGGAGGAAGCAAGGGTGCTGCAGGCTTCTGGCACACGGGTGCAGCCAGCGCCCACTTTTCCTGCCCCTAGTCCGAGGACAGGGAAGGAAGCTGACACTTGTTAAGTTGTTAAGCACCTTCTGTGTACTTTAATTACAGGCTTCCCTGGTAGCTCAGTTGGTAAAGAATCTGCCTGCAATACAGGAGACCCTGCTTCGATTCCTGGGTCGGGAAGATCCCCTGGAGAAGGGACAGGCTAACCAGTCCAGTATTCTCAGGCTTCCCTTGTGGCTCAGCTGGTAAAGAATCCAACTGCAATGTGGGAGACCTGGGTTTGATCCCTGGGTTGGGAAGATCCCCTGGAGAAGGCAAAGGCTACCCACTCCAGTATGCCGGCCTGGAGAATTCCATGGACTGTATAGTCCATGGGGTCGCAAAGAGTCGGACACGACTGAGCGACTTTCACTTTCACTTTAATTACATGAGAATTTAATTCTTACAATGACCTACCTGATACGCCCCCCATTTTGTAGATAAAGCGAGACCCAGAGAGTGGAGAAACTTCCCAAGTTTCCCACACTTCCCCACTGTGTGTAGTGGGGAGCAACATTCCTACCCAGCTCTGGAGTCCAAGTTCTGCCCACAGTGCGGAGGCCCCTGCCCAGGCTGGAAGAGAAGCCGCCAGGGACCCGGGGCTGGAGGAAGCCACCAGTTCTGCGTGGCCCAGGCAGGCAAGGGGCAGCGAGGCCAGGCCTGGGGGCGGGGGGTGGGCCTGGGGTTCACTGGGAACCGCTCTGAGGCAGGTCTTGAGTTTCACTTTTCGCCAACTCAGCCCCAGGGCTGGGGCTGCCTGAAATTCAGAGAGAATATGTGACTCAGAGGTCGAAATTCAGCTGAGAAGTTATCCCCAGGCCCCTCGGCTGGGAGAAACGTGTTCACGCTGTTGCCTCTTCCCCAGGGCCCTCTCCCTCTCTCATCCCCTGGTCCTCCCACTGCACTGCTTTATAGTGGTGGGTGGGGCTGGCTTCAGCCCCTCCTCCTGTAGGAAGTCTACCCTGAACACTTCTGTTCTCACCAAACGCCCTTCACTCTGATTACAATGAGCACATGGTACATGCCAGGCTCTGGGCCAGACACTGGGGATGCTGAGATGGATAAAACCCTATCAGGTAAAGAGAGCTCGTGGGCTGAGCTGGAGAAGAGACAAAAGCAGATGTCCGTACTACAACGTGATAAGAACTAAGAAAACTGCAGCTTCTACTTATTGAGTCTTGTTAAGAAGTATAGGTTTTCTATACTTTCTATCATTTGATCTTCAGGAGAAATAGAATCCCCGCAGAGCAGTAATTCCATTTGACAGTTGAGGAGACCGAGACATCTGGAGAGCAGCCTGTCCAGCTCCAAAGCTCTGCTCTCTCCACCACCTGCTTCTGCCCAGGGGGTGTGGGAAGCCCAAGAACCTCATCTGGCTCCGGGGAGGGAGCAGCGCTGAGGAATGCCTCCTGGAGGACATTGGACCTGTGCTGTGCTTTGAAAGATCAGGAGTGGGCTGGTTGGAAAAGGATGGATTTCAGACAGAGAGAGGAGTTTGTGCAAAGGCCTGGAGAGTTAGTGCTCATCCCCTCTTGGAGCCAGGCTCTGTTGCTCTCAGCTGATTTCTCTCGGGTCTTTTGCTGGCTTGTCGTCTTGTCCTGGGCCTGTACCTTTATCCTGCTTCTCATCTCACTGCATCCTCCTTCCCTACACAACCTCATCATGCCCTTGACTTCAGCTCTCTTTGTGAATGACATGTCTCTCTCCTCTCAGCTAAGAACCACACAGGCTACTGCCTACTCGAGCTCTTCCCTTCTTAAAGGGACTTGAAACACAAACAGACCCCAAACAGAACACTCATGCCAGGGATCCTGTTGGTCTCTGTGCCTGGCACCACAGCCAGCAGTCCATCCTCAGCTCAGTCAGCCTGACACTTCCTGCTCCCTCACTTCCCCAGTGGGACCATCACCAGGGTCTGTCCGCTCACCCTCCATCCATGCCACCCATGCATACCTCTGCCACATCTGAGCTGTCATCTGCACTTGGATTGTACCATCAACCCCCCTCACTGGGCACCCCTTGTTACTCTCGCCTAACTGTGTTGCCAACGGGATCTTTTGAAAATACAGACCTTCCTGCTGCTTATGTCCACGGCTTGCTAATGCTTTTTGGATAAGACTGCAACTCCTCCGTGGCTCCCAGGGGCTGCTGACTTGTCCAGGTTTGCCTTTTGCTATAGTACCATCAGGCTTCCCTGGTGGCACTAGTGGTAAGCTCTGGGTTGGGAAGATCCCCCCTCCCCAGGAGGGCATAGCAACCCACCCACTCCAGTATTCTTGCCTGGAGGATCCCAAGGACATAGGGTCGCAAAGAGTTGGACACGACTGAAGTGACTTAGCACACACACAGGTAGTACCATCACACCACCCATAGTGGAGGCTTCCTAGTTCTCTGACTGTTCCAGGCTGCCTCCCACCCAGGGGCCTCCCCATGCAGATTCCACCCCTAGGAATGCCACTCTCACCCTCAGGCCAGCCCCAGTCTAATTAATTCCTCTGTTGATGCTAGTTACCTCCTTAGGAAGCTTCCCGGGCCCTCAGAATAACCACCCTTGCTGGGGAGCTGGGGGCTGGGGAGAGTGGAAGGAAGGCATCCCACCCCCAAAGGCCACCCATTTCCCTGGCTCCTCAAAACCTCTGCTCAGGTCCTCCTGGGCTCAGCTGGCATTTCGGTAACAGCATCCCAGGGCCACCCACTGTGACAAAATGTCCCCACATATTCCCTAATGGCCCTGGGGGTAGATGCCAACCCCTCTGGCCCACTCCATCACCTCTTCTGCTGGGAGCCCACGAGTCCAACTGCTTTGGTGTGCTGACTGGGGGTGGGGCCATGAGAGGGCCAGAGTCTTGTCCTAGGAGAGAACAAGGCACACATATCCCAGGATATGGGGAGGCTGCCTGGGTTTGCCCTCCAAACCCTCACCCGGGTCACATTCACGTTCTGATGGCTGCTGTCCACAACCAGAGCCCCTCCCTCAGCAGTCACAGCAGGCAGCCAGGACCTAGGCAAGCAGCACACTAGTGGGGCCCAGCCGCCAGCGGTTTCGTCCCTGCTCCGATGCTGAACAAGATTAGGCAACGGCCTTTCCCCCTCTGAGCCTGTTTGCTCAGCTAAACGTGGGAGATAAACCGATCTCGAAAGAGACCAGAGAACACTACCTAAGCACCCAGGTGGGTGCACACAGCATTTTGCTTACATCCTTCTTTCCGAGGATGTGGTGGTTAAAGTCACCTGTCCCTGGGGTTGCCAGCAGAAGCAGCAGGGTGTGGAGGGAGAACACAATTTGCATCCCTGCTCCTCCAGTTCTTGGCTTTGGTGGTTCTGGGAAAGTTGTTCTTTCCCCACTCTGTGCCTCAGTTTCCTTATTTGTGAAAAGTGGAGAAAAGCATAGGTGTGAGAATTGAAGGTGTTATCACCGCAGTGCTGGACACTTCTGGGCATCAGTAGATATAAGCTCAGACAAGTGTCCTCATGCTCACAGGTGGAGCTGACAGATGAAATAGCCAGGAGGTGCGGGTCTGCTGGGGGAGGTGTGGGGTGTGAGGCTGCCGCCCTGATGCAGAGCAACAGGCCCCAGTGGATTCCCAGCAAAGAAAGACGACTCTGACCTGCTCAGATCTGCTGCCGCCCCCGGTCCAGCATTGTAGTCACAGCAGGGGCACAGCCCCACCCATGTTCATGCACACAGCCCACCTGTGTCCCTACACTGCCCAGCTCCCCTCAAACGCAGTGTGAACACTTCCCTGGGGGTTCGGGAACAGGCTCCCCCATCCCAGCTGTTTCTGGGTTGAGCCTGAGGCTGAGAAGGGAAAGGACCCGGCCCAGGAAACAAGGCGATGGCAGACTCGGAACTGCACCAGGCTCCTGCTCCCCACACTGGCCGGCTCCTGGCTTACAGGAGTGAGTGAGGCAGTATCCAGGCACTCTGGCGCCCTCGCCAGCAGATCAAGCATTCAAGCGGGGACCCCGGCATCACACACACAACACATCACCGGGCTCGGAGCACCTAGAAGCCTGGCAGGGGACACGGACCCAGACCAGGGCACTCAGGGGCTCAAAGACACCCCCCGCACACACACCTCCAGGGCCGCCCTACTTCTCCCCCGCGCGCCAGTGCGTCGGCCTCCGCTTAACCTGGGCGCACCGGGCAGGCTGGGCCGGGGCCATTATGCGAGCGCATGGCCGGCCGCGCCGGGGCGCAGAGCAAACTTAACCTTCATTTGGGAGCGCCCAGCGGCCGGAGCGCTCGGCGCGGCCATCGATCGCCGCTAATGGCCTCGTCTAAATGCGGAGCCGCTGCCTCCGCCCCCCGGGTCAGCGCGCCCCCGCCCTCGCCTCGCGCTCTGTGCAAAATGGTGTTTACCAAAGTCAATATTGGCCGCCCGCACCACCCAGGGCCCCCGGCAGGCAGCCCCCGCTGGCCTCCCCGAGCCCAGGGCCGCATCCGGGCTGCCTAGGCCTCGTCCTTGCTGTCGCAACGGACCCCGCCCCGAGGAGATGCCTGCGAGCCTGACCCTTGGGCCTCACCCAAGGTCGCCCAGGGCCCTGAGTCTCTGGACCCTCCAGGCAGCGCCCACTGTGGAAAGAGGGAGCAGGCGGTTTGGCCCTGGGAGACTTCGGGTTGACTCCTGGCTGGTATGTCTGTATAATTTGGGCAGGTCCCTTCACCTCGAGCACTCAGGGCTGGCATTTTTAAACGCCTCCCCCAAAGGGTTAGTGAAAGGATCACATTAGAGATAGTGCAGGGCAGGTGCCCAGACAGAATCCGACAGGCGGGGTGGGGGCGGGGGCGGGGCGGGGGGGGGGGTGTTGGGGTGGGGTGGAGTGCGGGGGGGGGGGGGTGTGTTTTGGCGAGTGGCGGCTGTAACTTCTGAAGTAAGGAGATGTACGCATTCATTTGTGTCCTTGTCTCCACTCCCCCCCACACCCCCCCCACACCCCACCTACACCCCACGCCCTACCCAACACCCCAAGCCACACCCCGTGTCACACACCTGTGCCGGCCTCAGCTCGTGGACAGAGCACACTCTAGAAGGCTCTCTGTCTGACTTCTGGCCTCACCACGGAAGAATCTGAGGCAAAACCTTGGCCCCTTAGACCCTCTGCTTTCTAATCTGTAAACATGGTGATGATTCCAGCCCTCCCAGAGGAATGGGTGTCTGAGCTGGGGGTGGGGGTGGGGCACGGAGGACCACGCGGCTCCCAGACACCTGGGCAAGCAGCAGATAACCTTCGTGAGAATCTCTGAGCCTGCTGAAGCCCTGGGGTATGTCTCCCCTCTCCAGTTACCTTTCCAGGCCGAGCCATGAAGTGTTTACGTGGCATCATGTTAAGCTCATTTGACAATAAAACCACCTCCCAGCTCGGGTCCCCTTTAATTCCTGCATTGTTGATCTTTGGATTGATAAGAAAAACATAGTAATTGCAGTTTCCCTTCCCGCCTCCTTTACTCTGTTCCCATCAGAGAAAGGAACTTTTCAATGAGAGCCGCAGAGAAGACTTGGGGGCTGGCTCCATAACTGAATTAGGGAGGGACCTGTAACCCGAGCCCGCCATCTGGTGGCCACGGCTATGCTGACATTCCTGCAGCTAGCATGGGATCGAGGCGTCCTGTGCTGCGCTGTTCAGTTGCTCAGTGGTCTCCGACGCTTTGCGGCCCCATGGACTGTAGCCCGTCAGGCATCTCTGTGCGTGGGGATTCCCCAGGCAAGAATACTGGAGTGCATTGCCATGCCCCACTCCAGGGGATCTTCCCAAGGCAGGGATTGAACCCAGGTCTCCTGCATTGCAGGCAGATTCTTTACCGACTGAGCCACCAGACTCATGGGTGTCATCGGAAGAGTCACAGATTCTTAGAATCACAAGGAACTTTGCTCTTAAAGTCGGGGAATTTTAGATGCTTGAGACATTGTGGGTATGGAACTCTAGAAGAGTAAAAATTACCAGAGGATGAGATGGCTGGATGGCTCACCCACTCCATGGACATAAGTTTGAGCAAACTATGGGAGATGGTGAAGGACTGGGAAGCCTGGAGTGCTGCAGTTCATGGGGTTGCAAAGAGTTGGACATGACTTAGTGACTGAACAACAACAATAATAACTACCAGAGAGGTTTCTCAGTGCCAGGAACTATAGTAAGTATTTTGTTAAGGCAGTTTCTTTTCATCCTCTTCACATCATCAGTTTTAGCTCTATTGTATAGGTGAGAAAGCTGAGATTCTTGTTAAGCAATTTGTCCAGAATTGCACTCTGATAAGCAGGGAGATTGAAATGTTAACCCCAAATCTCAGGACTCCAGACTTGTGCTGTGAGCCACAATACCTTGCTATAGAATCTTAGGAGAGTACAATCTAAGACTTCAAAATTACCAACATTTTGAAGTCTTAGATTGTATTATAGAATCGTAGAGTATTAGAATCTTAGAGAATCTAAAGATTTTTAGAATCATGAAATACCAGAAAGAGAGTATCTTAGACCTGCAGCCTCAAGAACCCCACACAGTTAGGGCTGGGAGGCTCCTTGGGGGTCCCTGGTTTTGCACATGAGGTCAGACAGGACAAGCACCTGCCTAGATGGTGTGGGACAGGGTGGGAAGTCTGGGCTTCCTGTCTCCTGACCCAGAGTTCTTTCCGCTGTGGGTTTCTCAATCAAGGCTTTTCCAATCATGTTCTTTTATAGCCACTGCAATAAAGCTGTGGACTTTTGCTCCAGAGCAGCACATAAAATATCCCATTATTTGCCTCTTAACCTGAGCTTCTGTTTTACATCTTAAGTCTAAAGTGTAAGCCTCATAAAAGGTAATCATCTAAGGCCTGTTCAAAGCGAAGTCATAAATTGGCCATTTAACCCAATCAGTCTTTATTGCGCTCCTACAGGCACCCAACTAGTACAAGCCTGTACTCGTGGAGAGGATGGGGGAGTGTACACCCCAGAGGACTATGAGCTGCTTAACCCCACTTTGGGAAGGACCACAGAGATGCTGAGTCATTCCAAGGAGTATAAATGACAGGGCATGTCACTCCATGGTTACATACAAAGACAGGAGAGGCCAGTGTGGGCTGGAAAAGAGTAAAAGCAGACGTGGGAATTTTTGTTTGTTTGTTTTCCTTGCTACTAATTGGTAAGTAATTACTGTGAACTAGACACTGTGCCAAGTATGTGATATATGTTATCACAGAGTCCTCACAATAATTGTATGAGGTGGATATATGGGCAAATCAAGGCTCAGAGAGGTTAAGTGGTTCACCCAAATTCACTGGGCTTCCCTGGTGGCTCAGTGGTAAAGAATCCACCTGTTAAGCAGAAGGTGTGGGTTCCATCCCTGGGTCAGGAAGATCCCCTGGAGAAGGAAATGGCAACCCACTCCAGTATTCTTGCCTGGGAAATCCTATGGACAGAGGAGACTGGTGGGCTGCAGTCCACAGGGTCACAAAGAGTCAGATACAACTTAGCGACTAAACAGCAACAACAATAGTCACTTCTGGATTTAAGATTTGGACCTGAGTCTATCTGATTTCAAAGCCTTTGCTTTTCATCACATTGTCACACTGCTTTGGAGTTGAGCCTTGAATGACCACAGTGGTCATTTGAAGAATGGGGGTCACATGGGATCTGTGGATGAGTGAGGCTGGTCGGTGGGATGAAGGCTGGCTTTGCTAGAAAACACCTCCTCCACACCAGCTGGCCCTGCTCACTCCAGTCTCATTCCCTGCTTCATTGCCTCTGAGTTGATCAAGAAAATAAGTCTTCTCCTAGGACTGGGAACTCAGAATCCATTCCATCCTGAGGCTGTCTTGGCAGGGCGTGGGTGGCCAGGCTCCCGTGGGCCATTGCTCAGGGAGTACTCCAGTCCCTGTTCCAAACCCCCTCGGTAGAGGGGCCTCCTCGGCTGCCTCCTGTCTCTCCTCTCAAGCCCCAGCTCTCTCCCTAAGGCCCATAAAGGTAGGGCCCGCTGTCCCCCCAATAGGGGGGATGTGCAGGGGGAGAGTTTTGTCAGCATCTCATCTCCCTGAAAGCATCTGCCATGGGCTCTGGTTGTGACTGGGGGGACTCTGGCCCCTGAGGCTGCCCCTGTCTTCACTCTCTCCCTCACACCCAAAGGGCACCAGATCCTGCACACCTTCCTCCTGAGTTGCATGCCAGTCCTCTTCCCCCTTACCTATTCCCCTAAGTCTCAGCCTTGATTCAGGCCCCCTCATTTCACACCTAGAATAGCGCAGGCATCTTCACTGTCTCCTGTTTTATTGTCTGCACACAAATGTGCCTGCAACCCCATGGAGAGCCCTCCCACTGCCCTCAGGATGTCCTCCAGCTCCTCTGGGGTTCAGAGTCTCGTCACCATCTACATCTGTTGATCTCTGTATGCTTTCCTCTCTTTTGGCTCTTTTGTGTACAGGGTGTAGCCCTGGATTAGAATCTTAGCCTCACTAATACGGTTAGAATGATGTGGATCAAGTTACCCAACCTGTAAGTCTATAAACTGGGGATAATAATAGAACCTTCTTCATAGGGTTGCTGCAAAGATTCAATAATACAAGAAAATGTAAAGTGCGTATAATGTTGCCTGGCACCTAGCGAGCGCTCAATAATACTCAGGGTTATCCATCATCATGGACATCATCCCCATCAACTTACACTGTCGTCCTTCTGTATCAAACTACCTGCTATTCTCTTAGCTCACTCAGCTATTTCACACTCTCCTGGCTATTTAATGGTCGAGGCAGATTCAGAATGGCTTCCTTGATCCTGTTTCCTTAAAGAGATGGAGTCTGTATCCTCTCTTCTTAAATGTGGTCTGGCATGTGACTGCTTGGCTGATAGAATATGGCACAAGTAACACTATTCCAGTGCTGAGCCTGACTTTCAAAGGACAGAAAAGTACTGCTTTGGTCTCTAGGAACCTCGACCTGCCATGTAATAAGTCGGACTTACCCTGTAGGAGAAATCATGCAGAGAGAGACTCTGAGACTTCATAGACAGGGTCCAGTTAAGTCCAGCTCTCCAGACACCCCCCTTAAGACACCAAGCATCTGAGTGGATGTGTCTTGGGTCCTCCATCCCAGCCTAGTCACTAGGGGAAAACTGCATGACCCCAGTTGACCCACTGTGGAGCAAAGGAATTGCCCTGTTTCTGACATCTGAAATCAAAAGATATAATAAAATGTTGGTTTAAACCACTAAGCTTTGGGATAATCTGTACACTGTAGTAGGTAACCAAATCCATAACCAAGGGGCTTGCAAAGGAAGTCCCACCACTATTGGTATTAATGTTTTTAAAAAATATATGTATATCATTAAATACCTAATAATAAGATGTTAAAACAAAATTTTATTGAACATTTAAATATGTTATAAACTAAGCATATTTCTTAGTTAAGAATGTGCTTTTAGTTAACTAACTATATATATTTTCTTAAACTGTAATTACAAATTTTGTAATATATTTCTGAATCCTCCAAACTCATGAAACAGATAAAATATACACAAAACAGAATTATTAAAACTTAATGACTATGTTGACATTTATCCTTATCCTAAAGCTTCTGTTCCATGGGTTAATATATTTCTTCATGATTTCTATACTTAATTTTATACCTTCCTAGTTTCTAAGATAATTTATTTTGACAGGTAGTGAGGGTTACAATAACTTTATAAATTGAAAAGTAATACTGACTCAGACCAGAATCTGGGTTTCCAAACATTTTGGTTCCTGACTGGGCATGGAGTATGAGTACTTCTCCCAAAGGCTTTGAACAAGAGTCGCCAGTCAGCAGATTGGGCTGTTTCTTTCCTTTTGATTTAATCTTCACTTGTCATATCAGGAGGATTTGTACAATCAGGCCTTTCACATAGCCTTCAGTTTTCTTGTGATTCGGTGTCTCTCCTCTAAATTTTGTACGTTGCAAAACTTACTTGGTCAGCATCACATAACTCATTGTCCTGTTAATTGTGACCTGTGGCTCTGATCCATGAACGTTATTTAGGAATTCTTTATTATCTTATAGTTAGTGGGGTCATACAGAGATTTCACAGGCGGTGAGGGATTGGGTCTGCATGTTTTTTCTCCTCTATAAAAGGTTTAACTAATCCATCGCCGTGGACACCTGGCAGAATGCTCCCACTGCTCTGTTATGGGGTTCACACACTGGGGGGCCAGCTCACCTTGCGGTGTCTTCTATCTGGTTGTTAGTGAGGCCACTGTCTGGGCTCTCAACACGGTTCATACCTTTTCCATGGCTTCTTAACTTACTCATGACTCCCTGTGATTTTTCTATCTTGTTTGTGTAGAGCTAGAAATGGATACATGAGAAAGCTTTAAAAAGACATATGTTTACTAGAAAAATAAAATAGGTAAATATTCTCCAACTTATTGAAATAATAAAAATCTTATCACATTTGAATTACAGCCACCTTTTTATATTGCTTTTATATTGACTTTTTAAAAAGTGTCATGAATTCACAGGCTTTCATTAACTTACCTTTCTCTCTCTCTCTCTCTCTCTCTCTCTCTCTCTCTCTCTCTCTCTCTATATATATATATATATATATATATATGTTAGTCGCTTAGTTGTGTCCAACTCTTTGCTACCCCATGGTCTGTAGCCTGCCAGGCTTCTCTGTCCATGGAATTCTCCAGTCAAGAATACTGGAGTGGGTTGCCATTTCCTTCTCCAGGGGATCTTCTCAACTCAGGGACTGAACCCAGGTCTCCCACATTGCAGGCAGATTCTTTACCATCTGAGCCAACAGAGAAGTCCCTTACCTTGCTCTAATAAACTCTTTTTCTTCCTCTCCTCTTCCTTGTCTCCCTTGTCTTTGATGTTCAGATGATCACAGTTTTGCCAGTGGAAGGATCTTGAAGCTGACCCCTTATCTTTTTAATACTCCATTGATATCCTTTAAGGCAATCCTGCTTTCTGGCAACAGCAGGATGCTGCATATCCATCCGTACTGTTCCTCTTTTTCTCCAGGATATAGAACTATCTGTCCTCTAAAACACACTGATTCTTTCTAGTGGGCAGTAGTGTTAGAGACCAGGATGTGGGCACCACATGGACAGATGTAGTCTTGGTGCTTCTGTGACCCCAGCTCTTCTGTTTGGGACTCATGTGATGCTACCCCATGGAGACCAGAGGCAATCATGCCTCAGACCCACAGTTCTCTGTTAGGATGTGCTGTTGGCTCTGGGAAATGATGGACATGCTCTTCCCTTGACCATGTTGTCTTAACCTTCCCTAATCTCTTACGGAAATCCAAGATTGTCTATAACTTTTGATTGAAGGCTCAGGGGCAATGGAGGGGCAGTCACTGGAGAATTATATAATCTCTACTATTTGTGGCTTCTCTTAGCGCCCTAAGGCCTGTATCCATTCTAAGATCATTTTCAAAGCGTCCCTGACTTGTCCCAGTCTGTCTCTGCAGAAGAGAGGTTCGCTCACACCCTGCCAGTCCCTGCTTCTAAGCAGGAATCCACTGACATGTCTTCGTTAGAATTTTGGACCAAGCATCAAAAGGCCTGATGAGTATAGGATGCCAGTATCAGATTCGATGCCTGCCTAGATGATTGGCAACAGGAATGTCCACTTCCTAGCCTTATTCACAAGGGTGAGTTCTGGTCCTAAGTGCTGTAAAGACAATCACATCAGAAAGCAACAACTGAACAGCAATCAGTACGTTTCTCAGATTCTGGATCATTTAGCTTAAGTAGCCTGTGGAGGAAGTTTCCCTGGTGGCTCAGATGGTAAAGAATCTGCCTGCAGTGCAGGAGACCCCGGTTCGATCCCTGGGTTGGGAAGATGCCCTGGAGGAGAATGGCTACCCACTCCAGTATTCTTGCCTGGGAAACTAGGTGGCGCTAGAGGTAAAGAACCCACCAGCCAATGAAGGAGACAGAAGAGACAGGGCTTGACCCACGGCTTGATCCCTGGGTCAAGAAGATCCCCTGAGGGCGTCAGGGGAACCTGCTCTATTATTCTTGCCTGGAGAATCCCACGAACAGAGGAACCTGGCAGGTTATGATCCATAGGGTCGCAAAGAGTCAGACATGACCGAAGCGACTTAGCAGGTATGCAGCCTGTGGAGAAATCTGTAATTAGTTCAGTTTGAGCTCTAAGTCAGCCTGGCTAATTGTTACCACTGGTCCTGCAAATACCACATCTGGCCATCTCTGTTTTCAGCTTAGACTGTCTGGTGAATTATTAAATAAGATTACACACACACACACACACACACACACACACACACACAAGCACAGTGAAGTCTAACTCATAGAAAGCAAATAAATATTCATTTTTTCGATCTTTTTGTTTTGATAAAAGAACAATAAAATCTACAGAAACACAGCACTTACCATACCGCTTGTGACAACTGACATGACTACCTACTTCAAGCTAATTAATTAGACATTCCCTATGAAAGGATTTCAGGCAGATTCTTTACCATCTGAGTCACCAGGGAAGCCCACAGAAGGAATTGGGATTATTTGCTTTATAAGATGTTACTAAATGGCCACTTCTTGTGTTTTCCCCAAATAATTGAATATTTTGCCCCAGAATGATATAGAGAATTTAAAAATGTAATGCATGCCCATGATGCCAACTTCAGAAGTTACAAAGGATACACAGTGAAACATTTCTATCCCATCTGTGTCTCCAGCCACTCAGCCACCTCCACCCAGAGAATGTCACCAGTTTCTTATCCCTTTTCCCAGAGATATTTTATGCATTTTCGAACGTATAATTTTGCAACACACAAAAGTTCTACACTATCTTCTGCATCTCACCCTTTTCACCTAACAATGTATCTTGCAGATGATTCCACGGTATCTCCTAACAAACATTCTTTATTCTTTTCCACGTCAAAGTGTAGCATTGATGAATATACCTCAATGTATTTAACTATCTCCTGCTGCTGCTAAGCTGCTAAGTTACTTCAGTCGTGTCCTATTGATTAACATTTAGGGCTTCCCTGGTGGCTCATTGGTAAAGAATCCACCTGCAATACAGGAGACTCGAGATGTGGGTTCGATCCCTGGGTTAGGAAGATCCCCTGGAGAAGGAAATGGCAACCCTCTCCAGTATTCTTGCCTGGGAAGTCCCATGGACAGAGGAACCTGGTAGGCTACAGTCCATGGGGCTGCAAAGAGTTGGACATGACTTAGTGACAGAGTCCAGGACACACAATACTATTCCAATCAAAGCTACAATGAATAATTTCTGTGCACACACACTTGTATATGATCTATCTGCAGAATAAACCCTAGAGGTAGAGTTGCTGGGACATAGGATATATGCAGATGTACCTTGATGTTGCCAAACAGCCATCTAAGGGAACTGAATGAGTTAGCATTCCTTGCCACCCTGCCCCCAGCCCCCAGCAATGTGGGCTGTTGGGTTACCTATATCTTTGCGAACAGTGTATCTATCAAACTGTTTAATCATGACCGGTCTGATAGGTGAAAAAAATCTTAGAGAAGTCTCAATTTGTATTAATTTAATTATTATCATGAATATCTTTTTACATGTTTAAAAGAAATCTATGTAGTATTTCCTTTTCTAGGAATTATTTGGTTTATCCTTTGCTCATTTTGGGGGCGGGGTAAGGTGTTGATCTCTATAATTGATTTTCTGTGCTTATATTTTAAAGGAAATTTACTTTTGCCTAAGGTCTGAGTTGAAAGTGTTTCCCCCAGCTCATTATTTGCCCTTCAATATTATATTATGAATATTTTTGCATACTTACTTTTCCACATGAACTTTAGAATTTTTGGAGTTAAAAAATATCCTATTGATATTTCTAGGGAGTCTTTTGGCCACGAATAAAATTTATATTTTTGTGAAGTCAAATTTATCAACCATCTTCATTGTGGCTTCTCAGTTTTATCGTATTTAGAAAAGTCATCCCTGTTCTGAGACTATAAAATCATTCTCCTTCTGTGCTTCTTATAGTACTTTTAGGTTTTACATTCAAGCTTTTGATCCTTCTGGAATTTTTCCTGGGGTAACAGCTTCCACACTATTGTCTCCTGGGTCTGCCTTGCTCCTCTCAGGTACCGTGGCTGAGATATGATGTCTGTCACTAAGAGCCAACCGTATTGCTAAGCACCCAGGAGATGCTAGCTGAGTCCATGGCAGGAGGCAGACTGACCCAGGTTTCTTGACCTTAAATCTGGTAGATCTTAGAGAGTTCAAAGCCCTGTCTATTGAGAAGAAATAGTTCAGAGACTCCCAATCTCTGAAGAGAGCTTTTGTAAACTATTCAGAGACTATTTTAACCCACATTTATTCTTTTTTCCCACTTTTCTTTAAGATTGTTCTGGTAAATTGGGGGGGAGGCGGGGGTTTGTTCCAAATAGTAAATAAATAAATAATAAACCAAACTCTTTACAAAAGTTTTAGGAAAGAAAAGGGGGAAAGGAATCTCCCAGAACAACCCATTAGGAATATTTCAGTCTTCTCTCATAATCTTTCCCCATATATATCTTTATTCTATGTAATTCAATAATACTTCCTATACATCTCATCTGTTTTTTTTCTACCACAAAATGGCTTATAAGTATGTTCTCACATTATCCTAAAGCATTGATCTGCATTATTTTTCTTGCTGCATGCTATTCAGACAAAGGAATGTGCCATGGCTTACGTATCCAGTTTCCTATTGTTGGGGAGGTAGGGTGTTTTTACCTATTTGTCATTACACATAATGATGCGCAAAGAATCTTTGTGCATAAAGTTCTGTACACATGATAAGATATGTTGGAATGCTTTTTAAAGGACTTGGTCCAAACTTCCAAAACAAAGCTTGTATTTTTAGAGACAGAGAAATGGCAACTGAGTCAAGTGAAAGACTTGCTTCCATTCACATCATTTCCCCAGTAGCTCTACAAGTTCCCCTGGAGGAGGAACCCTGCATTGGTCCCTAAATATTGTTGTTGCTCATGAACTATTTACTATATTTTAAACTGAAATTATAATGTTAAGTAGAGAGGACTAGAGCTAGAGAGGGGAAAGAAAAGATAGACCGAAGTTTAGAGGAAGATATCGCTTTGAACCACATCCCCTGCCCTCCTATTTGCTGTGATTTTCTATCTTAAAGTCTCCACTTGGCACTTAGGGGGTTGGACAGATGACATTGTCTCAAAGCAAGGAAAATGATGTGTGAGAACTCAAAATGTCCCAGAATACTTAGGGAGCTGGCGGTGGCAGTACTGGGCTGGGCTGGACAGCGGTCAGCTCCCCTAGAATTGGCCCATCTCACAGATGGACTCTAGGTGGCGCTGTGGCTGCAAAAGTTTGGGGTGGAGGAATTTTTGGCAAAGCTGTTAGGACTCTGAGAGGAAGGCAAAGAAGAGAAGCAAAGGAAGAGGAACAGTGGACTAGAGAGAAGGAGGGTGAGGGAGGGATAGAGAGAGAGAGAGTAATAGAGAGAGACACAGATGAACAGAGACAGAGAGAAGAGAACCAATAGAGAACCAAAGAGACAGGGAGACAGGGGACAAAGATGCTCCAGCATGTACTTGGTCTAGAAGAAATGAAATAAGCTGAGGGTGCATTCCATTCATCACTCAACAAGCATTCACCAAGGCTCGCCCTCTGCCTGTCACTGTGGTAGCCAACTCGGGTAAAATGCTGGGCTGAGAGGCTCATCTCCGAGGTCACGTTGCATAGGAAAAGCGAGAGTGACCAACATTAATCAGCCCACACTAAAGGGAGTAGTGGACACCGTTGAGATGGGCTGTGAAGGAACGAATGAGGACCTATGAAGGCCATGACTAAGGAGATGATCTGGTATGGGAGGAAGGGAAGGATTGTCAGAGGTGATAGCCCAGTGAAAAGTTCTCAAGGTGAAATCTGAAGTCAAGAGTGGAGGAGTGAGGAGGGGAAGAGGGCCATCCAGACAGGACAACAATGTGTGCAGAGCTGGTGGTGAGAGGAGACAGTGGTGAGAGGAGACGGGTGTATCTGAGGAAGTGAAAGGAGATCTTGGCAGAACCAGAGACAGGGAAGGAGGAGAGGAGGCTGCAGGGAGGGTGGGTCCAGTCCTTACGGCAAGCACCTCATTAACACCAGAGGTTTTGATCCCTATCCTAAGAGCATGGAAAGGGGTGGAGGGTGACATGTGTTCAGATTTGCTTTTAGAGGTCACTCTGGTTAAAGTATGGAGACAGAGTGAAGGACTTGACTAGGCCCAGGGAGACCGGTTGGGAGGCAATGCAGTAACCAAATGAGTTGCTTCGGCTAAACAGTGACTGCGGAAATAAAGGAGACTCAATGAGCCTGAAATACTGAGGGGTAAAGAGTCTCTCGGGCCCTCTCCCCGTCTGTCTGACACCGTCTCTCCTAGGCCGGCGCACTGGCACAAAGCCAAGAAGGCTCAGCTGACGCCTGGGCAGACAGAAGTGAAGATCGACCTGCCTTTGCCCATCGTGGCCTCCAACCTGATGATTGAGTTCGTAAAGTTGGAAAAACACAGTCAGCAAATAAGATGATCCCACTGCTGACTCCTGGCATGGGCACCCAGAGGGTTACCTACGCCATGACTGATAGTGAATCTTGGAAGATGGCCATATTTGGGGAAAAGATCATGAGTTGGACTATGGACACATTTGTAGGGACAACCAACCTCTCTTCCCAGTGTTCCTACATCATGGAGTGGGTGCCCCCATGCTTTCGGAAGAACCAGGAAGAAAATCTTCCTCCTTTTCTGCCTCCTCCTTCAGAAGGACGTGAAAGTGAAAGTCGCTCAATCATGTCCAACTCTTTGTGACCCCATGGACTGACTATACAGTTCATGGAATTCTCTAGGCCAGAATACAGGAGTGGGTAGCCTTTCCCTTCTCCAGGGGATCTTCCCAACCCAGGGATTGAGCCCAGGTCTCCCACACTGCAGGTCTCCTGCACTGCAGGGAGATTCTTTACCAGCTGAGCCACCAGGAAAGCCCAAGAATACTGGAATGGGTAGCCTATCCCTTCTCTAGCGGATCTTCCCAATCCAGGAATCGAACCAGGGTCTCCTGCATTGCAGGTAGATTCTTTACCAACTGAGCTATCAGGGAAGCCCTTCAGAAGGTAGTAGATAGGGACTTACCTGTTGGTGAGATGACAACAGTCAGGCATAACCCTGCCACCTTCTTTTTCTCGTCAGGCTCTGCCTGCAGGATGGTTGAGCTCTGCTTTGCTCCCTCTTTCATGTGTACAGCACATGGGACAGAGGCCCACGTGCTTCTAGAGGTTATCTGGAGGCCAGACCCACTTTGGCCCCATTTTCCTGGCTCAGTGTAAAGATGTGATTCTGCAGAATTGTGTTTGCTCAGCTGATCCAAATTCCCCCCAGGTGGGACACCCTAAGGACTGGAGTTGAGGTAGGTTTTAGGGAGCAGGGTTGTGGCTACGTATTCAAGCATCACGTCCCGTCCAGACTCACTGGCACTAGAGCTGCCTCCATGATTCCGGTGTCTTTTTCTCAGTTGGTTCAGAATGGAAGAGATGGTGTGCCTTATTGCCTTTGAGACATCCAAGTGCAGATGTCAAACAGGTGTGAAGCTGGGAGAAGAGGTCTGGGCCGGAGAAACAAATGTGAATCACCAGCGACGAGGTCAGAATGGAGGAGGGAAGAGGCCTTTAGGCTGAGTATTGAGGAGCTCCGGCATTTCAAGTTTGGATAGAGGGGGGTGATCTTACAAAGCAGACAAGACAGGAGCAGTAGAAGGAGACTCAGGTGGCACTGAGGAGGGAGTCTTGTCCCTCCAAAAAGGAGGGAGTGGCCAACAAGGAATGTGTCTGTTAGATTGTGACAGGGTGGCCACCAGTGACCTTTGTAATCCATGTTTGGAGAATGATGGGGACCACATAAGCAGGGCTGCAGTTGGAAGAAGAGGGTGGGAGGCTGGTGTAGTCCACTCTTTGGAGAAGATTGTGTGAGCTGTAAATGTCGACACCTGTCAATCCCCTTGGTTGCCCAGTAGCCGTCTCACCTCCCATTATTTGGAGAATTCCCTACTTATGAATCTTGCTGAGAAACAGGGCCTTCCTCCCATTGGAGATTAGGAAGGTGCCAGACACTTGTCTTTCCAACTGGCTTTGAGCTGGGTTGAGCAAAGGACTGGACTCGCCAAAGGCCTTGCCAACCAGAAGCATAACTTGGAATCAGGCGTTAGTGAAACACAAGGGCAAAGACACAGAGGAGTGTTTTCTGAGAGCAGTGGTGGTCATGAAAGGAAGAGTTCCTGAGCTAGTGGACCAGCAGGGCTGGTTGGTGATAAAGGTGTGAGTGCGGCTAGCCGTGGCACCAAAAGAAAGGGCTATGGTGGTGATGGTGGTTATAGAAGCAGACCCGAGCGAGTCTATCTTCCCTGCAATTCTGTAAGCTTCAACCAAATATCTACCTGCCTATTATCTATCTATCTATTATCATCCAGCTATGTATCAGTGGTAAAGAATCCGCCTGCCACTGCCACAGGTTCGACCCCTGGGTGGGGAAGATCCCCTGGAGGAGGAAATGGCAACCCACTCCAGTATTCTTGCCTGGAGAATCACCATGGACAGAGGAGCCTGGCAGGCTACAGTCCATGGTTTCGCAAAGAGTGGACATGACTGAGTATACACATACCTCAACGTGTATCTATAACTTTTAAAATCAACTTTAGTTATGGCAGTTTATGTACTCAAAATCAACTTGAGGCATAGTTCAATGAGTTTTTAAAAATGTATATGCCTGTGTAACCACTACACTAATCAAGATTTAGAACGCTTCCATTAGCCCCCGAAAGTTTTCTGTGGCCCTTTATGGTCAACTGCTTCCCCCACCTCTGGTCCCAGAGATGTTTCTATATCTATATAGCTTTACCTGTGTTAGAATTGTACACAAATTCAATCAGTGTTTTGTGTCTGGATTATTTTCTTAACCTTAATGTTTTTAAATGTTTTTCTGTGTTGCTGTATGTTTACCAGTATTTCATTTCTTTTTGTTGCTATGTAATATGCTGCTCATTAACACACCACACTCACATATTTGTGCACTCGCCTGTTGGTAACTATTGAAGTTGTACCCAGTTTTTGACTACTATCAATAAGGCTGCTGTGAACATTTGTGTACTAGTCTTTTTGTGAACATGTGTTTCAATATCCATTTAATCAGTTCCATTTTTTTTTGTTTGTTTAAATCAGCAACAGTTGGCTTCTGTTACTTGTAGCCAAGAAATATGACTGCAACAGAAGGAGAGATGAGAAATGAGCTGGCAGCTAGAAGGGGATGTTGAGTCAAGGAGAGGCTTTTATTTTCAAGATGCAAAAGACTTAAACATACTTAAACATTAACCCTCATGCTCTGCTTTAGAGGGAACTATTGAGACAAAAGAAATTGGTCACATGAATCTATGAAGGTGGGAAGGGAGCAGCTCTAAGTCCAGTAGCTGGAATGGATTGGATAGGGGGGAATAGAGCCTCAAATGGAGCAAGAGGTATACCCAGAAGATGGGGTAGGTGGGTTTGTAGGTAAGGTAGTTGGGAATTCAGGGAAGTTTCATCTGAGAGCGTCAACTTTTACCATAAACTAGGAGTCAAGGTTACACACCAAGAATAAGGGGAGAGTTAGGGTGTCAGAGGTTAGAGGATGGGGACAATATGAAATGATCATTGTAAGGAGAGTAAGAGGGTGGTGATCAGAGAAGTGAGGTGGACACACTGGACAGCACTGAGGGCCTGGTTAAGACTAGTGATGACCTCAGAGCAACACCAACCAGACCCACTGATGACTCCCCCAGCCACCTCTACACAGGAGCTCAGAGGCAAGCCTATAGGGAAGGGGCTGAGTGCAGGGAAGACTTTTCAAGAAGTTAGCAGGCTGTGTTGAACATCCTCACCCTACGCCCAGGATCTAATACAGCACCCTGCATGTGGCAAGTTAAATATTTGTTGAATGGATGAACGAGTTTAGAGGGCAGGAGAAATTAGAGCTTAGCACTGGTCTGGCCCAACTTCCTCACTGTATAGAGGAAAAACCTGAAGTACGGAGAAAGGAAGGGACTTGACCAAGGTCAAACAGCAAGCCTGTGGCAGAGATAGGATTTTCCCCTCAGGTCTGTCTGATCTCAAGTCCAGTGTTCTTTCCACTAGTCTTTAGTCACTTTGATTGAATGGACAAAGGTCTGCTTTCAGTTCATGTCTCTGGCACTGGCTCGCTGTGTGACTTTTATAAGACACTAACAATAGGATTATATAGCCTTTCTCTTTGCCGTGGACTTTTAAATTTTATTTATTTTATTTTTCTAATTGTGGTGAAATATACATAACATAAAATTAACCATCTTAACCATTGTTAAGTGTCCAATTCAGTGGCACAGTGTACATTCACATTGTTATGTAGGTATTGTCACCCCCTCCACCCCGAGAACTCTTTTCATCTTGCAAAATAAAAACTCTGTAATCATTAAATAATGACTCCCTATCTGCACCCGGCCCCCGCCCCGACCCCGCCGCTTCCCTAGCTCCTGGTAACTATCATTCTGTTTTCTAAGAACGTGACGACTCTAGGTAACATAAAAATGAAACCATATAATCTTTGTCCTTTTATGACTGATTTATTTCACTTAACATATTGGCCTCAAGGGTTATCCATGATGTCTTCTGTGTCAGGATTTTCTTCCTTGTTAATGCTGAGTAATATTCCATTGTATATATGTACCGCATTTGTTTATTCCTTCATCTGTTGATGAACATGATGAACATTTGGGATGCTACCACCTTTGGACTATTGTGAATATGTTATTATGAACATAGGTGTGCAAATATCTGTTTGAGTTCCTGTTTTCAATTCTTTTGGGCCCACACCCAGAAGTAGAATTGCTGGATCACATGGTAGTTATTAGTGTATAGAAATACAACTAATTTTTGCATATTGTTTTGTATTCTACAACTTCACTTAGTTTATTAGTTCTAACAGTTGTTGTTTTTTGTTTTTTATTTTGGTTGAGACTTCAGGATTTTCTATGTGTTGAGTGCTTTATCACAAATGGTGTTGATTTTTGTTAAATGTTTTTCTGCATCAATCAACATGATGTGTTTTTCTCCTTTTATTCTGTTAATGTGGCATATTACCTTGATTAATTTTCTTATGTTGAGCCATCCTTGCATTCCAGGAACATCCCATTTGGTCATGGCATATAATCTGTTTGATATGCTGTTGATTCTGTTTGCTAGTATTTTTTTTGAGGATTTTTGCATCAACATTCCTCAAAGATATTGGTCTGTAATTTTTTTCAGTGTCTTTGTCTGGCTTTGGTATTGGAGTAGAATGAGTTTTGAAGGATTTCCTCCTCTTCAATTTTTGGGAAGAACTTGAGGGGGATTGGTGTTAATTTTTATTTATGCCATGTACTTTTGCAGTGAGGAGCATATACTTCTTTTCATTGACACTGGGTGTGGCTGTGTGACTTGATTTGGCCAATGGAAAGCTGGTGAATTGACATAGGCCAAAGACTTAAAGGAGCTTGGCTTCTGGTGATGGCCATGAGAAGAGCAGCTGTAGAAAGCCCTGTACCTTCAGCCTACCACACATAGATCAGACCTGAACCCAAGCTGCAGCCTGAAACTCACCCCGATGACCTTCATCTTGAGCAGATCTACCCAGACTAAACAGTCAATCTGGAGTTCACCTGCAGTCTCATTAGCAGGGGAATAAATGCCTGCTATTTTAAACCACAAAATTTTGGGCAGTTTGTTTATATTATTATTGTGGTAATTACTAATTGATACAAGACCAGATCCTTTGCTAAGTGCAGACTTGGGTTCCAGAAATGAATCAGCTATCAGTTCTCTGGAGCTCACAATTTAGTGAAGATGAGGATGGGATAACTCAAAATAATTTTTTTTTTTTTGCATTTTCTTCCAATACACATTTATTATTATTATTTTTTAATTTTATTTTATTTTTAGACTTTACATAACTGTATTAGTTTTGCCAAATATCAAAATGAATCCGCCACAGGTATACATGTGTTCCCCATCCTGAACCCTCCTCCCTCCTCCCTCCCCAAAATAATTTTTAATATAATTCTAATTTCTAAAATTCATATTTAAATCAAAGAAGCCTATACAAATTTTCTTAATACTTCTTTTATGGACAGCCTTTGAATATACTTGGAAGATACAGTCAACAAATTGTAAAAATACTATCCTGTGCACAAATGGCAGAATCTGGTTTGTGATCACAAGAGGCATCCAAGCTGGCAAGTACCTTTCTTGAATAGCACATTGAATAGCACGTTTAATGAGCCTGAAGGCAAACACCTGATTTAATGATTATGGTTAACTTGACTTTCACCCTTTGAGTTGTATGAAAGCATAGATGCTAATTGTTTGGCCATTTTTATTTGTTTTTGTTGTTTTATTTTTACTCAATGTTTAATGATGATGTATGTGAAATCATGTTAGTTTGCAAAATGCTTGTAGCAATTTCCAACAAAACATGAGTTTTTGGGTGAAGGTTGAGTCCACTGGGTGAATACATGGCTATATGTGAGCAGGGATAGGTGGGGAGGGAGGGCTTGCATTTAGGCCACTGCATGTGCTCATTTGCTGAGGATACCTTACCTCTGTGGGTCTGCCTCCCAGTATTAATGGTATCTTGCAAAGGAGCCCAAAGGATGGATTTTATTAAAATATGCGAGTAGTGATTTTAATGTTTATCTCTTAGAGTAAATTTTAATAAGATTAGAATTGATTCTGAAAGCACAGATGCTCTTTGGAAAACCTCATAAGAAGATGCTTGTTGATGTCTTTCATCTTAAGGTCAAGTTGTTTTATTTGTTATTCCCTTGATGGTTTGAAGAAGTGGTGTACTAAGATGGAAGGCACTTGAGACCAATTTTACACAAAAGAGAGGAGTTGAAGAAGAGGGAGAGGCTGAGGATGGAGGAGAGGGAGAGATTGACAGGTCAAGGCTCTGAAGGAGATGAGGTGAGAGTGTTCAAGAGAAGGGACCAGCCTTGAAAAGGAAGATTGATTCCCCCATTAGTTGAGACTGAGGCTAACGACATGGAAGTAGTTAGTTTGACATATCTGGGTTGGGTTGGAGCAGGACAGAAAGTTGAAGAATTCCAAACCAAAGGCCTCAGAGAATTAGGAGGCAAAGATCTCCCCTTGTGAGTGAAGGCTGTGGGAGAAGGGGAAAAAAGTAAAGGAAGTGGTAGCAGAATGAGAGGATTGTCTAGGGACCAGGGGCTGACAGAGGTGCAGCGGGGGTGGTGGGTATCCTGATGAGGCTGCCTGAGTTTCTACCTTCTTGTCTGCTCAGCTGTGTAAACTTGTTTTTTTTTCAGAAGTGCTTATTCTTCATGATTCAGGTCCTGCAGTGCCTCCTCCAGGAAGCCTTCCATAATGTCATTCCTGTGTACACACACACACACACACACACACACACACACACACACAAACGCACACACACCCTGGGTAGACTCCCTCTGGGATGCCCTGGAAGCCCCAAGGATTTCTTTCTATTAGTATCCTTCCCAAAGTTTGCAGGCTCCCTTCAGCTTTTTGTTCCAGCCTGTGGAGGACACAGATGTCAGCCAGTGCTGGGTGCTGCTAAGTCGCTTCAGTCGTGTCCGACTCTGTGCGACCCCATGGACGGCAGCCCACCAGGCTCCGCCGTCCCTGGGATTCTCCAGGCAAGAACACTGGAGTGGGTTGCCATTTCCTTCTCCAGTGCATGAGAGTGAAAAGTGAAAGTGAAGTTGCTCAGTCGTGTCCGACTCTTCGCGACCCCATGGACTGCAGCCCACCAGGCTCCTCCATCCATGGGATTTTCCGGCAAGAGTACTGGAGTGGGGTGCCATTGCCTTCTCCTGCTAGGCTGGAAAGGGAGGCCAATGTAGCACAATCCTGCCTTCCCTCAGTCAGACCCAGGCTGAATGGCTGATGCAGGGCGAGCCTGCTTTTCCTATCCTTCCCCGCCACCTTTCCCACCTCACCTGGGCCTCCTGCTTTCTCTTCTTACTTTGACTCTCCCCTTAGCCCTCGTATGAGATGAGTCCCATCATTCCTGCGAGGAGCCCACATGCCTGTCCTCAGGGACTTAGTTTTCCCATCTATAAAATGGGGGGTAATAAATGCATCCTGTTTGGGGTTGTGGGGAGATGAAAATGAGACTTCAAATGAAGCACAGAGCCTGGCACAGTGAAAGGGGGTCCCACTCCCCTCAGCTGCCCCTCACCCCCCTACCCCTTCTCTCTGGTACCGTCACTAACTTGCATGATTTTTCCCTTTCTGGGCCTCAGATTTTACTGTGATGATGATCTGTAATCTGTAAATCACCACCCTCGATATATTTATTTTTTTTTTAGAAGGAAATTTTTTTTGAATTTCAAATTATTTTAAAAATTATTTTTGGCTGTCCTGGGTCTTCATCGCTGCACACGGGCTTTTCTCCAGTTGTGGTGAGTGGGGGCTACTCTCTAGTTGCGATGCACAGGCTTCCCACTGCGGTGGCTTCTCTTGCTGTGGAGCACGGGCTCTAGGCACGCTGGTTCAGTAGCTGTTGCACAAGAGCTTAGTTACCTTTCAGCAGGTGGCATCTTCCTAGACCAGGGATCGAACCTGCATTGGCAGGTGGATTCTCAACCTACTGGACCACTAGGGAAGTCCAACATATTTATTTATGCTTCAGTAGACTGGGAACCCCTTGAGGGCAGAAGAAACCCTGCTGTTAACTGGTGATCCCCTCACATGGGGCCAGAAGGAAAGTTCTTTACTTCAGAGTCCAGTCATCCTGTGGCGCGTGTATGGTTTACCTGTGGGTCCTCAGGGTCTGGCCAAGGACTGACACAGGGCATGCATCTGAGAGCTGGCCAATGGGTCAGTTCCTGAATTAGGGCCTGGGAGCCAGGCCTTTGAATAGCCTATAATGACACACATCTCTTTAAAAATGTAGCCCTAGTTTTACTATAGACAGAACTTTCAAAACTCACACCATAAACACTTTTCGAGAGTGGGCTTTGAGCCAGACAGTGGACATACAGCAGAGAATGTGCAGGGAAGGTGTGAAACCTGGGGGCTGACATTCTAGTTCTCATGGGGCTGGTGCGTGGGGGCATCGGGCTCAGGAAGAAGTCTGTCATGTAAGGTCAGGGAATGAATGTGATATGAAGAAACACACATGGAGTTGGGCTGGGAGGCCAAGAGAGTGGCTCTGGGCAGGGCAGAATTCTGGGCTCCAAAAGGCAGGGACTGGGGTTGGGCCAGGCTCTGACTTAGGGTAGTTGAAAAGGCATGGATTAGCATCTTAGAGACCTTAATTCTGTTTTTTTGCAGCCACTCCCTATCTGTGAGGGCTTCCCAGGTATCTAAGTTGGTAAACAATCCGCCTGCAATGCAGGAGACCCCGGTTCGATTCCTGGGTCAGGAAGATCCCCTGGAGAAGGGATAGGCTGCCCAGTATTCTTGGGCTTCCCTTGTGGCTCAGCTGGTAAAGAATCCTCCTGCAATGCAAGAGACCTGGGTTTGATTCCTGGGTTGAGGCCCCCCTCAAAGTCTCTCATCTTTCCAAACCTCGGTGTCTGTGATTATACACCAGGGCAAGTGGTGCTGATTTCTCAGGGCTGTTGGTGGTGCGGGTGAGAGAATGACACCCAATGTCCTGCCTAAGAACTCCAGGAGAGCAAGGGCACTGGGAGTGGGTGTCCACTGGCGGTTGATACGGGTCTCTTTAATGCGAGACTTGAACTTGGGTGTTTGTAAATCAAGGTCTTACTTTAAGACCAAGAAAGCCATTTTCAAGGGTTTCATATGTAGAGTCCTTTGATTAAATGTTTTACCATGCCGGCTAGACAATGACTCCGTTCTCTCTGGACTCCAGAATCTGGACTTCTAATGGTTACCCCAATTCAGATGTATCCACACAACAAAACTGCAGGTGTTTTTTGTTTTGGGTTTTTTTTTTTTAAACTTGGACTTTCATTTTGGGAATGAAAATCATACACAGCTTACTACATAGCACAATGCTAATTGGATTTAATGGTTCTGAAGTGCTACATCAGTGACTTTTGAGATGGGACTTCTGTGTTTCCTTACTAATGAACTGGTAAGAATAATTATCAGAGCAGCCAAAGGCAGAACCCCCGCCATGGTCTGGTTTGGTTTCTTTTTCACCTTGTCCTGCCTAATGCTGCTTGTGTGGCTAACTCCACTGGCCTGATTTCCTAATGTAAACTTCTGATTTATCTGGTTGGACCCAGTGGGGTGCAAAGAGGAAACAAATTTATTAGTTTTCCCCAACCATTCCCTGCAACTGGCGCTGTGCTCCCTCTTCATCCTTGAATGAGTTTTTATGTAGTTTTTTTTTTTTGACGGGGGCCATTTTTTTTTTTTTTTTAGTTTTTATTGAATTTATTCCAATATGTTTCTGTTTTATGTTTTGCTTTTTGGCTATGAGCCATATGGGATCTAAGCTCCCTGACCAGGGGTTGAACCACCACTCCCTGCATTGGAAGGTGAAATCTTAACTGCTGGACAGCCAAGGAAGTCCCACCCCTGGATGACCTTTTGTGCAGACCCATTCAATAACTTTCCTGTCACTATCAGCTATTAGAAGAGTCTTCTTTTCACATATTGAAGACTCCCACCTGATGAAAATCAATCTAAATTTCCCATCAAATTCACAGTGTTCATTTTTCCCCACTCCCCTGTCAGCACAGAGTAAGCCCCATAACTTCTTCCCTTCAGTGGAGGCTGCAATGGCTCCTGCAAGGCTGGACACAGAGGCGAGATGAAGGGAGGGGAGGCACCAGTGCTCTCTGGGTGGCAGATAGCCAAGTGCTGGCTCTTTCTCTGGTTGGGGGCATATGAGTGGATTTCTTCAGAACCACGGAGCTCCTCCCTGATGTGGGCCAAGCCCTCCCTGGCTAGCATCTTCCAGTTCCTCTGAGGTTTCTGCTCTGAAAGTCCATCTCACTGCCTCCATATCTCCCATCCCTGCTCTGGGGGTCCTCTGGCCTCAATGCTACCCATGAATAGGTTGGTGGGGCAGGGGTAGTCTATGGGTGCTGGGCTAGTTTTGTTTTCCCTCAGCAAGTCCTGCAGGAGTGGTCTGGCTTCCTTTTTCTGAATTGGAACACACCAGTCTTTAGCTTTGAGGCCTCAGCTTTGAGGCCTCAAACTTTTCCTAGGCACCAGGATAAGTTACAAGTAACAGTGTATTATACTTTAGTTTCTTTGTCTCAAATGCTCAACTTTTAAGTGTAGAAGAGTGGTTAACTGTGTGGGTTTTGGAGTCTGACATTGGCTAGGTGACCATGAGTAAATCATCTAACTTCTTGGAACCTCAGTTTCCTTATCTGTAAAGCAGGGGCAATGGCCTTTTCTCTCCAGGACAGTGTAAAGATTGAAGTATACTTTGCCTGTCGGGTGGCACATAGCAAGCCCTCAATGTGTGCTGTGCTTAGTCACTCCAGTCGTGTCCAACTCTTTTTGACCCCATGGATCGCAGCCCTTCAGGCTCCTCTGTCCATGGGATTCTCCTGGCAAGAATACTGGAGTGGGTTCCATGCCCTCCTCTAGGGGAGTCTTTCTGACCTGGGGATCAAACCTGCATCTTCTACACTGTAGGTAGATTCTTTACCACTGAGCCACTGGGGAAGCCCCATAAGCCCTCAATAAATAGAAGCAAGTATCTTTGTATTTCTGAGGTGTTCTCACTTCATCCAACCCAGACTGGATGTCAGTTCTTCTTGCTAATGCAGAGGTGGCTCCCTCCTGCCATCTGCCAGGTCTGCAGATCTCTCTTTGATAAAAACACTTAGCATATCTTGAACATCATTATCTCCTTTACATCTCATAGTAAAACTGCAGGATAGATATTACTATCATTCCCATTGACAAGTAACAAAACTCAGGCTCAGAGAGATTGAATCCCTTGCACAAAGTCAAATAGCTTGCAAATAGCGGAACTGGGGTTCTGATTCTAAACCCTGCATGTGGTCTACCATTTATTTAACTTTCCTAACCTCCTCGTTCTTCATCTTGTCTTCTCATTCCCTCTGCCAAGAGCTCTCTTTTGCTGTATGGCAAATAGATGGGGAAAAATTGGAAACAGTGACAGACCTGATTTTCTTGGGCTCCAAAATCACTGTGGACGGTGACTGCAGTCATGAAATTAAAAGGCACTTGGAAGAAAAGCTATGACAAACCTAGACAGCATATTAAAAAACAGAAACATTACTTTGCCGACAAAGTTCCATCTAGTCAAAGCTATGGTTGTTCCAGTAGTCATGTATGGATATGAGAGTTGGATCATAAATAAGGCTGAATGCTGAAAAATTGATGCTTTTAAATTGTGGTGTTGGAGAAGACTCTTGAGAGTCCCTTGGACTGCAAGGAGACCAATCCAGTCCATCCTAAAGGAAATCAGTCCTGAATATTATTGTAAGGACTGATGCTGAAGCTTTAATACTTTGGCCACCTGAAGAAAAGAGTTGACTCATTGGAAAAGACCCTGATGCTGAGAAAGATTGAGAGCAGGAGGAGAAGGGGACGACAGAGGATGAGATGGTTGGATGGCATCATTGACTCAATGGACATGAGTTTGAGCAAACTCTGGGAGATGGTGAACAGGGAAGCTTGGCATGCTGCAGTCCATGGGGTTGCAAAGAGGCCGACACAACTGAGCAACCGAAAAACAACAACAACAATGTAACAAGTCATCTTTCTCAGTGAGGACACTTCCTGCCTGGAGTGTACCCTGGAAATAGGTCCCTCACTGCTCAGTACAATGACACGTCCTGTGTTGCATCATAACAAATCCCTGTGGCAGCTGCCTAGAGGTGATATTGACATCATCCACTTCCAGTCCACTATTACTGAAGTTATATAAAGTTGCTTTTTCATGAAAAGCATCTATGTAGCATTGATTGCGAGAAGGCAATGGCACCCCACTCCAGTACTTTTGCCTGGAAAATCCCATGGACGGAGGAGCCTAGTGGGCTGCAGCCCATGGGGTTGCTAGAGTCGGACACGACTGAGCGACTTCACTTTCACTTTTCACTTTCATGCATTGGAGAAGGAAATGGCAACCCACTCCAGTGTTCTTGCCTGGAGAATCCCAAGGACCAGGGAGCCTGGTAGGCTGCTGTCTATGGGGTGGCGCAGAGTCGGACACGACTGAAGCAACTTAGCAGCAGCAGCAGCAGCAGCATTGATTCAGCATCAATCTCTTGTCCAACACTGGATTAATCCCAAAGGGGAAGGTGTTTTCGGATATTATGCCTAGAATATATTTTGAAAGATTATTTAATGTAAAAAAGCTGCCAGCCATGTATGTGGTAGATCTCTGTGAAGGGGTGTGGGAAGTCATAACCCCAGGAGCTCAAACGTAGAGTAGTCTGGTAGCCACGTGGGTGGGGAGGTATAAGTTCTGGGAAAGGAAGTCACAGAAGGCTGCCTGGGAACTCTGGGGCTGGTCTGAGCCTTGAAAACAAGTAGGATTTGGATGGGTGAGAAAGAGGCATGGTTGGTCTGTTTGCAGCAAAGAATGAGCAGGGGCTCACAGAGGCAGGAACCCAGCATGGGCGCTGGTATCATACTTCCAAAGGAGCTTCTCTTTATAACCATGAGCCTTTTTGCTCCCTGCTTGGGGGATTTTATGACCCCATCCATCTGTTTGCAGTCAGCCTCAGGTTTACTTTGAAATTCAAAAGCTGAAAGCGAAGAGCTGTGTCGGAGCCAGAGCAGCGGGCCGGGCAGCTGTCCTCTGAGAAGGGAGCGGCCTCATGGAGCATAAACCACAGCAGGCAAAGCACCTCTTCTGGTTGGCCTGAGTCCCCGGGAAGCTTGGGACCAAGTGCTTTGAGGAACGCTGGAAGATTCGTCCCCTGGAGGGACTTCTAACATGGGCCTGAGCTGGCAGCCCGTGTGCCCACCCACGAGGGTGCTGAGGCCAAGCGTGGACACTGGTCAGGACTTTGCATCTGATGGGGATCTGCCAGCCTGTGTTTGTTCCTCTGGCCTGCACAGGCAGACGGGCCCGGGCCCACTGTGAGAGTTGGCTCAGCTCTCTGTGCCTCCTGAATTCCCTGGCCCACTGCACCCTCTGCATTCCTCAGGAGCCTCAGTATCCCAGAGAGACACGACTTATTTTCCCATCTTCTCAAATAAAAGACTTTTAGTTGCAGTCAGTGATCAAATCCAAAATCCACAGCAGGGACTTCCAAGTCATGCTCCAGACCCCTTACTTCCCTGAGCCCCACATCCCCTAAGACCACCTCCTAGCTCAAATCCTTTGCCTGGGACCCCACACCCCCAAACCATGTCTCTCTGTGCCCTCATTCCCTGTTATTTACACAGCCAACCGCTGGGAGTTCATCCTCAGCTCTTGGGGAAAAATCCTTCCGAGTGGCTTCTCTTACCAGTCCAGTCCACATCCCACACTCCCATGGCTGCTCTGCCTGTCTCCCGTTCCAAAGGCTCCCTGAGCCTCCTCTCCACACCACAACCAACCATGGTTGCTGGATGTGCCTTTGGGCCTGTTTAAAGATGGGCTCTGCTGGAATGTGGTTGGAGCACTTCTAACATGGAGCTGGAGCTTTTCACCAAGCTCTAAAGAAGTCCAACATCCCTTTAAAAGCCAGTCAAGTGCTGGACTTGGAAATGCTAAAGGTGGCAGCAAGTTAGTGAACTTTAGCATTTGATGCAAACCAATGTTTTAGAGGGGGTGCTTTCAAAGCCTGGGAGCTGAGCTGAGAGGTTGGAGCTGAGCTGAGAAAGCTCCTGCCATAGCTAGAAGGCTTTCTAAGGCTCATCTGCTCTAATTCCTGCCATCTTCAAGTAGGAAAACTGAACTTCAGAAAGGGGATGCCGCTGGCCTGGTGTTGTTTATGAAATCAGTGGCAAGGCAGGCCCGGAACCCAGTATGGGGCTTGAGTTAACCATCATCTCCCACTTACACAGCTTGGGGTTTCTGAGTGGAGGTTGGAGGGATGGTGAAAATTCAGCGCACCTATTTCTTTTCTCTTCTGACAACTGTAATAAACTGCATTGATGGGGGCTTTACATATGAAACAGTTCTCATCTGTTGTCTCAGTCACAATTCCAAGCTATAAAGTAAGTTATCTTTGTCCCCATTTCCCAGATGAGGCGAATAAGTCGAGGATTAAGTCACACTCTCAAGGCAAGATAACCAGTAACTAGCAGAAGAGTCTTCAGCCCAGGCCTGCTGCTCTTTGCCATAGATCATACCAGCTCCCTATCCTTTGAAAGGCATTAATGTCTTGGCAAATCATTCAGAAAAGTCTAGTGTAATTTAGGATAAAAGATCATTAGCTTCAGATTCTAGGGACTAATCCAACATCACAGTTCTTTTCACTTCTTAGACTTGAAAGACACATGTAGAACAGGGGTTTTCAACCAATGTCCTCTTTTATTACAAGTACTTTATAATGCTCCTTTCTATGCTAAAATCAAATATCTGGATAATACAAAACACCTACACATACAATTTTAAAATTTAATATGATGCCCTAACTGTAGGGAAAAAAAGAAATAAAAGGAAAGTAGTTGATAATAAAACCATATGTAATTTGGTCTGTTAATGTAGGGCATAAGAATGCTAGCAGACATAATGCAGTGGTCAAAGTCTTGCACCTGTCGACTGGGAAAAAAAAGCTGCACAACCTAAAAACTGAGAATTACGCTTTATTTGGTAAACTGAGGACTTAAACCCAGAGACAGGCATCCAACAGTGTTGCTCTGATGCCTCAAATGCGCTAGCAGTGATATCCATAAGTGGCCTTCAGGAGGTCTGAGGGACTGTTCTGAAGAGGTAAGTGGAGAGCCAGGATATATGGGAGTTTTTCAATTAAAAAAAGGTAGTTGGAACATCAAGAGATTACTGTTAATTAAAGAAAAACTAGACATCACAAGTTAATGAATTTAGCACTTCTCTCTGTATGGGAAGATGCAAGAGTCTGGGCACATTCCTTTGATGGGCACCTTAACATGATTTTGAGCAAGCTCTGGGAGTTGGTGATGGACAGGAAAGCTTGGCATGCTGCAGTCCTTGGGGTCTCAAAGAGTTGGACACGACTGAGCGACTCAACTGAACTGAACCGTCTAGGGCTGGTATCCTGTTTTTCTCCAACCTGAATCCCCACAGGGTGCACTGTCGGATGGCTACAGTGACTGATGGCTTGAGGGCTGAAATATCCTGTTGACTAATATGGCACATTCATTACTGATATGGCATATCAGTAACGAATGTGCCTGCTAAAATACAGCGGGATTCAGGTGTGTTGCTCTGATGCTTCAAATGCACAAACAGGGCTGTCCTTAAGGTGGCCTTCAGAAGTGGTGAGTAGCTCTTGGTAAGGTTTGGAACAAAACAACGTACATTTGTCTTTCCGTGTGCAGGGCAATCGCATTCCTGTAAGATGTTGTATATATATATGAAAACTTTGCGAAAAACCCCACAAATTTGTGTTTACGTAAAATGGTTTTAGGCTCAGATAATACAAATGGCTTTTTCTCTCTTGACGAACGTCTGGCAAGATGTGCAAACACTGTGCAGGAGAGGGAATAATTCTCTTTGTGGAACTCCTTACAGGACACCAGGCATCCCCTGACCCATGATCACATAGCCCCTCCCAACAAATATATGGAAGCCCAAATCCCTCTGCACAGTTTCAAAACACCCTGTGGGTGGTGATATTATCCCTATTGCTAAACACTGACTTGGAGGATTTCTCTTAGAAACCATGCATACAAGAGGGAAGACTCAGACCTGTGTGGTACCCAGAGGTTTGCATTGCTTTCTGTTTTGCTTCTGATAAAATAAATTCAGTACTAATCTTGAATGGTACTTAATCTTCAGCTATAAAGTTAATGAACTAGATGTCAGTTACATGTCCTCTATTTTAAAGACTTCACTCAGGGACTACAAGGATGAGCAAGGTCTCTGCACCATGGGCTTTGCCTTTTTTTTTTTTTTTTTTTTAAGAGCAATAAGACATAAGAAAACCATAATCTAAGCCTGCTTATATGAAGCCCATGCTTCAGAAGAGGTGTAAATTGTGAGGCTGGTAGGCCAGGGAAATGTCTATGAGGAGGCAGAATGAAATGAGGTCTTGGAGAACAAGAGGGAAATTTCAGGTAAATATAGGGAGACTGGGAAATTATCTATGCAAGGGACAGTGGGGGCTGGTAACTGGAGCTCTGTTCAGGGAACCTTGAGGAGTTCTATGTGGCAGGAGTGTGGATTTGTGTGGGGAGGGAAGGGGACATGTGGCTGGAAAGATTGGGTGGGAGAACTGGGAAGCAGGATTAATGGGGACGGAGAGGGGAAGGAGGCTTGAGGAGGAGGTCAGTGTGCTTCCAGATCAACTCTAAGTCCTGAGGCTGGCCCTGCCCTCCGGGTAACCATCAGCTGTTGTAGTGTTACTCCTGGCGCCTGCACAACCCGAAACTGTGGACTCTGGGAGACAGGGAGGACCAGTTCTCTAGCTGGGAGCTCAATGCACAGCATAGTGTAGTCGCTCAATAGTACTTCACTCAGAGTGTTAGTTGTTCAGTCGTGTCCAACTCTGTAGGACCCCATGGGCTGTAGCCGGTCAGCCTCATCTGTCCATGGAATTCTCCAGGCAAGAATACTGGGGTGGGTTGCCATTTCCTCCTTCAGGGGATCTTCCCGACCCAAGGTTTGAATCCAGGTCTCCTGTGTTGCAGGAAGATTCTTTACTGTCTGAGCCACCGTGGAAGCCCATTGCGTGCATGAATATTTCTGAACACGTTCCAAACATAGGGCCTGCCCTCCCTGCAGATTCAAGCTCACTGGGGGGAAGGTGTTGGAAGCTGAGGTGAACCGGATGCTGGCCCACTGCCCTGCATCCAGGTGAGGCACAGTGTGCTGAGGCCAGGAGGGACCTGAGAGTATGGAAATCTAGACTCAGCCTCCACCTTGAATGTGCCAACAGGACTTGGGCGAGTCTGCTCTTGGTGGTCTTCTTATCTGTTCCCCAAACCAAAGGCAAGCCTGATGCTTTCCAGTTCCCAAGCTGAAGCCTTGCTCTTCCAGGTCACCTGTTTGGAGCCCGAGGTCACAGCCCGAGCAACAGTGCCTCCTGGTGGCAGTCACCAGACGGCAGGCGAGCCTTCACCAACCAGCACGATCCAGGTTCAAATCCCAGCTGAGGTTGCCCTGGGAGGCTTCCGGTTCTGCACCTTTGGGTCTGGCCCAGGGGGACTGCTCCTCAGAGAGTGGGGAAAGAGAGCTTCACAGTCAGTGGTTGTCAGGGTTCTTCCAATATAGAGCGGCCCATGCCCTCCCACCCTGCTCCGCTGTCACAGAGGAGAGTCCCTGGGACCATGAGACTTCCTGTGTCATTGTGTCCCTGTGAGCTGTCATGGCCTGGGGGGAGGCGGGGCTCAGTAAATGCCCTCCTCCTTTGTCATCTTCATTGCCTTCTTTCATCACCACCACAAAGCACTCAGAGCACTTGGGTTCTATAAGCACAGGCACATCCGCTTGACCCTGAGTCCTCATGGGAGCTCTTCTAGTTTGCTGATGGGAACAGAGGGAGGAGAGATAGGGCCCAGGCCATCAGGCTTTTACACGACATTGCACTGCCTTGTTCTAAAGCTGCCTGTGGCTTCTGCTGCCCACAGGGCAAAGTCCGAGGGCCTTGCAGGTTGCAGCTGCTCACATCAGACCCCAGGCCCCACCCAAGCCCAGCCTCCTGCTGCAACCTTTCCCGCATCCTCCAGGGCCAAGGCAGTTGGACACCCTCAGCCCCACAAGGGCACAGGTCACTCTGACAGTGGGCACATCTCACCCACCCTACATCCGAGAGCGTGGGGTCAGAACCAGGCTCAGGCACAGATTCCTCGGAGTGAAAATAAGGGCCAGCCTTATCCCTCCTCCAACCTCCCCCTTCCTGCCCTAAGCCAGGGTCCAACCATCCCTAAGGCTCCTCCACAGGACAGAAGCTTAGTTGTTTTTAGTCGCTAAGCCATGTCTGACTCTTTGTGACCCCATAGACTACAGCACCCTAGGCCTCCCTGTCCTTCACTATCTCCTGGAGTTTGCTCAGACTCATGTCCATCGAGTCAGTGATGCCATCCAACCATCTCATCCTCTGTTGTCCCCTTCTTATCCTGCCTTCAATCTTTCCCAGCATTATGGTCTTCTCCACTGAGTCAGTTCTTCGCATCAGGTGGCCAAAGTATTGGAGTTTCAGCTTTAGTATCAGTCCTTCCAAAGATTATTCAGGGTTGACTTCCTTTAAGATTGACTGGTTTGATCTTGCAGTCCAAGGGACTCTCAAGAGTCTTCTCCAACATCACAGTTCAAAAGCATCAATTCCTCAGCATGCAGCCTTCTTTATGGTCCAACTCTCATATCCATACATGACTACTGGAAAAACCATAGCTTTGACTAGATGGACCTTTGTTGGCAAAATAATGTCTCTGCTTTATAATATGCTGTCTAGGTTTGTTATAGCTTTTCTTCCAAGAAGCCTTTTAATTTCATGGCTGCACTCACCATCTGCAGTGATTTTGGAGCCAGGGTGACTTGCAAAATCAAATACCATAATGCCAGGGGAACAGAAAACTTGGATGACGTGCTCTGGCCACACAACTGACCCGTTGGCTCCAATTACCTACCTGATAAAGCACCAGCTTCTAGATGTGTGCAGTGAAGTAGTCCAGGTCTGCGCCTGCTCACCACTCAGGCCACTGCCCTTGGCTGTGCCTGGACCTCACCCTCCAGGGCTGAAACACTTGCGGGCCTCCAGGGGCAGCGGCCACTTCCCGACCCTGCACCTGGCTGCTGGTCTTTGCAGCCTGCAGGGGCAGCAATAACAACTAACCATGTATTGGGGCTTGGTTTCCATCCACTATCTCATCACAACCTTATTGTAACCTGTGCCAGAACTATGTTTATTATGCCCATTATAGAGATGAGGGAAATGAGGCTGAGAGAGGGACTCCTTGGGAGTCGGGGCAAGGTCAGGGCCAGGCCCCAGGACCCCTGAAGACCAACCCGTGACTGGTGCTGAGCCTAAAGATTCTTTGTTGGAGGATGAAGGGTGAAGGGGCTGCTCTACTGAACTGGGGGACTCAAGCAGGGAACTTGTGTTTTTCCAGTTTCCCTGTGGGGAGGAGGCTGTTTGCTCCCAGGAGTGTCTCTAGAGGCCTGTGTGTCTTGGCCCCTCATCCTAGGCAGCAGTCTGTGCTGGCAACCCGTGCTGTGGCTACCTTGCTTTCACCGAGACGCTGCTGTGTTCTGACTCCAGGAGGTCTGGTCCCTCCCCCTGGATTCTCCCTCATCTGCGTTTTTCTTTCTCTCCACCCGAGCCTCTTCTGACTGCGTTTTCCTTCTCCTCTTCCTCTCTCTGCAGCATGGTCTGTCTGTCTCCTCCTCTTCTGTCTCTGTCTATCTTCTGCTGACCCCTCACTCCTGGATCCTCACACCATCTCCTGTGAGTTTTCTCTCTTGTTCACCTGTCTCCTGTGTTCCTCTCCTCTCTCCCTATTACCATCTGCTCTGTCCTCTTTCCACACTTCCTGAGTCTCGGGGAACAGGAGGCAGGTGAAAACTAGGGAGGGATCATCTGGGAAGCCTGTGACTCTCCAATCCTTGTCTGGGGACTTGTGTCTCCAGGCTGGAAATTTTATCATTCTTTTTTTGTAACTGATCAGGGAGGAAGAAATGGAAACTACAAAGAGAGAAAGCATAGGAACTGGTTTGCAAGCCCAGAACTGACATAAAACAGGGTTTTATGAATATTTTCTGGAAAATAATTTCTTTTTATGGTGCCGTTTAACAGTGGCTGGCCCGGCTTGCCTGGCTTCCTGGCTGCAGTGAGTTGCAGATGGAGGCCCCCAACTCTTGTCACACTTCCCAGCCCCACCCTGCCAGGAATCGGCCAGGCCAGGGTGCTGCCTCTGCTGCAGCGGTCCGGTGGGTGATGATGAGGTAGGGAGAGGGGAGGCTGATTCCTGGACCATTCAGTGAGCCCTGGAGCTCCCCAAACCCTCAACTCATGGGAGCCCAAGGTGGGCAGATCTAAGCTTGTGATTTGTGTCCACTCATAACCCAGACATGGCCAGAACATTCTGGCTCCAACATCCCTGATTAAGATCGTCCTGGACACCAGCTCCATGGCTGACGTTGAGACCCTCCCAGAGTCAGTGGATTCCCTGGGGCTTATACTCAGGGAAGTGGCCCTCCTGGCTTCCAGTTCCCTGTTGTTTGACCCCACCACCTCTGCTTCACTCCATGCCAACTGGCAGCGAAAAGCCCCTCCTGTGGTCCCCTCATCCCAAATCTTCTCAAGCCATGGAGACTATACTCGGGATCGGCAGAGCAGATGGAGTTGGGGTTCTTGCTGCATCCAGGAAATGACTGTTACCTGCACGTTTTCTCTCTGCCTAGGAGATGCTGTGCCTACTTCCCTCAGTTTCTCTGTCTTCCCAGCTCCTCATTCCTCTTCCCTCCTCTTGCCTCCCTTTCAGAAGCACCATGACAGGATTGCTCCCCTGGTCATAAAGATCATTTTCCCCTTTGCCTCCTTTGAGGTGGGGGACGGTGGTAGTTTTCCTTCCTACCTCAGGCACCCACAGAGGAATATCTCCACATGAAAATGGAGGTTGCTCTTTCTCAAAGGAATTTTAGTGACTATGGTCGGCACCACCTCCTTTCGTGTAAATAAGGAGACAGGTCCAGAGAGGGGCGGAGCTTGCCCGCGGCCACAGTGCTGTCCGCCCAGAGATTGCAGCAGCGCAGGACCTGCGGTCCCCAGTACAGGTTCCATTGCAGTGGATGCTGGGCCACTGCAGGGTTGGCTACAGGGTCCCAGATGCTCAGGGCCAGGAAGGAGGGGCCTCAGGGGACATAGAAAGATGGAGGCGGAGCAAGGGCCCAGAGGGGAAGAGATCAAAAAGAAGAGTCAGAGTCAGAGGGAGCTAGAGATGGCCAACTAGCCCGCCTTTATCCTGGGGTAGGGATCACTTCTCCATGGAGACTTCCCGGCCCCTCGCACACACCTCCCAGAGTCAGAGAGCCCTCCTCTACCTCCTCAGTGTTGTGTCCTGGTTCTGAAGCTCTTCCCCACCCTCTGTAGTTTCCTCCCTGGACCCAGCTCTGATCTTTGTAGCTGAATGGAGAAAGCCTCATATCTGGGGCCACTCTACAGAGAGGTGGGGCTGAGATGGGGTTCTCCCGAATCTAATGATCTATTATCAGAAGGAGCATCTGGTTTCTCCCAGGAAATGCATGTCAACAGGAGCCTGCCCAGAGCTCAGGGCAGGAGAGGTGGGCAAGGCTCCCAGGAAAGGAGGTGCAAACACATGAGTGTACCAGGTATAAACACTGGGTCTCCCCTCTTGCCACCTGCTGCCATATGGAGAGCAAGGTGTCAGGGGCTCTGATGAGTCCCTGGTCCCTTTGGTCACTCAGTCCACAGTGTCTGAGAGCCCATTCCTAGGCCATCGCTTCTTGAACTGAGGACTATGTCCCCCAAGGAGGGACAAGGGCTCAGTTTCCCACTGAGTGTCTAGGCAGGTAGATGATGGCTTCCTTTCCTGAGCACAACCGGAGCTCGAGGGGCAGAGAACACGGGGTCACAGGCTACAGCTGTGATTTACACTATTGATGCCAACTCTAGAGACCATCACAGTGGGGCAGGGGTGGGTGGGGAGCAGGAGGCTTCCTATCCGGAACTCTGTCCAGAGTCAGTGGGTGGGAGAGAGGTCTGGGCTGGCTCCTGGACACAGAAGAGGCACTGGGCCTTGGATGGGACCTAACCTCACCCACTGCCCTGTGAAATGGGGGAGGCAGAGGCCTCCTTGCTCACCTCACAGGCTGTAGCCAGCACAGCAGAGCTTGAGTAAAGGTTAAGAAAACAGTCCGGGAGCTTAACTACTTGGGTTGCAATCCTGGCTCTAGCATTTATAAACTGTGTGATTGTGAACAAGTTACTTAATATCTCTCTCTCTCTCAGTTATTTCATCTATAAAATAGAGATAAGAGTTGTGAGAATAAAATAAGACAGAAATGCTTGGAACACTGTCTGATGCATAATAGATGCTCAATAAGCATTTGCTCGCCATTGCATTGTCAGCTTTGTCTCGCGGACGGGCCACCCAAGTGCAGTCCACATTATTCTTCATAGGAGCCAGCAAGGACTCATTAACATGGTCAGTGAATTGGCTCTGGTGAAGGCTCTGGGATTTCAAAACTAGAAACTTTGTCCACTTCAAACTTCTTGGTGACCTGCCCCCTTCTGCCACCGAGTCCCAGGGGCCACGCCTCTTCCCTGGTGGACCCTCACAGCATGGTCACCTTGTGCAGATCCTAGCCAGCTAACACTGTGATATCTGATATAAAAGCTCTATCGTTTACCTGAAGTCTTGCCTCCCGTTCTTCTTCCTCCCCTCCTTCACTGACTGTGTCTCTTCCATGAGCACTCACTAGATGTCAAATCATGTGCCTTGACAATATAGAGATGACCAACCACGGTGCCGGCCTCAGGAAGTCAAGGGGAAGGATAGCCACATGCAGGTCATTTCTGCACAACCCAGGTGCATGGCAAATGGGGTGCTGTGGGGCTGGAGGGACAGAAGGGCTGACGTGGCTTGAGGATTAAGGGAAGCCTCGTGGAGCAGATATCGCTGGAGCTGGGTTGTGCAGGATGTATAAGAGCAATGAATGAGGGGGAGAGATGCAGAAAGACAAGGAGCACCAGGGGTAAGTGTGTGCAAAGGCAGAGGATGGAGACAATTAGGGTGAGTTGAAAAAACACAGAGACAACCAGCAACCCTGCAGTGCTAGAAACCAGGAGGGGAATGGGTAAGATGTGAAGTTCATGCTGGGGACATGGGCAGGTTGAGGTTATCAGAGCGCCTTGTGTGACCTTGACTTGTGTACTGGGAACAGTAAAGCCATGGATGAATTTGAAAAAGCCAGGGAGGTTTGTGGTCGTTGTTGTGGTTTATAGAGCTCACTTGGGCTGCCGGGGTTGTAGGGGGTGGTGGGTGGAGAATGGGCCAGAGAGCACACAGCCCTAGTTGGCAGGGGAGAGTGAGGACACCTGGGCTAGGCTGGCGCCGGGGGAGGGAGAGAGGTGAGAGTGTTTGTTAATAAAGTTGAGTCAGTAGGTACTGATGAGTGAGAAGTGAGTGAGGGGGCCCCACGGGTGAAGCCAGGTTCCAGGTTGATTGTTCCGATGAACAAAGCTGGAGAGGGCTCCGAGGACCCCACTTGGTGTGAAGTCTCTCAAGCCGCTGGGCCCCTGCCCAAACACCCTCCCAGAACCTGCCTGCATTTTTACATGGAAAATGGCCTGGCATGGGCCCTCTGCACCACCGCCTCAGGTCCTGGCCCTCTGAGCAAAGGTGACTCCCCACACAGCCCCCCGCAGGAGGAGGGGGAGCCATCGGCATGCAGAGACACCATCACGTGGAAGTCATCATATCTTTTATTAATATATTATGCTACAAAAATATTCTTGGCAAAATAACATTAATAGCATCTTTCTTTGTCTTCTATTATATTCTTAAAGAACTCTTCAGGATAATTCACAGAGGTGAGAGGAAGAGGTGATTAAAAGCACAACATCAGGAATACCTTTCCAATACATTAAGATCTGAAGCTGTGTCACACAGTGAGAGTCGAGCCGGGATGTCCTGCAATCTCTCTGAGGCCCAGGAATGGTACAGGGGCTCTGGCTTCCCTTGCTCTGGGCTAGAACATTCCTTGACCAAGAGTCAGCCCCTGCCGCCCCAGCCACTGGGGGCCCAAGATGGCTGAGAGCCCCGCCAGAAACTTCTTAGACTGAGAGTCAAAAGTCCACTTTCCCGCAGTGGGACTTGGGATGGAGGGGCCCTTCAAGGCACGCTACTCTGTCACCTTCCTTGCCTGCCACGTGCTCCTGATCCCATGGCAGCCCTCAGGTGCTGGGAGGAAAGCTGAGCACAGGGCTGGGGAGCGGGGAATGCCTCACCTTTGTGGAGCCCCAAGATTGCACATGGCATCTCCCAAGCAGGAAACAAAGTCTCCATTTGACAGATAAGGAGATGGAGGCTCAGAGAGGGGCAGGGGCTTGTCCAAGGTCACTCAGCAAAGTGAAGGAGTATCTAGGCTATCTCTGGCAAGGAAAAGCCTACACTTGGAGAAAGAGCAGGGAGAGCTGAGAGGCTTCCTCAGTGGCTCATCTGTAAAGAGTCTGCCAGTAATACAGGAGACGCAGGGGACATGGGTTCGATCTCTGGGTCAGGAACAGCCCCTGGAGGAGGAAATGGCAACCCACTCCAGTATTCCTGCCTGGAAAATCTCAGGAACAGACGAACCTGGTGGGCCACAGTCCAAAGGGTTGCAGAGAGCCGGACATGACTGAACACACACACATGAGGGAGAGCTTGGGGTGTGCTGATGCTCCTGGGAAAGGGCCAGGCAAGGCTCAGGCGGTTCTCAGGCCTCCCCTTTTCTCTCCCCCAGTGTTGGGGGTGGGGGGCAGGGAGGGAAGGAATTCTGGGCTGGGAGCAGGGGCCTGGGTTCCGGTTCAGCCTTGCCCCACTGCCCAGAAGTCCCCCTGCCCCAGGGCAGCAGGCAAGCGTGCCAATTCGCGTCAGGCCCGGCTGGGCTGTTGAAGAATGGGGGTGGAGGGTGGGGGGAGTGAGGCTGGACTGATTTCTGAAACTTACTGGTTGAGAGAGCCAGACCGGGTGATTGTTTTGGCTGCTTAGATGAATTTTTGGAAAAATAACAATGTTCAAAGAACCTGAGTATTAAAGAGCCAGGAGGGACCCTACCCCACTGCCTTGCCAAGACTTCCACTCTCCTACCACATCTCCAGCCAGTAGGCCCACTGCCCCTGCGCACACACCGCTCCTGACGGGACACTCACCGCTTCTAGGGACACCTGCCATCTCACGACAGCTTTGGCTTTGCGGAGACCCTTCCACCAGCAGAACTCAGGTCTGCCTCTCTCCTTCCCTTCCTTCATTCACTCCTTTCTTCCTCTGTCCTTCTCTACACATCTCTTGGGTGGCATTTTTGTGTCCAGTGAGGACACAGGGATGAATTCACAAGACCTTGCCACTGAGGAGCTCACAGTATGATAGGGGAGCAGAGACAGTCAGTGCAGAGGGCTTCCTGGGGGACGTGCTGAGTTGCTCCTCAAAGGATGAGCAGTTAGGGGTCAAAGAAAGGCATTTTCAGGCCTGGGAAACAGCATGTGTGAAACGGCCTGTCTGTCCTGGGAAGGACAAATATGCTTCAGTCTGGCTACGCTTCATGGACTCCAGATCTTTGACTCTCAGAGCTGGTGGGGCCCTTGGTGGCCCTTTGAGCTTCCTGCAGCTTGACTTGTACGCCTTCATGGTCCCTGCCTTCACGGGACTGCTGGTGCTCAGAACAGCCTGGAGGGAGATCAGGAGACAGGGCCATGCTGACCTGACCTAGAAAGCCCCTTGGTCATTCACTCAGCTGTTCTGGTGGACAGGACCCAGGGCCACCAGGAACATGCTGGCTCTCAGTCCTTGATCTCCTCCGCCTGCCTCAAAGTCAAAGGTAAGAGTCCTAAGCCAAGGATTTAGGATCTTAACAATGCTCTCAGAGAAACAAGGGCATTTTGTGAGGAGAGGCACATATCATATGCCGGAAAAAAATGTCAGCAGTGGTGGGTGGATTATTCTAAATCACGTGAGTGACTGCAGATGGAATGATGGTTCCCTGGCCTGGGAAGAGAGAATTCAAACGCCCCAGCTGTGCAGATTTCTGTCCATATGCCTCTGGTCTTTGAGGGTATAAGTCAGCAAGTTCTCTACTGCTTGCAGGGACTTGAGGGATGTAAGTTTCAAATCCTGGCCAGTGGGTGGTTCCTCAGGGACCAGTGGATGTGGGCTGCAGATGTCTAACTCACGCTGGCTCCGGCTGTCCCGTCAGCATGTGTCTACCTGATCAGGCGGCCCATCCGTCTGCTGCCCATGTGGCTTTCTTTAAACACTTGAGTACTTAGTGGAGGGAGAGCTTGGGGTCTCCCAACCTGCTCAGAGGAGGGATCTGGGGAACCTGTAAAGTTCCTTCTAAGAACCTGGGATTGGGCTGCTTGTTGTCTCTTGATGATGAACTCCTCTAGGCCAAGAAAGGCGGCTAGATTTGGCCCCAGCGCAGAGCATGGCACTGTGAGTGTTTGATAATCACACACTGCATTAATTTACCTCTTTGGCCCCATGCCTGGCACAGATCTGGGCATGCGGTCAGGTGCTTGGACTGTTTACCAAATGCTTCATCTTTAATTAACCTCGGGCTCCATCTCAATACATCTCATGCCACACTCTGCCCTGAACAGAGGGAAATCTGGCCTCTGTGTTTCTAATTCCTTTACACTTATCTCATCCAAATAGCACTCCGCGCCATCTATTTGATGTCCTACAGGCCTTCTGAGCCTGCTTAAAAGTCAGCTAAGCCCCTTCCGGCTCAGAAATAGGAAGTCACATTTCTGCCAAGGATAAATGGACTCCAGCCTTGGCCGGGGTCAAGTTCAGTTTACAGTGTGGTACCCACGGGTCTGGCTGGACCCTGTGAAGCAGAGCTCAGGGCTCCTGCCAGGTCTCAAGTTCAAACATATTCATTTGGGTCAGAACTGAAAAGAATTCACCTGCCTGCCAAGATGCCCCTGGGACTTCTGACCATCCAATGAGTTGCCCAGAATTCTACTGTCTCAGATGGGAGGCAGCTGCCAAGCTGGGCACAATGGCACTGACGCTAATCAGACACTGCCAGGCCTGCGAGGGAAGCCCATGGTGTGGTGTCACTGAGGAGCCCTGAGCCAGCTGGGGGTCAGCAGGCCTGCCCAGCTGTGCAGCCTTGGGAAAGTACCTCACCTCTCTGGGCCTATCTTCTCACTGTTCTTTTCTGTCAAATGAGGGCCCTTTCTGCTCTTGCATTCCAGGACTCTGTAACTAATGAGCTGCCAGCCCAGTGAGGGTTCAGGGCTGGGACGCAGCCAACCTGGGCCCTCTGTCTTCTTGGCTGTCACCCTGGGGACAGAGGAGCTGGTCAGTTTCTCTGAGTCTCGGTGACCTGCCTGCCCCCATTTGGCTGCTCTGTCTCTTCAGGCCCATCACAACTATACTCCAGCCTCTCTGATTTGGCAGGAAAGCCTCTCATTGGCTCCAGGATAAGACAAGCTGGGGCACGGGACATGTGGCAGAGCCTGCTGCCAGAGCCCTTTGGCTGGAGGGACCAATGATGACTGTAGCCAAGCGGTCTCTTTGGCTGCAGTAAGAAGCGTGTGCTGGCCCATTTGGGTGAGATCTGCCTCCCTTGGAACTTTCCTCTGCACAGAGAACCTGACAGACATAGTCTGAGAGACAAGTGTTGCTTTTGAGTCACCCTGATCTAGGGCCAGGTGCTGGCTGGGGCACACTGAACAAGTCCCTTTATCTCGAACAGGGGCTCAGTTTCCTCATCTGCGAAATGGGGACAATCACATCTCACAGAACTGGCGTGAGGATCTGTGATAAAGTGAGTGTGCAAAATGCCTGCCAGACTTTGAACTAATGGCAGCTCTCATTACAAGTATCATTACCATGGAATTCCTAGAGACCCCGTCTCTAAAACTGCCCTTCTGTGCTCCTGTCCTTTGGCTCAGCTCACTCCATTTGGTCATGACTTCAGCAGCCTCTCCTGTAAGCTGAGATGGATTAATGATACCAGCCAGAACAGGGGGGTCTAGACTCACACTGCAGATCTCCCACTTGCTTTGTGACCTTGGGCAACCACCTTCTTCTCTTTGGTGAGTTTAACCATCTCAGTTTAACCATCTGTCACTTGGGGCTGGGGGGACCACCTCCCTCAGCACCAAGAGCCCTTCCCCCACCCCAGTGCTTTGGTCGGAACACTTACCAAGAGTTCTGGAGGGTCAGTTCACAGACACTCAGGGTTTTCAAAATAGCAGCATTCTCTTTCCTAAAGTACCTTCCCAGCCCCAGGATGCATCCAGGGGAAGGAAGGACCGTCAGCGTTCACATCTCTGGCTCCCAAGTCCAGTTTCACAAAAGCTAAGCCTGTCTGCCTGCCTCTCCCTCTGAGGACCCCATGGCGGGAGAAGCCAAACCGGCACGCTGGAGGACTCCACTGATCCAGGAGCTAGCCAGTTCAAAGCCACGGTCCCTGCAAGGTCGCAGTTGTCCTGGCAACCTAGGTTCACCTCCTGGGTTGGCGGTGGGGCTAGTTATTAACATCGGCCACATAAAAATAGTTTTATCAGTAGAATAAATACATTTTTCTTTTTTAATATGGACACATATTTTACAAAAGAGCCCCATAGCACTATGGGAAATTAAGATCCTTCTACAAAAAAGAAGATGTAAGTCAGATACAATAAAGCTCTAGTGTTTTAACGGATCCCATCTGGACTGCCCGAGAGGTGTCGAGCACCCCTGGAGGGTGGCAGGGGCAGTGGGTGCGGCTGCAGACCTTCCCGTCGGTTTCTCTGGCTTCTTTCTCTGCTCCGGGCAGGCATGCGGCCGAGGTCAGGAGGGTCCGAGGGTGTGCAGCAGGAAGGAGGCTACTATGCTGGCAGCAATGGTGAGGACTAGGCCCAGGGCGGCCGGGGAGCGGCCGGGCGCTGAGCTACTGGCGGGTGCTGGCTCTTCCTGCTGCTGGAGTGGGTCGGAGAGCTGGAAGAGGGGCTTGGCGGTCCCGGAGCTGTGCGTGGTCTGGAAGGGCTGTGGGGGTGGCGAGGCTGTGGTGCTGGAGGGAGAGAGATACATGGAATGTGGCACGGCCACTCAGTAGCCTTGTCCTGGGCTGTGATCTTAGAGTGCAGATCCAACAGTTTGTTGAATCTGGGTTTTCTTCCCTCATAAAATGGAGAAGGAAACAGAGGGCTCAGACGCGGAAAGTGAGCAGCCCAGAGCCACACAGCCAGCCTCCAGTGTGACCACTCAAGAGAACTGAGAACCGGGCAGAAAGCAGTGAAGTGTTTTGGGGGAGATCCATCTGGAGTCACACTGTGGCAGGCAGTCCTCACACCTACATACGCAGGGGCCCTGGCTTCCTGCTGCCCTCCCCTCCCCAGTCTGAAGTAAACAGAAAAAAAATACACAAACAGCCGCCACGTACCACAGCCACTGATAACTGAGCACCTATCGGGAGTCTGCACTTTACTACCAGCAGTATCTCTGGTCCTCAAAACAAATGTTCATCGGGTCTCACCAGCCCCCTTTCACCAGATGAGAAAACTGAGGCTCCACAAGGCCAGCTCAGAGGGAGTAGGGCAGCGCCTCTGGGGGCAGGAGCCCTGGTGACCTCACTCTGCATAGGTGATCCCTCATGAACTGATCAAAATAGAAGCCAGTTTGGGAGGTCACAGGTGAGGTTCCAGGCTCAAGAGAGCCCATGTGAAAGAGACATGGAAGGGCAGAGACAAGAGAGTGAGACAGAGAAATAAAAAGAGGTGAAGTACAGCAGGAATTGGCGGGCCAAGGCCAGCACTTGGCAGAATTGGGAAGTGGAGCTGAGGGCGGGGGGCCAGAACCAGGTTACTGGCTCAGGTCCTGGGGAGATAGGAAATGATGAAGAAAGAGAGTGGCAGAGAGCAAGGCAGGGACTGGGGAGGACACAGGACAAGGATGGAGGCATAACAGAGAGACAAGAGGGAGAGGGCTCCGGATAAACGAAAGGACTGGACCCCACAGGTGATGGACCTACCCCTGCCCTGTGCAGCCCCAGGCAGCGGAAGGCAGATGGAGATGCAGGGGGAGGATCTGACAAGCCCCATCACCCCAGAAGGTCAAGGCTGGGAGGGAAAGGCCAGGGACACGCAGAGAAGCCCCAGCCCAGTGTGGAGCCAGGATGGCCTCGCAGAAGAGGTGACACTGTGAAGGCGGCGAGACCAGCTTGCTTATGGCTGAGGGCATCTCCAGTGGTGAGAAGAGCACTTACAAACTAAGGGCCCTGCTACAGTTGTGCCAGCATGCTGCTGTTATTCAGTCACCCAGTCGCGTCCAACTCTGCCACCCCATGGACTGTAGCACACCAGGCCTCCCTGTCCCTAACCATCTCCCAAAGTTTGCCCAAGTTCATGTCCATTGCATCAGTGATGCCATCCAGCCATCTCATCCTCTGATGCCCTCTTTTCCTTCTGCCCTCAATCTTTCCCAGCATCAATCAGTAGGACACTGCTAATCCTCAAGACAGCACTACGAAGCAGGCAAGACCATTATCCCGTTTTACTTGTGAAGAAAGAGAGTCACAAAGAGGGTAAGCATTAATAACTTGTTCCAGGACACACAGCAGGGACAGGATCTGAACTGGGCACCCCGTGGGTGCTCACTAGCAGCTGACAGCTCGGCAGGGAGCCTGCCCCTCTCTGGCTGTCTGCAGAACAGGAAGCCTCCTCCCTGTAGAACACTGCCCGCTCTCCAGTGCTTACCCGCTCTCCCTGATGGGCTGCTCACGCCCCAGATAAGCCAGGAGTCCCTGTGCCATCTTGGCCGTGTTCTCACGTGCTGGGCATGCGACCCCAGCCACTGGCCACATCACTGTGGTGAGCCCTGTAAGCATCACTGCTGCAGCCCAGCCTCATCTCTGTCCCGGCCTGACCCTCTCACCCACGCTGGCTTAGCCTCGGTGGGGGGTGGGGGGTGGGCAGAGGAGCCCAGGGGTTACAAGCACATCCTTGTCTGTACATGGATCGGGACTTCTGATCAGTGTGTGTACTCGGCAGTGAAGGGGCTTGTCACTCTCTGCCCTGACCCTCCATCTCTGCTCTACTCCCAGTCATGCTGTGGCTGCAGGAACCCACCACATCGTCTCACCCTGGACTCTGCAGTTGTTACCTGTGTCTTCCTGTCTTTAGAAATTCCCAGAGACCTAATCAGGAGAGGAGGGTGCAAATGCTTGTTATGCACCACGGATGGCAGGAAGGTGTTTCTGGACAGAGAGTCTGTGGGGGGCACAAGAAAGGGGGGCAGACGGCTTCGAATGCCCTTATGACCACCCCCCAAGTCTGTCCTGTCCTGCCTCCCATCCCGTGCCAGCCTTCGGAGCACCTGAGACCTCTCACATGATTTGGTGTGGGCTGACCTCACCTTCCCGGGCTCTCTCAGGAATACTACCCTCCCCAGTCACATCTAACGTCACTGCCATTTTCTGACTCACCTTTGAAGGCCTGATTCAATGTCCCCTCACCTGGAGACCTCTTTGACCTGTCCTCAAAGCCCCAAGAACCCTGGAAGAGTTGAAGCTCCTACGAAGCCTTTCATATTTCTCACTATTCACTGCCAATGGCACCTATTTCTGCACATGAGGCTTGAGTGGGTTTTGTACATGAGGCATTATGTACAAAGCAATGCCTGGTACCCTGGGACTGCCATGTGGCATTGGCCGTTTTTAGCATGATTATGACGTTTGTGTCTTCATCTCTCTCACTGATAGCGTTCTCCACGTATGGAGCACTTCTTGTATGTTGGCAGACCCTGTGCTCAATGCTATACATGTGTCATCTTATTATCCCCATCTCCAAGATGGGGAAACTGAGCCTGAAGATGTGCAATGGACTGTCTGCCTCCCCAGCCTCAGGTGGGCTGAGGTGCCATCCCTAAACTCAGAGATGGAGAACCTGGGAGTAAGCGTGGTACTTCCTGTCGAGACCTCACATACCTGTGGATGGAGGCTTGCCAGGGTCAGAGAGGACGCCCCTGTGGTCTCAGCCCTGGGAGGGGATCTTGCCCATACCCAGGAGGGCCACTACCATAGCCCCTTCCCTCCCTTTCTTTTCTAGAAAAGTCCCTCCCAGCTGCTGCCCTATCTTTTCAGCTCAAGCATCCAGGAAGGCTGGCCTCAGAAGGGAGGCTGAGCTGCCACCTGAGATGCCCAGAATGGGAACCAAGGCTGGCTGCAGCCAGCCCCAGTGTAAGAAGGGAGACAAATAGAGATCTTGAAAACTATGTCTCACAAGGTGCCCAAAGGCATTTGCTTTCACACTTTGAAAACCAAAGATGCAAGCTCCCCCTTGGAGCCTGAGTAGGGGTTTTATATGTTTGGAAGGAGTCCCAGGGAAATGGAGTGAGGTTGCTGGGGGGGTCGCAGTAGACAGAAATCCTCTCCAGATGCCCCCACATCTTGGGCCCCCTCTAGAAAGCCCAGGCCCCAGTCCAGATCCCACCCCTGCCCCAGGCTCATGCTGGGGAAAATCGTCTCATGGCAAAGCGGCCTCAAAGCCAAACCAAACACCCCGAGTGTTCCCAGGCTCTGCAGACGGCTGGCTCCAAGGGCAGGGTGTGCTCAGAGCTGACAGGGACCCCGGTGTGGGCAAGGACCCTCTGTCTGGGTGAAGAGCCCAAGGTCCCTGTCCCCTGCATGACTTTGGGCAAGTCCTGCCCTCAAGGCCTCAGTTTCCCTGTGTACAATGAAGGAGCAGAAGCAGACCCTTGGCTTTAAAGTGTTTTCGAGCTGCAGAAGCCAGAAGTGGGATCACAGGCAGAAGCTGAAGGTATAATGCACAGGAACGCAGGGCTGGTGGCTGAGATGCGGCAGCTGGCTTCCCTGAGGGCCCACTGCGGGGCTTCCTGGAGTAGGGCCCCCATCCTGGCACTAGAGGGTCCCTAAGAACCACCCAGGACTGGGTCTGGGGAGTCCTGGGGCTGTGGCTTTCTTGCAGTACAAGCAGGTGGGCTCCTCAGAGGGCTCCAAGGAGACAAAATGGAGATGGAGCTGGAGGCATGAGGGCCTGGCTGATGGGTGGCCCTGCTGGCTTGGTGTGGCCCTCGCGATGTGGTCAGGCTGGAACCATCTGGGCAGACCGGGCAAATGCAGGCAGAGATCTAAAGTGACCGGTATGCCCACAGCTCCCTGTCCTGATATCTAAGGCCCCTGCCAGCCTCCAGGCCCTTGGCCACAGGGCCTTCTCTGTCAGGACTGCCTTCACCTTCCTCTCAGCTTCCCTGGATCACTTCACCCCTCAGGATCCCCGACCTTCCTCCCCTCACTGACTGGATTCCCTGCCAGGCACAGGCAGGCTGGCTGTGGCTGCAGGGCTCTTTCAGCCGCACCATAGCTGGGAGAGGTCCCTGCCTGGCCATGATCCAAGGCTCTTCCTGCTCTAGTCCCCACCAGCACTGGACGTGGGCTGGGCACCCTGCATGTGGCCATCACATTCTTGTTTAATTGTGTGCTGCTCACCCAGGGGCTCATTTAAGCCTGAGGTGCGCTGACGGCCCAGGAGCCATTTCCCGCTGGGGGACAGGGCAAGTGGTGCCCTAGATCCGACTCTGAGAGTCAGCCACCAACCAGGGGACAGATGTTCCTGAGTGTCACCAGTGGCCCGATGCCAGCTCACCACTCTATAAGCACCATCTTTTTACTCTAAGCCTCAGAGCAAGGACGAGGAGGGTCTGGGGATGCTGCCCAAATTTATCTGTGCTCCCATCCACTGAGTGATCTTGTTCTCTGATCAGATGGGGTCCTGGCATCATGAAGAGACGCTGAGCACCCCGAGAAAGCTGAGCTGGAGAACCTCAGGGCAGGCCGGCAGGCCAGTGGGAAGTGTGCAGAGCCCTCCCAGGGGCCCAGGGCAAGAGGACATAGTTCTCTCCTCCTCTGCGGGGCCTTGGGCCATCTGCTCAAACCTCGGGGGGAAACCGAGGCCCAGGAGGCCAATGACCCCCTGCTTATGCGTGTCCTGCACCCCCACTCCTGTGTGGAGGCACCTGCAGGGCTCTGCGTCCACCACAAACAGACGCCCACCTCTGTGCTTGGCTTCCGGCCGTGCCCAGAGCTTGGGAAACGCTCTCTCCCCTGCACCTGCTCCCTCATGACTGTCCCAGCACCCTGCTCCCTCATTTATCCAACTCCCTGCCTCCCCTAGTGCCCGAGCACACACACACACCCTCACGGCCCAGTGGTGGACTGGGGAACAGCAGAGCTGGTGTGACCTACAGAGGACAGCCAAGGCACTAACTGCAAAAGGAGAGACCTAGGACTGTCCCAGATCTGACCGATCGGGGCAGTGGCCTGCACAGAGCCTGCGTGGGAATCGACTCCGCCCTGACCTGCCCCCCTGCTGGTCATGCCACTGCCCTGCTGCCCCCCATCCGGCTGACAGACGCGGGGGGGTTCCCTGACAGCGCTCCACCATGGCTGCTCAACCATCTGCGGACATATGCCCCACCCCTTCCTTGGGTCCCCATAAATCATCCTGCCACGAGCCGCTGCTTCTCTAAACTTCCTTCATTGTGTTTACATCTGTGGTAATGAGGGGCGAGGGGAGGCCAGCCTGCTCCAGGTGGCGTCCTGGTCGGGCTCTTCAGCCCCCTCCTCACTCTTTCCCTGCTTCTCTGACTCATGCATGCGGTCAACAAACGCTCCACGAGGCCTCTGATGACCCGGAAAAGTCAAACCCAGCTCTGATCCCCAGGGCCTCCCAGCCTAGACGCAAGTGAGGAACTGCTGTCTGTGTGAGAGCATGCCAGGACAGGGGCACCCGAGGCACCCATGGTCGGTGTGGGTGGGGTGAGGAGGGGGGCTGTAGGAGCCGGGGCAGGGGGAAGCACAGGGAACACGATGTGGGGAGGAAGGGGAGGAAGAGGGAGACGCTTGCCAGGCAAGGACACAGGGGCGTCTGCATGGTGCTGGACGACTGTGACTCTCAGCATCTGACAGACCTGGCTGCAGCTTCTGACTCCCTACCTGACTTGAATCTTGAATATTCATTGGAAGGACTGAAGCTAAAACTCCAATTCTTTGGCCACTTGATGCGAAGAGCCGACTTCATTAGAAAAGACCCTGATGCTGGGAAAGATTCAGGGCAGGAGGAGAAGGGGACGACAGAGGATGAGATGGTTGGATGGCATCACTGACCCAATGGACATGAGTTTGAGCAAGCTCCGGGAGATGGTGAAGCAGAGGGAAGCCTGGTGTTTTGCAGTCCATGGGATCACAAAGAGTCGGACATGATTGACCGACTTAACAACAACAACAGCAACGACAACCTGATTTGACACACGGTCTTGGGCAAGTTACCTGACCTCACTGAGTCTCAGTTTCCTCCTTAGTCAAGTGAAGCTGACTTCCGGGACTCTTGACAAGACTGGGGGTCATGATGGATGTAAGCAGCTGGCACAGCAGGAGCTCAGCAAATGTCCACTCACACCCATCCCCCCTCAGAGAGAGAAGCAGGGACAAAGGTGGGGGAGGGCCATGCACAGTTTGCTGGGGGGCAGCATGCAGCTCAGCCAGGACCGGGCCTCAGCGGTCCCACAGGAGGAGGGCAAAAGTTCTGCATCCAAGTGCACCCGGTGAGGGGTGGGGTGGCAAGGGAAAGCTCTGAGAATCTCAGACTGAGGAGGGCGCTGTGCCGGGGCGTGACTGGGGGCTGGAGACTCGGGAGGACCTCGCTTCAGGATCATGGGTGGAAGATGAGGTCAGGGAGAGGGAACGGAGAGCAGAGGATGGAGCCAGTGGGGTTGACAACGGTTTTGTGCTCAGTTGTGTCTGACTGTGCGACCCCATGGACTGTAGCCCGCCAGGCTCCTCTATCCGTAGAATTCTCCAGGCAAGACTGGAGTGGGTTGCCATGCCCTCCTCCAGGGGATCTTCCCGACCCAGGGATCAAACCTGGGCCTCCTGCATTGCAGGCAGAGGGGGAAGCAAATTGAGAAAACCCTGAATGGAATGAATGCTCCAAGGAAAACAGTACTGTCAGAAGGGCTGCAACGGACTCCAGGGCCCCTCCAGAGAGGTCTCCTCTGCTTCCTCTTGGAGAGTGGGAAACTTGGAAGCTCTACGAGGATGGGTAGGGTGAGACCTGGGAGTGGCGGGAGCTGGGCCCTTGCATCTAGGTCCTCGGGGACCTCAGCGCTGGCTTCCCTGTGACGCAGAGAAACTTGCAACAAACAGGCTGCCGGTTGGTGGAACCCTCCTTCTCTAATCCAACCAGATGGAAGAAAGTTATCCAACCACTGTTTATCTATTGGGACTGAGAAGAGATCCCTCTAGTCAAAGAAAAGCTGTTTTCTTCTCCTGAAACCAGGCTCTGTATTCCAAAGAGACATTTTGTGAAAAGGAAACCGTTTGGAGTCATTTGCTGAAATTTACCTTTCAGACGTGGTTAGGAGCTGGGGGTCTGTGGCTGGAGTTGACAGCCCAGCCTCCCTGCTGTCACCCCAAGGGCCAGACCCACTGCTGGCCGTGTCTGGTCACCTGGCAGGTTGATCGGGGCCCAGGGTGAATGGCCTGACTGGGGGGTTTCATGGGCTGCCAGTCGCTCCCTGGTGGCCCGCGAGCCCTCTCCAGGGCTGAGGAGCGGCTCTTGGTAACGCTGTGCTCTTGTTCCTGGTTTGAAGGAGGCAGACCATGGCAGCACAGGAGCCAAATGTGTCAAGGCCAATATAGCCACAGCAGTGACCCCGCCTTGGGCAGGGCGGACCCGTGGGACCCCTGAAGAAGCGTGTTTCCTGGTAACCCAAGGCAGGCGCTCCGAAACCAGTGTAGGCCCAAATGAGCAATGGACTCGACTCTTACTGGCTGGGAGGCTCTTTAAGACATTGCACAGGCCGCACATTAAGGCTGTAGACTGGACTATGTCAGCTTTTTGTCTATGACTCAGAGACCTGGCTGAGGGAGGATATTGAAGGGAATTCCTGTGCAACCCTGGACAAGCCCCCACCCCAGGCCTTGGTTCACCATCGGTAAACTCCGAGTTGGATCCACGTTTCCCAAAGCTGCTCAGAAGACTCTGGTGCATGTTCAACAAGCAGCTTTCCCAGTCCCTGTGCAGCACGTCCCCATAGATCAATCAGGTCCACAGTGGGGCCTGGGATATCATTTAACAAGTACCCAAGGAGAGTCTATCTAGGGATGCTGAGGAAAACCCCAGGAAATGATCTTCAGGGTCCGGGTGGAGACTCTGAGTCTCCAAGGGCCTGGTGCTGGGCACAATGTCCAGCGCTGGGCTACCACGGTGGGCAGGACTCTGCCCTCCCTGGCGGTCACTCCCTGGGATGTCCTGGCTGCTTTGGTGACACCGTTCACCAGATGTGGAGATTTCTGCCCCAAAGTGGAATCTAGGGAGACCACTCAGTGCTGGGACTGCTGGTGGAGGTTGGAAAGCAGTGCCTTGGTTACAGCAGGAGCTGTGAGCACAGACAGGCCAAGGGAGTGCTGCAGGGAGACACGGGCAGAGGACAGAGAAGGACGATTGCAGCACCCGCCAGCCCTGAACAAGGATATCACAAATCCCTCAGCCCCTCCTCAAAAGGAGCCTACGGCCATCACCTGCCATCTCTCTGACCTGCTGCAGAGGTGTTGGCCGCTCAGACCATTCAGAAGGCTCACAGCCTTCTGATGTACCCAGCCTGTTCCATTTTCTCCTACTTTCACCTTCTGGCCCCTGGGACAAATGGGGTCTGCTGTGCACCCCAGGTGCCTCCAGGAAAGCTAAGGGCAAAGCAGAGTTTTGTCCACTGCACCTGAAGGGAGCTGCTATTCACTCACCTTTAACTGTGGGAAACTGACAAGTCAGGTGTGAGCATGCTCCACAAACCCTGCAGGATTAACAGGGGACGAGCCTATTCCGATAGAGCACCCACCCGCCATGCTTCCTCAGAGCCGGACTTGTGGATGACAGAGCGTGTCCGACCCTGGGTGGCTCTGAGGTAGGCTGGCCAGAGAGAGGCCCAGCTCCTGGCAGACCCGCCCTTGCAGCTCACCTGTCCTCGATGCGCACCCAGAGGTCACTGAACTGCCGCGGCCGCTGGTGTTTGTTCTGCCGCTTGAGCCACTTTTTCTGCCGCCCAAACTCCTCCAGCTGGCTGAGGCTGTCGGGGAGCAGCAGGTGTGGGGACAGCGCTGGGTCCTCCTCCTCCGGTGGGGCAGTGGGGGGCGCCGAGGGGGCTGCGGGCACTGCAGCAGCTGGGGTCGCTGGGGCGGGGCTCGCCGAGGTCCCCACGGGTGGAGGTGCAGGGCTCCCGGCGACAGGGCTGGAAAGGGGCAATGGCAGGTGAGGCATGTGCGTTGGAGCCTGTCACTCACGTGTGACAGGGCACACAACTCAGTGGGCGGGTTGTCATGGCAGGAGAAGGTGCCAGGGTGCCCCGCTGAGAGGCACCCAGGAAAACCATTGCCTGGTGTGAAGAGAGAGAGCTTTGATTCCTTCTTTCATTTATTGACTCAATGTGTGAAAGTGTAAATCGCTCAGTTGTGTCCAACTCTTTGTGACCCCATGGACTATACAGTCCATGGAATTCTCCAGGCCAGAATCCTGGAGTGGGGTAGCTTTTTCCTTCTCCAGGGGATCTTCCCAACCCAGGGATCGAAGCCAGGTCTCCTGCATTGCAGGCAGATTCTTTACCAGCTGAGCCACAAGGGAAGCCCAATATTGATTCAATAAATATTTATTAAGCATCTACCCTGCACCAGGAACTTTCTAGGCAGTGTCAGTCTATTTACCAAAATAGGCAAAGGCCTTGCCTTCTTCGCGCTAATATTCCAAAGCAGAAGACAGAGAGGAAAACGTGCATGATGTCAGACAGTGATAATTGCTGAGGAGAAAAATAAAGCAGAGTCACGAGGGACCGCGTGAGCCATGGGGCGGGGGCTGGCAGGGAGGACAGTTTGGTCCCCGTTGGTGACATTTGAGCCTAGACTAGTAGGAGTGAGCCCTGAGTGGGTATCTGGTTCTGTATCTGATCTTGGTCAAGGTCTTGTTCATTCAGCAGCTCTGGCTGAGGGGCCTGAGGCAAGCTGCCTAAATGTAATGTGTGGCACCTCAGTCTCCTGCTCCGAAAAACAGGGATATTACAGCCAGTGCCTCATAGCTGCATCACGATGATTTTGTGAGTTAACAAAGGCAAAGCACTCAGAAATGGTGCCTGGCAAATAGCGGCTGAAACATTCTAGTAATTAACATCCTTAAATATGAAATATTCACATTGCTGCTGTGTCATTTGTCTAACATGCGTCTCCTGAGCACCTTTTCAGGGGAGGCAGGACAGCTTGGAGCAGGTTAGAGCTCAAGCTGTCCTGGGCTCTAACGTGGGTTCACTCCCCGGCTCTGCACCGTCCAGGCTCTGTGGCTAAGGGCAGGGACACAAGCGTCCAAGCAGCTGCTGGCTATAAGCGGAAGTTAGTACTACTCACTTCATAGGGTTGTCATGAGGATGAGAGACATGAGGTCTTAACACAGTGCCCGGCACAGATCTGGCCTCTCTTTAATGCCGCCCACAAGTGAATGGAGCTGGCTGCCGCAGGCACTGACGTGCAATTAAGCGTGTGGTGTGGAATCCATATTCCATACAGTGGAGCACAGACACCCTTCAGCCTGGAAACACCCTCCACTCTGCTCCCTTTTGTTCTTTCCTCCCTGTGGTCTACATGGAATTCCTGCTGGGGACATCTGACCGTGGGGGATGTTGGGCATGGTCCCAAGAATTGTAAAGGCGAGGTGGTGCCCAAGGGAGTCTGTCCCCCAACTCCATTCCCGCATGCATGAAAGGGGTGAGGGATTTCTCTCTCCTTGAAGGACAGAAGGCATCAGCTCAGCCTGTCCTCCCCCAGCCCCCACGGCAACCCCAGATTCCCAGGGTCCAGGAGATGCCACAGCTGCTGGGGAGATAATTCAAAACAGGCAGACAAAAAGATGGATCCAGGAAGCACCTGTGGTCGATGATGGCTTTTATTGTTGGGGCCTCCTCGGCATCCCCGCCCCCTCACCCCACCCGCAGGATTTCAGCGGAGACTCAGGCTGAGAGCAGGCCAGGGTCCATGGGGGCATCCCCCCACTACTGCCTGGGCTCTGAGATGAATAGGAGCCGAGGCAGCATTGCTCAGCTGCCTGCACCCCTGCCCTGTTGGGACAGACACAATGAGCTTTGAGGTGAAGGTCCCTGGGGCCTGTGGGGAGGGGGAGCTTGAGGAGGGCCTTGTCTCTGAGGCTACCTTGGGTCCCTTACCCTTCAAGCACACGCCTACCCTTGACCCAGTAGAGACTGATTTGTACTGGGCTCAAATAGTCAGGAAGAGCAATCTGGTCAGGCTGACTCAGAAGATAGAAAGGGGAGGAGTCCAAGGTTTGTAAGTTCCTCCAGAAGTGCCATGGAGACAGGAGGGCATTGGCCTGGAACTGGGAGACCAGAAGTTCCAGGCTCCAGGCCCATCTTTGCAGAGTGAAGAGCAAGGCTACAGTCATTTCTGAGCACCTCCCACCCCTGAGCCTCACCTCCAGCCCTTGAGGGAGTACCAGTTGTGGTGAAGACCTCAGGAAGTCCCTAGAGCCAGACTCCCATTGAAAGGAGCTCTGTGTCCTTCTGCAAGCGGCTTCACCTCTCTGGGCCTCAGGTGCCTCAATTTTAAGGTGGGGACGCTCATCGTTCCTGCCTCACGGGGTTGTCGTTAGGATTTGATAAGCTAAAAGCACTTAGAACCCAGTACACAGTGGGTAGTCAATAAACATTAGCAATGATTATTCAGGGCTTCCCAGGTGGCACTAGTGGTAAAGAACCCACCTGCCAATGCAGGAGACAGAAGAGATGCGGGTCCGATCCCTGGGTCGGGAAGCTCCCCTGGAGGAGGGCATGGCAACCCACTCCAGTATTCTTGCCTGGAGAATCCCATGGACAGAGGAGCCTGGTTACAGTCCACTGGGTCTCAGAGAATCGGACACAACTGAAGCAACTTGGTACACACGCACACATGATTATTCAAGCTTCTTTTGGACTCTGGGTTCATCAGGGACAAGGGCCTAAATCGCTCTGGCCATCGCTGTGAGGAAGGCTCCTGCTCAGGTTGGCCTGGTTTGGGATTCTGTCATTGTCTTCCAGGGCCGCCCAGCATGCGCTGACGCCTCTCCATGCCCAGCCTGTTGCTGGCACTGTGGACCGCAGGTAAACCCAGCTGGCCTCTTCCCTTCGTTGGCTTCCAGCTTAGAGGGAGAAAGGAAACCCCACAGGAAGAGAGGATGGCCTCTATCTGGCTCTTTGGGCTGAGTGAGTGTGCCCTGGCAGGAAAGTCAGGGGCGAGAGACCTGGCCAAGAGACAGCAACAAGCAGGTATAGTCAGAGGAGGTGATGAAGGCAAGGTTTGGGTGGGGCTGAGACTCAGGGAAGAGGCCTGGCCACTGCCTGTTGTCACTACGGCCCCATCCTGATTCAAGGCCTGGGCATCCACCAGGTCTTCTAGGCAGCAACCCAGAAGTCCTACAGGGTCCCTGCACCCCACCGATCACCAGTCTCTAAATCTTGAACATCTCTCAAGACTTAGTGCTCTGCGCATTCCCACCTCTACTCTTCCCTGCCGTCCTGACCTCCTGCCAGGATTACACACCAGCCTCCTCCCGGTCTCCCCACCTCCAGCCTAGCCCCCACTCTTGGGTGCCTGGTGAAGGCCAGTCCCTAGGAGGCCCCAGAGGGAGACTCTGCCCTCCAGGCCTGAGCAGGAAGGCAGGGTATGGCCCTCTGTGCAGCACGTGGTCAGGCATGGCGTGTGGACCAGCAGCAGTGGGCCAGCCAGTCCCCCGCCCCCAGAGGCCCTGGCTGCTTACCTATGGATGGTCTGCCCCGCGGGCGTGTGTTCCACCTCCAGCCCTGCCTGCCGAAGGACATCGATGACTGTGTTGTTCCCCAGAAAGTGACCTGGAACACAAGAGACAAAGTGGGCTCAGCCACATACCAGGTCACCGGTGATTGGAGAAAGCCCCAGGCCGACGGCCTAGGCCAAAGCCAAGGGCCAGACTCCCTGAAAGGCAGTGTGGTGTAGCTGGAAGATGGGCCAGTGCCACCCTGCCTGGATCCAAACCCCGGCTCTGTTGCTCATCCGTTGTACCGCCCTGTGCCTCAGTTTTCCCATCTGTAAAGTGGTAACGATTGTACTAGCAGCCTCGAGGGTTGTTGTAAGGACTCCAGGAACACTGGTTGGCATGCAGTAAAGGCTCACCGTGTTTCCTGTTGCATCACTGTCCCCACACCATCAAGCTGACCCCAGCTGTAGACTGTCCAGGCAGGGACAGCTTCCAGGAGTCACACAGGGACCAGCTCTGAGAAAACCTCCTCCAATGGGCCTCAAGGTCCAACAGGTTTACGGCTCATCTTTGTCAGTTCCACCAGCAACTCAAGTTTCCCTCCCTAGCAGGGAAATGGAGGCGGGGTTCTGTGTGTGCATGTCTGTCTCTTCACTAGACTCCAAGAGGCAGGGACCACGTGGCCACTGCCCCACACATGCTCAGCACTCGTTGTCTGGATCTAAGACTTTGAAGATTTGTTTGTTCACCATCTATCCAATATTTATGGATCACACACTGCGACCCAGGCCCTGGGGTGTTCCCTGAAGACTCACTGAGGTGTAAGATTCTGGGCAAGGACAAAGTAGTAGAATTCTGTGTGTTGGGAGACAGGCTTCCCAGGTGGCAATAGTGGTAAGGAACCCACCTCCCAGTGCAGGAGACAGGAGAGAGATGGGTTCAATCCCTGGGTCAGGAAGATTCCCTTTAGGAGGGCATGGCAACCCACTCCAGTATTCTTGTATGGAGAATTCCATGGACAGAGGAGCCTGGTGGGCTATGGTCCATAAGGTCTCAAAGAGTTGGACATGAATGAGGCAACTTAGCACTCACTCATGTGTGTTGGAAGGGGAGGGGGCTGGTCTCCATCTCACCCTGCACCCACTAACCATTCATCCAACAGACTTTTATGACACAGTTGCTATGACCAGCCCCGGAGCAGACCCTGAGAACACAGAAGTGAATCATTTGACCCACTGCCCCAGATGAGACCAGGTTTGGCCCTCAGGCGGGATGCAGGTTTGAGATCTGGGAATACGGTGGAGGCTCTCCCAAGTTCCAGTTAGGGAGGCCCCTCGAGAGGCCAGTCCCTGCTGGGAGTTGGCCCCTCCTCTGAGCTGGACCTCAGTCTCCCCACTGTTCAATGTAGGCAGAGAGGTGGTGGCCCTGCAGCCTCCCAGCTCAAGTCCTGCCTGCAGTTCTTCACCCGTGGGCACTTTGCTCCTCTCCTGCTCATCATTCACCCCAGAACCTGAGGGGAAATTCTTGCACTCTCACTCTAATTGCCTGTGATGGATGGTGACAGGTGGGAAGCTGGGAGGTCAGCATGTTGACAGCCCCAGGGAGATCCAGGGAACAAGCACAGGAGGTGGACAGGCTGCTGGGGAACGGAGGGAGGGAGGTTGGGACTGCACAGTAGCTGGATGGGGAAGTGGGGCGGTGAACCCAGAAGCACCCCCACCAGCCAGGCCTATACACCTCTGGGCTGGCTTCAAGACGCCCCAGCAAGCCCACCACCTGACAGTCTCCCTCTCAGTGACCTGCCACAGTCCCTGACATCCCACCTCTGGGTCACTGTGAACCACAGGTCTGGGAATGACCTGTGTCTTTGATGGAACCCCCCACACTCACTCTGGGGCCCTGGGCAAGCCCCTTACACCTGGACACTCTCAGGGTCTCTGTGGACAGGGAGGGACTGGGCTGCACCACATGCTCCCCTGGCTGCCACGCTCACGGGGACTCCAGAGACCCTTATGAAATTGTGCTCTCCCTCCCTCCTCCTCTCCCTCCTCTTCTCTACTTATTCATTGCATTTATCTGACAAACACCGAGTGAGTGCATATCCAGAGCTGGATGGTGGTGAACAGGTAGGGAGCTGTTCAAGGCACTCATGGTCTTGAGAATCAAGGTCTTTTGATCCAGGGTATGCACAATGCTAAGGGAAGCACAGGAGGTGGTGCGGGCACTCAGGAGGCCTCTAATTCAACCTGGGGGCAGGGCAGACTTCCTGGAGGAGGCATCGCTAGCTGAGGGATGGGATCAGAGTTAGCTAGGTGAGGATGAGAGTGGGGCAGCGGCAGGCAGGGGTAAGGGCATGTGCAAAGGCTAGGAGGTCAGTGAGGCTCATCTGACCCAGAGAGCCCTGACCCAGTGTTAGGGTGGAACACAGAGGATTCTGCCAAGGCTGTGAGTCTCCCCTATGTGATCCCAGGCAATTGGCTGCCACCTGCCTCAGTTTCCCTGTATGTCAGATGGGCCTGGATCCCTGTGGCTGCCTTCTCAGGGAGGCTATAATAAAGTCCTAAGAGGCAGGAGGAGTGAACATCCTTTGGAAAAGCCCAGCGTGCACCTTTGAGCAAGGGACTGAGCCAGTCCTGGGCCGGGGCCACCGAGTTGACCCCACCCTTGCCTGCCCCCATGCGTGATTGGGCTGGAGGGGCACCCGGTGTGGCAGCTTCCAGCACATAGCCTGCAGGAACTCCCTACCCGCAGCTCTTGGAATGCACTCCTGGCAGCAAAGGCCATTCCTTCCCTGCGTCCATGGAGACCCATTTAAAGACAGGGGCCTCTGGGCCCAGCAGTGGTGCACAGAGAAGACGCCAAGAGCCACAGGGAAAACAGGGCACCCAGGCTGCATCAGAGCAGGTGGCCGTGTGGCCGCTTTGAAAGGAGCATTCCTGGAGCTGATGGAGGGGGCATTCAGAGGGGCCCAAGCCTTGTGGGACACTGGCTGGGTCCTGAGCACTGCCTGGCAACATTTCAGTGTCTGGTCTGCATCCTGTCTGCTCCCCCAACCTCAGTAGTTCCAGACCCTTACTGTGGTAAGACCCCAAACAGAAGACTTCAGATACTTCGAGAAGTAGGAAGCAATCAGCAATTTTTTTTTCGAATTCCTATAAGCCTTACGGGCCTTCATCTCCTTCCCTCCAGGGGGGGTGGTGTCTGTCCCCTGCAAGGGGCAGCTCCTGCAGGAGGCCCCCCTCCTATGGGGTTCCTGCCCCAGGACTGTCCAGCAGAAGCCCTCACTCCTGACCCCAGGTTCCCATCGCCACTCCCTTCCTCTCCCTCTTTGAGGCTTGGTGTCACAGGACACCACAGCACTGTTCTGTCCTGTTTTCTTCATAGCTCTCACTGCTTCCTCTCTGTCCTCTTAGTGGGTTCCTCTTTCCCTTGCCTGATCAATGTGGGTGCCCCTGTGAACACCGTCCACGGCCTTCTTTTCTTCTCACTCTATTCACAATCCAGGGAATGTGAATCCATCCATTTATATAGTTTCAGTGACCACAGGGCCGTCACTGAGATGTCACTGACCACAGCTGCTATTCAGGACCTGCTGTCCTAGCCTGGACCCATTTGTCCAGTGGCCTCCTGAGCATCTCCCACCCAACTCCTGGGTGTGTCTCAGCTGAGCTCTGCTACCCTTGTCAGATGGACCCATCTTTGCTCTTCCTTCTGTCTCCTCATCCTCGTCCCATCAGTCACCAGAGTTCCCCAAATCCCTCTGAACCGTGCTCGACCCTGGCCCAGGTCACCACCAACTTCTGCCAGAATCACTGCATGTAGCATCCTCCCCACTCTCTCCAGTTCACTCTCTTCACCACGGCTGGAATGAGCTCCCCACACCCCAGAGCTGCCTCTGTCAGAACGAGTTCCCAACAAGCCACTGGAGTGGAGACCAAGAGCTTTGAGAAGGCAAGGGACCGTGCCTGATCTATCTTTGTCCCCAAGGCTAAGATCAAATCTGGCACATGGTGGTGGCTTCATGAATGTCTGCTGAATGAATGAATAACAGGATCTGTTAGTCCATATCCTTTCCATGATCTCATCTTATCTCCAGGAGACCTGAGCTCGAGGATCCCCTCCCCTTGTAACCCTGTCCCAACCCCTTGGTGATGCTCCCCACAGATCCCATCAATCCTGGGAGCTTGGCTCTCAGAACAGCCCCAGCCAGGTCCTGGGGCATGCTGTCCCAGGGGTTGGCAGACAGGGTTTGGGCTTGCCTCCAAGGTCACAAATCCTGAAAAAGGCACCACACCCATCCTGGAACCTGCAGGGAAGGTGTGGAAAGTTTCCAAAGGGGCCCCTCGGTGTCGGAACTTAGCCTGCTCAGCTTGCCCAGGCTCCCGCGGTCTCCTGGCCACCGCTCAGCAGCTCCTTCCAGCACTGAAAGCTGCTCTCTGGCCAGCTCTCTGCAGGAAGGCACATCCCATTTCATTTACTGAGGCTGCGTGAACCAGGAGAGGAGGGCGGAGAGGGGGTGGGACACACAGAGCCACTGAGGCAGAGTGAGGGAGAGGCACACACGGAGAGAGGCAGAGAGAGGAGAAACACTCGAGACAGACAGGGGAGGGGGAGAGCTCCAGAACACAAGGAGACAGAGAGGAGAAGAGATGAGGTGACAGGGGCTGGGATGCAGGCTACAGCTGAGACCCAGAGACAACAGTAGGGAGAGAAGGAAAAGCAGAGATGCCGTGACAGCAAGAAAGAGATACAAAGAGGGAGAGAAGGGAGAAAGAGATGAGAAGCAAAGGAGAATCCAGCAATGAAAACAAAGGGCACGAAGGAGAGACTGACACTGAGGGCATCAGGGAAGGCTTCCTGGAGGAAGAGCCCTGGAAGGGGAGGATTCAAACAGATATATGGGCTTGGGCAGGAGGGACAGGCAAGAGAAGGAACAAGGGCCTGGAGGAGGATTATAGGTTTGACAAACGGTGGGCTGGCTTGGTGCGTATGTCCCCTGACCCCACAAGCCAGAGCATCACTTAAAAGACATCATATACAGTCAGGGAAGGGGTCTGGCTCTGAACAGGCAGAGCTCCACAACATTTTAGTGCAGAGACAGTTTCCCCTTCTTCCAGGCATAAGCAGGCCTACGCCAGGGCACAAAGCTCAGTGGGCAGAGCATAGGCTGGGTCGAGTCCCTATCCTGGGTTTCCCTGGTGGCTCAGTGGCAAAGAACCCTCCTGCCAATGAGGGGGAGACTCGGGTTTGATCCCTGGGTCAGGAAGATCCCCTGGAGAAGGAACTGGCAACTCACTCTAGCATTCTTGCCTGGAAAAGTCCCAGGGACAGAGGAGCCTGGTAGGCTACAGTCCATGGGGTTACAAAGAGTGGGACAAAACTTAGTGACTAAACAAGAAGTCCCTACCCATCAGCTGGGCAGTGTGACAGCTCCCATTAGTCCTCTGAGATGAAAGACAGGGTAGGACAGAGCTAATAATCCTGTCCTGAGGTTAGGACAGACCACCTGGCTCAACAGTCAAGCAGCTATGTGATCTCAGACAGTTGCCTTCCCTTCTCTAAGTCTCAGTTTTCCTGCAAAGGAATCTCCCATGATAGAATCTTCATGATTCTATCTTGTGATTACTTGAACATAACCTCCTCCTCAGTAAGTCTCCTGGGCCACAATAATTTTCAAACATTAATTCATTTCACCTTTGCAGCAGCCTTTCCAGGTACCCCCAGTTTACAGATGAGGGAACTGGACCTCAGTGAGGGGACGAGGCCTGCTCAAGATCACACAGCCAGCAAAGGCAAAGCTTAGACTTCCATCCAGAGATGTCCTAGCTCGCTGCATGGGCTGTATACCCACTCTGAAGTGCCGGTGGCTACGAGGGATCCCGAGCTCATGTTTTGGGGGCAGGGCATCATCAGAAACATGTGTCCCTTGCTGGGATCACCAGATCGGAGAGGAAAGTGTGTGAGTGTTCAGTGCAAAGAATACTCCAATTAACAGGGTAATTTTAAGACAGTGTTGGGGGGCCCGGCAGAGGGGAGGAGGGGGAACCAGATGTTCCCACAAAGGCTCCAGAGTAACATGGGCTCCCCTCGGCCAGCACACATGTTTTCTCTCCAGCGAGTCCAACAGGTTTCCAGTTTTCTCTTCCTAGAAGAGGGAGTCCAAGCCCATATTTATGTTCTGTCTGAAATTAATGCAAGGGGAACTTTTAAGTGCTAATCTCGCTGCCAGGATCAGTTGCTGGGTATCAAGCAATGGCAGTGTTTGTTTTCCTGAGGAAGTGTGGCAGGAGGGCTAGACGGATGAACCTGGGGGTGGACGGATGATGAGGGATACCCTTGGGCTTCAAATCTCCAAAGGAGGGTCCACCTGGGAAACTGGCAGTGCTGAGCTTTCTTTCTCCAGCTCTGCTGGCCAGGAAGGGCTGGACTGGGGCCTTGTCAGTTCTGTGAGGATGGAGATGATGTCTCCCTGCACCCAGTTTTGTGCCAGGAGCTGAGGCACATGGTCCCCACCCTGGAGGGCATCTCAGTGCAGAGGGGAGACGGGCGCACAAACAATCGCAGGACAGAGTGAGCCAGGCGGTGGAGGGGTGCCAGGGGCTACGGGGCTGAAGAGGAAGGGACAGGATGCAGCCTGGGGGAGGGGCCGGCCTCCTCCTTGGGCCCCACTCTTGTCCCATGGTGAGGATGCAAGCCCGGGGTTTTCTGATGAACCTGTACCCTAAGGGCCTGAAGCCTCAGGGGTTCCTAGAGAAAACCCTGTTCTCCTAGAATGCACCCCAGGAGAGCACCCTGTTGGCCAACATGTGGACAGGGACACTTCCTGAGCTTCACTGTCTCTTGGAGCTGAGACTGGCCATGGGGGTCTCTCTCCAGGGTCCCAGCTGGGTCCTCAGGGGCCACCGAGCACTTCTGCCCTTGGATAGCCCTGCACTCCCCTGGAGGGAGTCCTGTTCCTGGGGGCCTCTGGGCTTTGAAATAATACTGATGAGGCAAGAGCTCATGTGTGCTGAGTGATAGCAGTGCACCATGTTTTGAGACACACACGTGCTGCCCAGTGATGCCAGGCTCCTCTTAGATGGACCCTGAGGGTCAAGAGAAGCCAAGTACCTGGTCTATCCAGGCTCCTTCCTATGAGGAGAGGCACTGGGCTCCTCATGCAGGCAGTCTGAGTCTGAAGCCCAGATACTCTCTTCTCTCCCTGCCTTCCCCACATGTCCAGCAGGAGTGCTGAGCCCGAAGCTGACATTTGGGCCCCCTGGCTCACAGATAGAGCTCCAGCCTAGTCCAGAGTGCAGGGTTAGCTCCAGTTAGGGAGGAGCTAGCAGATGGGATGTTCGAACTGGCTGGATGCTCTGGGCTGAAACAGGAAGGGTGACTCTGGCCAAGGACTGCAGCCCAGAGCAAGCGTGCCAGCTGCCAGATGCATATATTGTGGGGCGGCAGGGCCCTCTGAAACACCGTTGGAAATTCTGAAACACTTCTGGATGCTGTGTGGCCTCATGGTCCAAGGTGGAGTATGGCAGGTGATCGGCGTTTGCCCAGGAGAGGAGAAAAGTGGCTGGGCGTGTGCTGTTTGCTGGGCCCCTTGTTTCCAAGGTCCCCAGGGCCCCGCATGAGCTGTGTGTGCTCTTCTGTGCTTGGCTATGAGTGCTGAGGGGTTTTGCTCCAGAGGCACCCAAGTGAACAACCAGTGGGGGAAGGAGGTGGGTATGGGCCTTGCCCTGAGGACTGTGGGGATGAACTGGAAGAGGAATTGGAAGGCAGCTGAACCTGCATCAGGGAAATTTCAACCAGCCAGTTCTCACCTCCTCCAGGAAGCCTTCTCTGACTTAGCTTCCCTCCTAGAAGAGTAGATGACAAATGTGCTAAGCATGAACAGAGTTGTATTAGGAAATCCTGTGGGACTGGGGGAATCCCAAAAAGGAGGTCCAGGCAGGAGAAGGGAAGGGCATTCTCAGGTGAACAGAGTAGCAGCTAAATGACTTTTTGGTGGAGACTGTCTGTCAGGAAGAACGGCCTAGTCATTGTTGCCCACTGTTTCACTCAGTTCTAAGATTCTTGCTCTACTTATCTGTACCTCGATTTATCCACCCACCAAAGGGAATAATCAATATCATTTTGTCTCCCTCCAAGAGGCGCTGAGGACATGAGAGCCACGTGAACTGATGGATATGGGTGTTCTTCAAGCAGGATGGTGCCCACTCTCCAAGGAGCAATGGCTGCTGTTATTAATTTTAAATGTTACTGGTGTTCAGTGTGTTGGGTTTCTGTCTCTCCCTTCCTCAAGCCCAAGTCCTCATCATGAATCAACTTCTGTGTCTTGGCCCCATCGGTGTGTTTCTGGTTATGGGTCTGCTTCGGCTAGGGTGTGAGAGAGGCTGGCCTGGCCTGGTGCTCGGGGTAACAGGTACAGCACCTCTGTCTCTGGTGCTCCCACAACCTGGCTTTAGACTCTTCAAATCCTGCTTTAGATTTGAAGAAGCAGATTAGATTTGAAGAAGCAGAAGCTTGGACTTCTGCTTCCTGTGGTAGGAGACAGGTGGCAACAGTCCCACGTGGAGGGATTTCTAGGCCCTCGAGGGCTCTTAGCTCCATCCTCCTTCCAAAGAATTCAAGAGTGATTGATGAAAACTCTGTGAGAGGGTTAGAATGCTACGATGATGGAAGGCTGGGATATCAGAACCACATAATCTTAGAACAACAGGCTGTTAGGGTCCAAGGAATTTGGAAAGTCAGAAGTTAGAATTATATTCAGATTGTTGCATGCTAGGGTTACAGGATATATGATAACCACTAGCTGTCAGAATTCAAAATGAACAGGCCCTGCAGGTTAACTGGTCTACCCTTGAGTTTGGCTCGTGTCTCCAGCCCAGCTCTGCCAGCCAGCCCCTACATTATGCACTCTGTTCCAGATTCTATCTTAAGAAATGGTGGGTGAGGGGGAAAACAATACAGTTACCAACTTTCCATTTTCCCAAGGGCCTTTGAAAGCCCCATTTGTCTCATATCACCATCATTTTTTTTTAAAGCAAAAGATGATATCTTCAAACACAGTAGAAAGAAGATGATTTCAGAATATAAGATAAGCTTATAAACTAAATGTTTCATTAATAAAAAATTCACCACCTTGTACTTATTTTTCTCAGTTATGTGGAGACCAGAGGAAATCCAGGGACACATTTGGCTCTTTGAGGACCCTCAGGCTCACTTGCCAAACTGCATGGGCCCAGCATTTGGGAATCAGCCCTTCTTTCCCCCAACTCCAGGCCAATATACCCTTCTACGGCAGGGGCCTGGATCCTTTCAGAACATCTGAGGTTGCACCCTGGCCACAGCCACCTCACAGGGAGGCGGGACTTCCATCTGGGCCTGTCTAGAGTGGTCGCACATGTGCACACCCTTACTGCCCCTGAACCTGCTGAATAACCTCCAGAAGAGGTCAAACAGCGCCTGGATACAGAAACATCACAGACACCAAGGACAGTACTCTTCTATGGGATGTGCCAGATAGAAAGACACTTTCCTACAATATTGTCAACCTTTCTGGAAGTACACAGCAAGGGCACCATGTCTGGCAGGTGGGGAATGGCCTGGAAGAAGACCCAAGAGGCCAGGATTCAGGTTGAAGGTCTGCCTGCCTGTGGCCTTGAGGAAGCCATTCATCCTCCCTGGGCCTTATTTCTACCTGAAAAATGAGTATAATAGCTCCCATCTCCTGGGATTATTGCAAAGAGCAGGGGTGGTGCAATCTAAGAGCCTGGAATGGTGGGGCTGGCCCTCAGTAGAGCCTTTCGGATAAGGGTCCATCCACCACAGTAGTAGAGTTTAATGCTGCTACCTAAAGCACATCTAGCACAGTCCAGTGTGGCAGGCGTGTTATCCCCATTTTACAGATGAGAGACTGAGGTCTTGGAGGTGAAATGGCTTATAATTATGTTTCTGTATCCTAAGCTATTTCCTAGGGACATCCATGAAACTGGATTGAGAAAACTTTGCATGAGCAGACACCTGTTGGGGGATAGAGAATCATATTTCCAGGGGTACAGACCCTCCCTCCCACAGCCTCAGGGGCCCTGTACCTCCTTTGAGGGCTGGACAGGGCATGGGCCGCGAGTCAGGCTGACTCAGGTCCCCAGTGCCTGGGGGTTGGGGAAGGTCTGAAATGGAACAGGCACCTGGGGGGTGCCGTGGAGCGGGGGAACCTGTAGTTTGCAGACCATCGAAGAGCGCTTAGCCTGTCCCTGCATGTACATCCTCAGCCTGCCAAAGGACATGGGACTCAGGAGCTACATGGACATAAGGAGACAGCGAGGCAGGCATGGATTTTTGTCACCAAGAGTTACGTAGGATGGGTCCCATGTCACACTGACTGTCACAGGTCCACTCAGCTGGCTCCCTGCCTGCCTGTGAGAGCAGAGCCCCTGACCACAGCTCCAGGACCAGGCATTCGTCCTGGCTTTACCCCCAACTCGCCATGAGCTTCACCCATGTCCTGGCCTCTGTGGAACTTAGCCTGCCCATGGCTGCGATGAGGTGGGCAAGCTCGAGCTGGAGGCTGAGTCCAGCTTTGAAATTCTTAGGATAAGGGTAAAAGTGCAGCACTGAACAGGCCTTCTGCTCCAGGTATGGCTGAGCCAGAAGTGGCAAGATTGGCCCACAACCTGGGCCCGCTGCTACAGGGCAGAGGGTCTCTGAGAGCCAGGGTGGGGCTCCCATTGCCCTGGCTTTACTGCTGGCCTGGCCCAGGAGACCAGGACTGGAGGAATCTGGTCAACATTCGTCCATCTATTCCTCCCTTCACTCATACATTCCTCCATATATTCATCGAGCTTGAAACCTGTTAGGTGCTACTGAAAACACAGGGATGATTAAGTGGAGTCTGCCCTCCCAGAGTTCAGGGCATGGGTGGGAGACAGACCCAGCACCGCTCACCCATTCCACTGTGGGAAGCAGACTGGAAGCAGGGAGAGGACCAGGACGCTGGAGCTGATGGAGCTGACTGGGCCAGGACAGTGGCAGGGAGGATGGACAGAGTAGACAGGTGTGAGGTCTTTTGGGTGGTCTGTCAAAAGAACTGACCAGGAATCAGCTAGACTTCAGAGACAGGGAAGAACCTGGAGGCAGGCAGGAGGCGTGCATGCTGGCCTGTGCCTGAGTGGACACTTGTGCCCTTTGGGCTCGGGGTTTCAGTGTCAGGGGCTGCCCAGGCCATTGTGAATTTTCAGCTCTAGGCTCTCCTGTTTCTACACTCACAGAAAGGAGCTGCTGTTAGCCACCTCCAGCCCATGGGTGCCTGGTCCTGAGCCTGGGGGAAGGTGGGGCAGCATTCGTGCAGAATGCTGGTCCCTAACTGGCCTCCCTCAATGACTGAGATCTCTAGGGGCTTCTCTTAGGCCAGGGGAGCAGCCTCGGGGCTAGCTGAGCTCCGAGTGGCTCCTCTTTCATGGTCAGCTGTGGGCCTTTCCAGCCCAGGGACTCTGCCTATATGCCCATGGGGGGAGGGCTGGGATGGTGAGTGAGGGAGGGGTGTGCCGGGGAGCTGGGCCAGGTCCCCAGCAGGTGTCCTGCAGTCAAAGTCCTGCTTCTCCTGCTTCCTTCAGGAAGCCTCTCCCACTGCTACAGGAATCCCTCCCAATCCTCAGAAGTCTGTTTTATAGCTCCTGGAATCACAGATGGCCCAAGTGAGTCCTGGCTCTCTTTACTTAGAAGAGTAAACTGTGGTTGCCCAAGTGGGGGGCAGAGGCCACATCAGGCCATGGCACAGCCTCAATGCGAGCCCAGAAGTCTCTGTCCAGTTGCAGGTGTGGCCCTAAAGAGGCCATCACAGAAGTCCTGTGTTTCTGAGGCCCTCCCACGTGCCTCTCCTGTCCTGAGGGCTGCAGGGAGGGGAGACAGGTGGAGATGCACGAACCCTGGCTCTTGCCCTTTAGCTATTCGGGGTTGAATGAGTGAGGATGGGGAAGACTTCCAGTAATGAATCAGGATGTCCATACCAGCCCTTCTGTGTTAGATAGACTGCTTGGCTTGATCCAACTCAGCCTGATGTAGGCAGGCAGCGTGTGGATATTCAGCCAGGGTAGGGAGGGGAGAGAGGGCAGCCAACCACCTTGTTTAATTCTCACAAAACAGGAGGTGAATTCATTCAGCCCAAACTGCCAGTAACATGAATAAGAAGAAATAACGTTTGTCTTGCAGCTCTGGAGCAAAAGCTGACAAGGAGGTAAAGGCGGTATCCTGGTCCCAATGTGGACAGCACTGTCCTCAGCAGAGACAGCCATGGAGAAGGAAAGAAAGAGTGAGAGAAAAGAAGCAGGAGACAGAGAAGAGAGGAACAGGGAGAGCGAGGCTGAGCAGGTCCCGCAGCTGAGAATCCGGTGATGATAAATCTTGTATTCATTGTCATCATCATAATGATGCCAACAGCTGTGGCTGCCCTGAGTCACCCCGCCATGGTACTGATCCTTACGACTCTACAAGGTGTGCCTGGGCGCTACGTTGCTTCAGTCACGTCTGAGTCTTTGTGATTCTAGGGACTGTAGCCCATCAGGCTACTCTGTTCATGGGATTTTCCAGGCAAGAATACTGCAGTGGGTTGCCATTCCCTTCTCCAGGGGGTTTTCCTGAGCCAGGGATTGAGCCTGCGTCTCCCTGTGTCTCCTGCATTGGCAGGCAGGTTCTTTACCACTAGAGTCATCTGGGAAGGTAGGTCTTTTCAACTCATCACATAATTATCGCCATCACTGCCCACTCATAGAAGAGAGACTTGAGCCTCTGAGAAGTCCTCGAGCCTGCTGAGGCCATGCCACCCAGAGGGGGCTGGGATCTGAAGCCAGGGCTGTGGGATGCCGGAGCTGCCCTCTCCCCCACTGGGCCACGTGGCCCTCACCATCTTGGCCTTTGCTCCGCAGGGTGGGCCCAAGGCTGGGCTGGACACTGGGAGCTGGCATCAGTTCTGGCCTCTCAACATGGCCTCCAGGGGCATAAAGCTGCCTCAGAAGTCGCCCTGCTCTTGGCAGCAGTCACTGCCCTTGCCCATGGGGACTGTTACAACAGAACCCTAGACCAGAGTTAGAGGACTTGCCTTGGATCCCAGCTCTGCTGAACACTAGGTGGCTTTTCCTGCTCTTTCTGGGCCTCAACTTTTCCCTTTATAAAGTAGACAGCCCAGCAAATTTCTCAGCCCTGAAGGATTCTGCAGACAATCCCTTCCCCACTCCGGCCCAAACCTGCTCCGAAGGCAAAGAAGCAGATCTTGTCTTCGTTCTCCTGCAGAAGCGTCATGACCCTCTTCCCCATGCGCTCATTCCTCTTGTAGATGAGCTCCTGGCGGAAGTAGCTGTCAATCTCCTGGGCTGTGACCTGCTCGTGCGGCGGGAGGGTGGTGTTGATAAAGTTGGGCAGCTGTAAAGGCAAGACAGAGGCTGCCTTCAGTTCTTTCTGGAGCAAGGAGGGCTTCTAATAAGCACACACAGCCCAGTGTGGGGCCAGGTTGACGTGAAAAGCAAAGTTAGTCTCTTTAACTCGTGTCCGACTCTTTGAGACCCCATGGACCGTAGCCCGCCAGGCTCCTCTGTCCATGGAATTCTCCAGGCAAGAATACTGGAGTGGGTTGCCATGCCCTTCTCCAGGAGATCTTCCTGACCCAGGGATTGAACCTGGGTCTCCTGCTTTGCAGGCAGATTCTTTACTGTCTGGGCTACTTACCTTTATTAAGGTAACTGATGTTTTTCATCAATTCCAAGATGCTTTGAGATGACTGTTGTTATCCCAGTTTTATGAATAAAGGAAGAAGAGCAAAAGGTCCAGAGACAGGTGGAGAGTCACACAGCTAACTGAATAGCAGAGCCAGGCTGGGAGCCCCGGATGCCGCCCTCACTTAACGTATCACTCCTGCACTTCTGCCTTGTTGAACTTCAGCCTCCAGACACTGAGGTCCTGGGAGGCTTTCCTTGTGGCACTGACCCCATCACTGGCATGAACAGCAAATCTGGTTCAGCAGATTTTCAGGTGTAGCGGGTCAGCTGAGCTGCCTGCCTGGTATAACAGAAAGGCTGACCTGGGCTTTGGCCCTGTTCTGATGCTGTGGGACTTTGGCCAAGTTACTAAACTTTTCTGAGTCCCAGTTTCCTCATTTACAAGGTGGGACTGACGATACTGCAGCAGATTGCATGACATGATGGGTGCTGTCATGGACACCTTTTAGCCCATCCCCCTCCAAAGATGTTAGAGGAGGGGTCACAGCCTTTGGTTTTCCCAGTGTATGAGCACTAGTTGACCACTTTCCGTTGCCACCACTATCTTCCCATCCCCAGCTCTGCCACTTCCCAGGGTGTAACCCAAACCCTCCATCCCTCCTTGAAAACTTCAGCTCCAGGACCAAGGCCTCCTCCCATAATGATGGCTTGTTCAACAATCTGGCTTGGAACTATCCATATTTCCTGGCTCTCAGTCCCATGTCCACTCCCAGCCACGTGGTCCAAGGCCAGCATCTCTGACATGTTCTTGAACGAGGCACAGAGCTCCTTGAGTTCAGGGACAGCACGTGTGTCATTCCTAGGCCCTCAATGCCCAGCACAAAGTCGGTGACCAGCACAGGTTTCTGGAGCCTTGAATATAAAGATGTGCCATCCTTCCCCACTCCCACTGTGTTGCCTCTCTAACCTGGATGGTGGATCCAGTGCTCCAGGACTGTGTCCTTCAGCATGTGGGTGGGGCAGGAGAGGAAGCCGCGGACCAAGGAACCTGAGGCCATGAATCAGAATGAACCCTCTTTCCCCACAACCCACTGGTGCCACTCTAACCTTCAAGCCCTTGCTCACAGAATGTCTTCCACCTGGAGTCGCCCCTTTCATCACTCTGTCTCCACCAACCCAGGCCCAAAGCACAGACCCAAGGCCTAGATGACTGGTGGACCAGCAGATGGAGCGTGTGGCAGGGGAGGACTAATTTCCTGCAGGTTTCAGCCCAGTTATATGGCTTCTAGAGCCGCTGATGAGTTTTCAACCCTTTTTCTGAGGAAAATGGTGGTATCCATGGAGGCTGAACCCAGAAGGACTCAGGGGAGGCTGGGACCTCTGCCTCTGCTGTCTGCTGGCCAAGGATGAGTACATTCCCCAAGAGAGAGGGGAGGGTCTTCTCCACCAGAAAGGCCTGGTATGCTGATCTAGGAGGAACAAGACAATGATGAGACTGGTGTTCTCTACACTTGAGCAGTGCGCAACCTGGTGAGCTGTACACAGCAGCTCTCTGAGCGCCCATCAGGGCCAGCAAAGAGTCGGTGCTTGCAGACTGTTGGTAAATGGATACATGAAGGAACAAAGTTCTTACTCCCTCCCCTAATCATGGAAGAGATGTTTGGCAGCCCTGACAAACTGGGCCACACCTGGACTTGATGCCACTATAGGAAACTCTGCAGATTTCTGAGTGGGGCTGGAGCACAAGAGAGACTGACTCAGAGGGGTTATTTCTGGAAACATGGCTCTCACAGGCTCCTCTCCATTCCCTGTGTATGGAAGAGAATGTGGGACAATGTTGTACCAAACAATAAATATTTTTTCAATGGGTAAATGTGTGGATGAATGACTAGACTTGCAGGCAACAGCTCTGGAGATAGTGAATGGGAGTCCTGAGGTCAGACAGCCCAGTCAGCTCGGGCTGGAATCCCTCTTTTGCCATTTACCAGTTGGGTGGCTACTGTAACTTATAAGTTACTTGGCCTCTCTGAGACTCAGTTTCCAAATTGGTCACATGAGCGCTATATACATTGTCATGGTAGAAAGGAAATCTTGACTAAACATCAGTACAACTAGCTTATCACAGCACATGGTAGAAAGGAAATCTTGACTAAACATCAGTACAACTAACTCAGAGGATGGAGCTGGCTCCCTCATCTTTCCCCTCTGATGGCAGAGGCTACAGCAAAGGGTGGCCTTGCACAGAGATGGAGATGACAGAAAGATGGCCTTCAGAATCATCGGAGAGCATGAAGGCAGTGTTCTGCTTCCCTTCCCTTCTTCCAAGGGTCCAGGCATATGCCTTCTTCCTGGGACCTGTGATGTGTCCAGCCCTCTCTCCTTGGCTCCCTAAACATGAGTGTGCATCTGTGAAAGCTGAATCTCCATCCATTCCTTATGGAGATTTACTTTTTAAAAAAGAACAAGAACCAGAAAGTCCAATGTCAATGTTGTGAAAAGGCTGGGTTAGCCATTCGGTTCCCTGAGCTGCCCAGCAGCTGGCTGATATTCTCTGCATGTTTCATGCTGATGGGCCCTGGCTTCATGCCAAGGATGAGGCCTGGCTGAATGGAAGCAAATTAATGATGTCCTTAGGTTTGTTGCGAGCCTTAAATCTCTTGCAACAAGTTCAAGTGCAGGACGTACGAAAAAATTTTAAAGAGGATGTACCAGGTCCCCAGGGCCTTAGAATGATGGATCCAAGGTGGAGTGATGAGTAGATGGGCCTGGTAGAACTGGAACAGGGTTGTGAGACTCCCCTGACTCTCAGCTAGGACTGGGTGGTTTAGAGGTAAGTGCTCAGGTCTGCTAATGTCACAACCTCATCCCTTCTCTTTACCTTGTCCATCCATAGACACCTTCTAAGAACTACCATGGGTCCAGCCCTCGGTCCACTTAGGAGGCCAGAGAAACCTCGGTCCAGAGAAACCTCAGACTGGGTCTGCTGCCCTGGATGAGGCTCATGGCCAGTGGGGGGATTAGAAGTTTGGGGGATGTGTGCTTTCAGAGGACAGTGAGTGATGTGGGAGCATGGACGAGGCCCCTAATAGGGTGGCCATGTGTCTTGGTTTGCCCAGGACAGTCCCGGTTAATGGCTAGGGTAGATTGCTGCATGCTAATTAATTATTCTGACTCAATTATATTTGACCTTTCACTCTCAAAAGTATCTGAATATGATAAAATATATCTACATCTAATGCAAGCTAGGGGGCTCAGAGAAGGCTTCCTAGTGGATTGCCCTGCTGATCTGGGACACTGCCAATGCTAGTGATCGGAGAGCGGCGGGAGGCCAGGGCCTCAGCCATTTCTGAAGGTGGGATGTGGGGTTAGGGGGATGAGGTGAAGCAGATCAAGAAGCAGACCAAGCCTGAGGTGTGCCTGGTCCCTGTCTGCCAGAGTTACCATCCTGGGCCCTGCATCAGTCCAGCCCCGGCCTCCAGAGGCTGCTCCAACAACCTCAGCACTGCAGCCAGAGGCAACTTTCTGACCACATTTCTGTCTGGCTTAAACACCCCAGGAAGTTGGCCCCTCAGTGAGCATTCTCACCCCTACATGGTCTGCCCTCTGCTTTCTGGTCATTCCTCAGGACCTCCCACCATCCTGCGCACTGGCCACGCAGCTGGCTCTGCTTGCCAGTCCCTGCCTTCATCTGCATCTGGCAGACTCCACTCCCAAGCCTGGTACTCAAGACTCTACTCTCACATCACCTTCTCCCTGAAGCCCTCCCCAGCTGCAGGTGATGACCGCTCCCCTCCAGCCCCTGGGTCCTGCAAGGCCTCCATCTGCAGAGCCCTTCTCTGTTAGCACATGGGCCCTGGATTTAGCGTGGATACCCTGACGTCAGGCTTGTCTGTGTCTGGGGGCAGGGCTGCCTAGTCCCTTCCGTGAGGGCTAGACTCTGCTTGTGCTCCCTGGGTGCAGCCTGGGTTGCTGTTCTAATCTGGGTGGGCGAATCTACCTGTGCCCTCTCACCCACTTCAAGTATAGGCACTGTGAAGAGACCCTCTAAGGCAGTTCATCTGCCAGAGATGTGTCAGTGGTTCTGGGCACAGGTGCGAAGAAAATCTGAGCTTGTCACGCCTGGGGGTCACCCCACTCTTCCCTGTCTCAGTTGAGTGTTATGCTGTCTGTGGCCACAGCTCTGTCTTGCACATCCCTTGCCCCAGGTTCCCCTCAAGCATACAGCTCCCTGGCTGCCCAGGGCTCACCAGCCTCTGCCCAGCAGAGGATGCAGGGTCAGGCTCTATCGTGGGGTGAGTGGCTGGTGATGCAACTGTGAGCCTTGTGCTGCCAAGGTTCTCCTCCTCCTCTCCTCCAGGAGCGAGAGTCAGAGCACCCAGAATCCCAGCCTCCTGTGCAGGGCCTCCGGATCCTCCCTCCTGCACTCTGCACCAAGCACAGCACACACCTGCATTTGCCCTTGTGGCATTGCTCACTAATATTTGCTCTGTGCCACACCCTGTGCAGGGCAGCCTGACGAGAGTGGGCAAGACACCCTTGCTCTAGTGGGGTCCCTGGTTATGCCTCTAGCCTAAACTCTCACCTCTCCTCCCACTCTCTCTTGCCTCCAGCTCACCAGGATGGTTTCCTCCACTGGCACATTCTTCCGCCTCCTGTCTGTGGCCAAGGCAGGTTTCCTCTCTGACCTTTCATCTTGCAAGAATGTTTCCATCTCTGCCCAGCCCTGCTCCACCCCTACCTCCAAGCCCACCTAAATCCCTGCTCCTGCCACGGGCTCCAAGGTCATCCTCCACTCTCCCCTGTAGCAAGGGTCATGCTTTGTGCCATCGCTTGTTGAATCTCCCCTTTTCTCTTAAGAGACCCCCAGCCCCCTGAAGGCAGCTATCTCTGGCTCCCTGCCATATCCCTTTCCATATCCCTGTGACTGGCATTTATAAATTATTTCTTTCATTCATCCAATATTTACTGAGTACTGTTCTGTGCCAGGCTTATTATCAGTGAATAAAACAGACCCCAATTCTTGCTCTCAGGGAGTTTATGCTGTAGTGGGAATGGACAGACAACAAATAATCACTGATCAATGAATCGAGATATGTAAGTGTGCGAGAAGATGATAAAAAGCCATGAAGGAAAAGTGGAGCAGAAGAAAGGCGACAGGTGGGGAGGTGGGAGGTAGGCTGCAATTCTAGACCAGGATGTTGGGCCTTCCTCACTGAGACGACAACATGTGAGTTTCTATCTTGAAGGCAGAGAGGTGGTGAGCTATGGTGATAGCTGGGGAAAGGCCTTTCCGGCAGAGCAAATAGCCAGTACAAAGATGAAGTGTGCAAGTGGGCTCATGGGTCAGCGGGGAGGCCCATGTAGATGGGGGAGGTGGAGGACATGGGGTGAAGGACACCTGGTCCATCACGGTGAAAGATCATGGAGCCATGCAGGTCATCACAGAGATTCTAGCTTTACCCTGAGAAAAATGGGGAGCAATTGCAGTGTCCTGAGCAGAGAGATGGCCTGTTCTGACTAATACAGCTGCCTCTTGAATGAATGGATTACTGAACACCAGATGCAGAAAGCACAGGGGACCTCGAGGTGCCCAGGAGAATATCTAAATCCTTCCAGGGCATCAGAGTGGTTTGGAAGAGATGACCCTAGACCACGGCCACGTGGGAGGAAACCCAGAGGGAGGAGGCTGAACAAAGGCGGAGCAGTGGGAAAGGGCAAGGTGGGGGGAGGGCTACAAGTGGCAGAGACCCTCAGAATGAGGCCTGTGTGGCAGGGCTCCTGGGCTGTGATGAGGTCCATGGAGGGTAGGGTACGGACGGGGGCCCTGACTGCCTATGAAGTATCTTAGAATTATCCCAAGGGAACAGACCTGGTGGAGCCATGCTCCGCTCCTTGACTCCCTCCTACCGTCTGGCCAGCCTGGGGTTAATCTTTGCTCTAGGACTCGAATCAAGGCAGAGCGCCCAGGACTGGACTCAAGCCCAAGCTCTGAGCACCTGTGAGCTTTCCCTTCCCTGGACTTTAATCTCCCCAGGTGCTGCATGGAGCCTGGGTGAGGGTTCCCTATCTTTACAGGGTAAGCTTCCAGGGTCTAGGTTCCAGAGCCACACACACCAGGCTCAAGCGGGGCTCTTGACAACATAACAACTAAGCGGTGTGGCCTTGAGCAAGTGTCTTCCCCTCCCTGAGCCTCAGTTTCCCATCTGTAGCAGGGATGCCAACAGCTCCTGCTTACCAGCTGCATCTGGCACACAGTAGGTGTCTAATAAATGCCTTCCTAGAAGCCTTGGTTATACTGGCGCCCTGGAAGCTGCCTGGGCCCGGGGAGAGGAGCCTCACCTGGGAGGTGTCGTGGTTGAAGATGACGGCGTTGAGGTCCCCGCAGTTGTAGTGCTTGATGAGGTCCTCGGTGGTGTAGGGCGCCTGCAGGCTCCCAGCCCGCACGCTCTCGTGCTGCAGCAGAGTCTGGTTCAGGGCGAACAGCACCTGAGCAGAGGAGGACAGGAGTCAGCGCTGCACTCACGGCCCCTGGCTGAGTCCCCGATCCCTCAAGGGAGGGCCCTCCACCCGCTGGACTTTGGGGCCACAGGCCTGAAACAGGGTGTGTGAGAATGAGGGGGGCCTGACGTGAGCTGGTGCTGCTCGAATGCTCCACGGCCTTCGCTCTTCACTCCCTGGCCTCTCACCACACTCGGCCTGCTCCCGTCCCAGCCCTTTGCCCTCACTGGTCCCCACTCCTGCTCTGGGCATCGACTTGGTGAAGAAGGTGGCAAAGGGAATTCTAGTTGCATCAGGGTTTTGGAGCGATGGGCGAGTTTTTTCCTGACTCTTTTCTTCTGTGCTTAGAAAAGTTCTAGAAGAAGCACAAACTCATTTTGGAATCAAAAAGCACCCCAAACACAGCAAAACAAACAAATGAACCAGAAACCAGAAAGCTCATTAGATATCAAGGCCCAACCCAAATGCTACCTATTTCAGGAGCCATCCTTAAACCGGGCAGAGGGCTTAGGAGCCGGGACCTGAGTCAGATCCGTGTTGCCACTCAGCACGTGTTTCCTCCAGGCCCTCTGTGCTCTGGGCCACCATGCCAGGCCCTGGGGGCACAGCTGTGCCCAGCCAGACCGGATGGCATCAGGATCACTTGGAGTTACAGCCAGGCTGTGCATTTCTAACAGGCTTCCTGGGAACTTCTTTAGCAGTCTTATGGCTTCTGGCCTTTGAGCCCCATGGCTCTAAAGGAACAAGGTCTGCCAAGGCGTAAGGCCCTGAGAGATGACCTAAAATGTCTCATTTTAGGTGGGGAAATTGAGGCTCAGGAGGGGAAGGGGCATGCCCAATTCTGTATGGCTGGGACTAGAGCCAGCTCCACATATCTGTGCACCCAGACTCCTTTGGTCAACAAAAGGGAGTAGCTTGACCATAAAGCGGGTTATTGAACACAATGAGAGGGAAAAACAATTGCAAATCCTGTGTAAAGCATCAGGAGGTAATCTCAGGCCTCCTGTCTTTGTTGTTTTTTCAGCTCCAGTCTACCTGGCAGGGCTCAGGCCCAGCTCATCCTGTCTGGAAACAGGGTCCACCCCAGCCTCTTGGTCCATGTTGATTCAGGCCCAGGCATCTCTCACTGCAACCCATGCTTTTTTGCAGAACCCCCTCCCTTTCCATTTATACCATATTCTTCTGCCACAGCTATCTTTTAAAAACACAAACCTGATTGACTTTAGTTTTCTCTTTTTTTGCTCAAAGTTTTCATGGATGCCTCCTGCCCTGAAGATAAAAGCCTAGCTTTTCACTGGAGCATGCACGGCAATGACTTGGCCCCTGCTGTGGTCAATGACCTTATTTCCAGCCCTGTCTCCCAATGCTCAGCTACTTAGCAATGTTCTGACTCTGTGCTTCGTACATGCTGTTCCCTGAGTATGAGAAACCTTCCACCTCTACTCTCTACTACTTATAGATCCAGACTTGATCTTTCAGGCTCTGCTTAGATGTCTCCTCCATGAAGATTCTCTGACCACTTGGGGGCTGGGTGAAGGCCTCCCCCTAAAGCTCTCATAGTCTCCCTGCGTGGTAGAATGACACAGTCATGGCTTCAAATCTTAACCTCTCCCTATATACATATAGTGGGCATGTTTGGTTGTGAGAGCTGGACTGTAAAGAAGGCAGAATGCCAAAGAATTGATGCCTTCCAACTGTGGTGCTGGAGAAGACTCCTGACAGTCCCCTGGACAGCAAGGAGATCAAACCAGTCAATCTTAAGGGAAATCAACCCTGAGTATTCACTGGAAGGACTGATGCTGAAGCTGAAGCTCTAGTATTTGGTCATCTGATGTGAACAGATGACTCATTGTTAAAGTACCTGATGCTGGGAAAGATTGAGGGTGTCAAGAAGGAGAAGAGGGTGTCAGAGGATGAGATGGCTGGATGGCATCACTGACGCAATGAACATGAAGTTGGGCAAACTCCAGGAGATGGTGAGGGACAGGGAAGCCTGGCGTGCTGCTGTCCATGGGGTCGCAGAGTCAGACACGACCAGGCAACTGAACAACAACAATATACATACACCTGGCCAGCGACCTCGGTAGCTCGCTCACATTCTGACTCTGGACTTGCTACGTGACAGATGGAGGCCAGCATCACAAGCCTCCATAGACGAATGGAGAAAACATTACGCACGCCCTGCTGCCGCTGCCTCGCACATGCCCACATTGTTTTGAGAACAGTCCACACTGGCCTGCTGGAGGGAGAGAGGCACGCAGGGCAGAGACCAACTGCTTCCATTGTTGTCCCATTAAGGTTGTCTTGGTCTGGCCAGCCAGCTCCCAGGCAAGCAAGTGAGCCCAGCTGAGCCCTCCTGCCTGCAGCTGGGCCCAGACATCTGAGCGAAGGCTTCACAGCACAGCTGTGCTGAGAGATGAGTGGCCCACCCTGCTTCCTCCAGCAGCGTGTGAACATCGGATTGTAACTACTATTTCACTACCTCTCTCCCCACTGAGGTTATGAGCCACTTGAAGATAGGAATTACATCTTATGTATTTTTGCATCGGCAGCACTCAACACTGTGTCTGGTAAAGGGAGGGTGTCACCCATCCTTTCTTTAGCACTTTGACACCTGCTGTGGTCAATTCATCATTCAAGGTTGCTCCGTAAATCCTTCACACTAGCCCCTAGAACTCTGGCATTCCATCCGCACTGGGGGCACGCGGCCACCACGTGCTTCCAGAACACCTAATCTGAACAGAAAACTCAGGCCATAAGTACACAAAGTCTGGGGAAAATACTGTCTTGGGCAACGGGACCAAGCTTGTGCTTGTGAGATCACCTCCGCCCATCCCCTCTTGCTTTTGTTTCCAGCGGGGCAGGGGAGCTGGGGTGCACGGAGCTTGACAGCACAGGCTACTCCCTCTAATAAGCCAGCTGGAGATGAGGTCAGGCCCCACCAGCCTACCTCTGGGCCTTCTCCGGGCCTCCAGGTTCTGGCTGTTCCCCTTGAAATCTGATCTGCAGCCACCTGGTGTGGGGTGTCGATGGCGGCTGGGTGGCTGGGGATGGATCACAGGAGGCAGTGGCCCTGTTGGCCCGGACATCGCTAAAGCAACAGGCACTTCCTCCCGCCCAGCACATGCCTGGGACGAAAGCGTCCATGTCGGGCTGGAGCGCGCTGCTCCTCTGGGGGGCTGGGACATACAGATTTCCTGTGGCCACACCCTGTGCTGCGCACACCTGCCCCTGATTCTCAGCGCCGGCACCGCCTGGCCTGTGCTGAGGTCATCGGCTCAGGTGCTCAGAAGACCTGGCTGGGGGGGAAATGGCCCCCCAGACCCTTTTCGACACACGGAGTCACTTCTGCAGACATGTGGCCTTCGTGGAGCTGGGAGGCGTTCTAGTGAATGAAGCACATCACAGTCTGTAGGGTGCTGAGAACAGTCCTGGCAGGCAGTAAGTGTGGAATAAATGCTTGTCAAATACAACTTGGAAGAAAAGAGTTAGGCCTAAATATTCTTGGATTGGAGCTGGAAGGTCCCTTAGGGTCCAGTGGTTTCTCAAACCTTTTGTAGCCATGGAATCCTTTCCTATTGTTCTTGTTTTCCAAAGAAACCTTGCCCGGAACTCAAAATGTGCAGTGGATAGGAATGAAAATTCCCTGATTGATGTAAAGGAAGCAGGCTAGTGGCTGCCTGAAGTCTCACTGGCTCAGTGACCCCTGTGACAAGCACCTAGTGCTTCTCTGTGGAACCCGCAGGTGCCCTGGAGCCTCGTTTGAAAACCACTGATCGCTTCCTATGCCCTCTTCATATGGAAGAGGAGAAAGGACAGGGGTGCAGAGCAGGCAGGGTGAAGCTTGCCCAAGGCCACACGGTGAGCTGGGGGCACAGTGGGCTCACTATTCCTCAACCCCCAACTGAGGACCCTTTGCTGTGCCCCGGACCATGTCCGGGGCTGGATTTCCAGGTGGCTACTGGCACAGTCCACATTCATCCCATGTACCTTGCCAGATCCATTTTCTTTCAGAGCCTTGAAAAACTACCAGAAACAGGCAGGGAGCACTTGTTATTAACATATTAGAGATAAATCACTGCAATCAGACCATTCAAGAAGCACCCCTAGGGTGGCACAGTTGAGGAGTGATGAGACTGGGGCTGAAACCCAAGCCTGTCATTCCAGACTCCCCTCAACCCCCACCACAGACCCCCGAGCTCCCCTTGGTCTTGGCACTTATCCCACTGAAGTGTCCATTTCAGGTAATTCCCCGTTCCCTGTCTAGACTGAGAGCTTGGGGTGGGTGGGGATCCTGCCTCTTTGGTCACAGCTGAAGAGCAGACAGTCAAGAACTACTTCAGAGAGTAGGATGCTGACCCGAATCCCATGCATGACCTTTCCCCACCATTCCCTGTCTTGTACCCAATCCTCTGCAATTTGAAACTCGGTCCTCATCTATTTATCACTGGATAAGTACATTTATTGAGCACTTATCATGTGTCAGGAACCCTCTAAGCCCATATTAACTTATCTAACCTTTACAACAATTCTGAGACAGGTCTAGTATTAACTCCATTTAATAGACTGGAAAAAAAAAATGAAGCAAAGAGATAGCGAGTAACTCTGAAGGTGACAAAGCTGGAGAAGGCATGGCAGATGCACTGGGGCCCAGCCCTGGACCCCGTCACCTCAATGCACCACTGCCCTTGGGGCTTCCCCCTGCTCTCCCTGGGGAAGAGCTAGCAGGGCAGTCCTTATTCATAGATGGGAAACCAAAGAAGCAGAGGGGAAGGGGACACAAGGCCGCTTGTCTTGTAAAGCACAGATGTGGGCTATGAAATTTACTTTTGTCTGGCTCCCACAGGTTCCCACAACCAGGGCTTCAAAGTAATACATGCTTCTTCATGAACAATCCTGGCACTTCCAACAGACATAGGGAAGCTACACTCATTGGGTCATTCAACAAGCATTTACTTTCTGATTTTCTGCAGGCATCTGGGATGGTTGGATTAATTGGACTTGGTTACCACCCACAGGGAGCTCCTTTTAGAGGCAGATAACACCTCACTGGCCATTACCATGGAGCATAGTTGGTAAGTGGGGCCTACAAGGCCCAGCACACGGGCATGAATCAGTGCCCTGCCCTGCTTCCTGCTTCCTTGTCATTCATCCCGAATCCCCAGGCCTGGCCCAGCTCAGACTCCCAGGCTTCGATGCCTTCTGCTCCCGGCCACTTTAGAATAACAAACCCTCCTCGCCTGTAGCCCTGGTGGCCAACTCTAGGATAATGTTTATGATAAGCCTTTGACATGAAATAACAAACATGGGGTGAAGGCAAGAGCCACCTCACTCCCTTGGATTGCCGGGTATGGAGGCCTGGCCACCAAGAGCCCCGAGGGTCCCAGCACCCCCCTCAGTGGTGCCTGCAGGCTGCGAGCTGGTCCACAGCGTCTGCTGAGCGCAGGCCCGGAATTTAAACACATCTTCAAACACGGGCTTCAGATGGAGGGAGGGAGGCAGGCGCCAGGAGGGTGGGGACAGGTTTATTGTTGCAGATTAGTCTAGTAAACAGTCCTAGAGGGGCTGGAAGGGTGAACACCACCACCTGTGTTCACTTGTTGGCCCTGCAGCGTCATGGTGAAGAGAAGGAAGGACCCGCTTTGTTAGGAAGGTGTTTGACACAGGCCTGGCTCTCAGGCTGGGGCTGCCACTTCTCACCCACCCCGAAGCACAGGGAAATCACAGCCAAGGCCCCAGCGCACTCAGTGGTGCTGACGGAGCAGCCAGCATGGGCCACACACTGTTCTAGGTCGGGGGATTTAGTCAGGGACAAAACAGACCTAAATCCTGCTTTCTCTGCTGGGGAAGAAAAGGAGAAAAATAAAATAACTGGCAGAATGTTAATATTTAGTGAGTTAAAGACACAACAATGGTTCCATTTAACTGAAAGTTCAGACCCACTGCCCCCTGTCACTTTGGGCTCCTCGTGCGTCTTAATCAACAGGCAAAGAAGGGAGTTACTGTGTGGGCTGGGGGACTGGTCCTGACGACCGCGGGAATCGGACTGCTTTTCCACAACAGAGGTGAGGATGAGCATGTCCCCCGGGCAGGAGATCCCTTAGGGCATCCAGGCCCTGTGGGTAACTAATGTTGATGGGAAACGACAATGACCCAATGCAGGCAGGACGTCTAATGGCCCAGACCCTCCAGGAATGAAGGTTTGGGTCATCCCGCCAGGTGAAGAACCACGACCAGCTGAGAAGCTTGCAGAAGGCAAAGGGAATGGGTAGCGGTGGTGCTAACAGATGAAGGCAGTTATAAATGCCAGCTTCGACCACATGACCAGTTCCAGAAACAAGGACTGTCCTGGAGTATTTCATTAATTTGTTAAAAATGTGTGTGTGTGTATAAAGTCTTTGTTTTCTTCTCTCTCTTCTTTTTCTTTTCTTCTCTCCCATCATGGTAACAGAAGACATGTTGACTTTGTGGTTAAATATTGTTAACTCAAGAACTTTAAGTATCAATTCAAGTTAAGGTACATCAAGAAGAGTAAATAACTTCCACGCAAAGATTTTGCATCCTCTTTGGGAGAAGGCATGAGTGTGCTTTGGTTGTATGTAGAATTGTTGTATCATGTTAGGATAAATGAGGCTTTGTTATTATTTATTTGGAGATTAGGTACCCTTTTAAGGAGATACTGTATGAATGCCAACTTGACAAGGGGGGAACTTGTGATGGTTAATTTTGCCAACTTGATTGAAATTGATTGGCATGACGGGTTCCATGGGCCGCGATAAGGATGTTGAGAAACTATCCTACACCATAATCCTTCCAGAGAATGGATTGTTATTCCCATACGACACTTGAAGAAGCCGAGGCCTTGAGGCTGGTGAAAGCACTAGCCTGAGGTCTCACACCGAAGAACTGGAGCTGGTAATCAAACTCAGCTCCGGCTGACAGGTCCTGGACCTGACTCCCAGGCTGCTTCCAGCTAACCAGACAGACGAGTAGGGACCAGCCTGTGACGCCCAAGTTCTGAGCAGTCAGCTGGGAAGGAAGAGGTCTGCTAGGACCTCAGCCATGGGGCCCGCTCAGAGCTGGCACATGAGGAGAGGAAAGAGGTCACCTGGCCCAGGAACCCCACCTGGAACGTGGCCTCCTGCTCTGTTTCTGCTCTTTGCCGCACCTGATGGAAACTTACTCGACTCCTCTCTCATGCTGAACTCTTCTTCTCAGCCTCAGGGGCTGCCCCTTGCTCCCGCTTCTGCCTGGAACCCTCTTTCACCCAGCAGCTTCCAGTCCCCTTTCACTTGGTTGCAGAGGCTCCTGTCTCAGGAGGACTGTCCTGGGCAGGGCCGGGTGAGTTCCCTGCTTAGTGCCCCCGAAGCACTGGCACTTTCTGAACCATTGCACTCCCCCTACTTCATTGCTTTTTTTTTTTAGTTTGTTTATTAATTTTTGGCTGCACTGGGTCTTCATTGCTGTGTGCGGGCTTTCTCTAGATGCAGAGAGTGGGGGCTACTCGCTAGTTGCAGCACGTGGACTTCTCAGTGCGGTGGTCTCTGTGTAGAGAGCAGGCTCTAGGTACATGGGCTTCAGTATGCAGCATGGGCTCAGTAGTTGTGGCCTGCTCACTCTAGGGGGCACGGATTTTAGTAGTTGCAGCGCAGGGGCTCATTAGCTGTGGTTCGCAGGCCTTAGAGTGTGCAGGCTTCAGCAGTTGTGGCTCTTGGGCTCTAGAGCACAGGCTCAGCAGTTGTGCACACAGGCTCAGTGTGCACAGGCCTGTGCAGTGTGCTCTGCGGCCTGTGGAATCTTTCCAGACCAGGGATTGAACCTGTGTCCCCTGCATTGGCAGGCGGATTCTTTGTGCCACCAGGGAAGTCCTGTCATTGCTATTTAACGCTCATTCTTCCTGCTCGGTGGTGAATGCTCCAAGGGCAGGCAAATCGCCTTTCTTGGTCTTGGCTATTTCCCCAGCAAAGCGCACACAGCCTGACGCTTACATAGTAGATGCTTGAGAAATACTTGTAGAAAGAGTGAATGGATGCATGCATGAAAAGCTGGACCACTCATCCCAGGACCCCACCCTGAGCAGCTCCCTGCTGGGACCCCATACCCCTAGGGCACAGAGGTGGCAGCTGAGCCCCTGGACCCTGGGCCACGTGTCTGTCAGCACCGATGTGGGTTGGGGTGAAGGGCAGCTCTGCCTTGCAGGAAGGTTTCTCCAGCCTGGGGGAGATTTCCTCAAAGGTTAGAGCTTGCCCGACTCTAACTGAGATTTATTTATTTATTCTCCTTGCTCCATCGGCAGGACCAAAGCAGCGCTGACAACTTCCCTGCTTCCTTCTCAGTACATTGAGTCCCCTGGCCCCCAGCACAGAATCCTGTCTCCTGACACTGTGCCACTGAGCAGCAGGCCTCCAAATAAACACAAGGCTTTCTGGAGCCGGGGACTGGCTCTGGGCTGCCAGATAGGACCAGAGCTCCCATCGTCATCTGAATCTCCACTATAAAGCCCTGAGTAAGTCATTTTCCTTCCCTGGGCCTTGGTTTACCCACCTGCAAAAAGGACCCATTCACACATTCACTGAATAAATATTTATTGCGCACTTAAGTACCAGATACTGTTCCACACCCTGGAGGGACAACAGTAAAGAGCAAATAGAGATCCTTGTCCTAATGGAACTTTCATTCCAGTAGCAGGAAGCTGACAATATACAAGAACAACTAGCAAAATATCTGTGTTAGGGAGTGAATGTAGCTAACAAGAAAATAAGGCAAGGAAGATAGTGTGTGTGTATGTGTATGTGTATGTGTTTGTGTGTTGGGGGATGACATTTTACATGAGATGCCCAGGAAAGGCACAATGAGAAGTGACATTTGAGAAGAGGTCTGAAGGAGAGGAGGGGACTATCAGGTCATGGGAGTATCTGAGAGATGGAAGGGTTTTCTGGGCAGAGGGAAGAACAAGTACAAAGGCCCTGAGGCAGAAATGAGACTGATGGGTGTGAGGAACAGGAAGAGGCCAGCATGGCTGGACAGGAGTGGGCAAGGGGGAGCTAGTCGATGAGATCTGTCTCAGGCAGAGACCCCACAGAAAACATGGTGCACTGCCAGTGAAGTGAGCTCCAATGAAGTAAGTTCAACTGACTGGGTAACTGAAGAGCATTGGATGATGGGAATATCCACAGAGGTGTGGACCGGGGATGGTGGAGCACTGAGGAACAGCAGCAATGGGAAGTTTTCCTGCCCTTGAGCCTTAATGGGAAAGCGGGGGTCAGAGACCTGAAACCAGCCAGAGCCACAGCCGTCAAAGGGGACGACTGCTATTGTTCCATAGTCTGGACCATGGTGGCTGGTAGGAAGGAGGAAGTGGGTGGCGGCAAGAAATATCCCAACTTTCCTCCCCTCCTGCCAGTTCATCCTCTGCCTATGCTTCTTATTGAAACCAGGATAAGACAGGCCAAGTGTCAGCTCTGGGCTCAGAGCATGCAGAGCAGAGGGTTGATCTGGAGAGGCAAGGGGATTCCCAGCACATGGGCAGAAAGGTGGGGAGCACATCCTGTGGGGTCTGTGGGCCCTGAAGGCCTCTGGCTTTCCCCGAGGGGAATGGAAACTCCCAGAGAGGCCGAGCAGAGGTAGCTGCATGGGATCTGGGGAGACGGCGTGAAGCAAGGAGATGAGGCTGAAGATGAAGGTGGAAGTGCTGAGCACGCTCCTTCCTCCCCTCCCCATACATACCCTGTCCCCAACCCCAGCCACAACCCAAGAACTTGGACTTGTCTTCTAGTGCAGGCGTTCTCCGCTCTGTGGATGCCCACCGGTTAGACCTCGGTGGAGCGGCCACATCCTCTGTCTGCCCTGCAGTGTGGGCTGGCGGGCTCTCTGTGCTTTCCTGGGCCGGCCGCGGAGGCTGACTCACCCTCGCTTTCTTTCCTTCTTTTCTCTGAATGCCTCATTTCTCCACCCAAAGACCACCCTTCAAGATCCCAGCATTCCTCTTCTGTCCTTCAAGTCATGCCAGGAAATGCTCATAAATCCGGAGCCACCCACAGGAGGAGATTAGCATTCTGCTGGTAGGGAGGCTGATAGCTAGGCTGCGGATCAGGCTGGGGTGGGCGGTGGGGACAGGCCTGGAGCCTTGGGGTCTTCAGGAAGGGAGTGTGCATGGGAGTCTGCTCTAGGGGACGACAGAGGGGTCCCTTGGTTTCTGGTTTTAGGCACAAGTAAGCCCAAGGGAGGCTAAAGACCTAGATTCTGTTGCTACAGGCTCTGAACCCAGAGTAGGCGTTGGCCCACTTTCTGGTCACAGGGTTTCCCTCTGAAACACGAGGGTGTGGGAGTATCCAGCTCTGCCTGCCATGTTCTATGAAGCCAACGTTTTAGGACAGTGACACTCCACTATCTTATGACTTAAACTGTCTATGGTTCTAGGCACTTGACATAAGAAAGTTCATTTATTCTTTGTAACAGTCCTGTGAGGCCAACATTATTGACTCCATTTTACAGACGGGGAAACCAAGGCACAGAGAAATAAGTAACATCACATGCAACCCCACTGTTAGGGTTACATGACCCCAGTGACCTCAGCCTCGGCTGTGCCTAGGCTCAGCACTCCCTGACCCCAGCATTGACTGCCTGTCACGAACTATTTTTGCTCCCCAGTAACTACTTCAGATCTCCTAAGTTGAATACACACCATGAATGGAGGGAAAAAATACAAATGTATCAGGATCCTCTAGGGCTGCCTATTTTCAGTTATAAACTTTTGAGGAACTTCAAAGTGGTGGAGGAGGTGGACAGAGAAACAGGTAATTATAAAACACAGGGATAAGTTACTGATAAAAAGAAAACAGGGACCTTTGGGTCTCAGAGAGGGTTTGTGATGCACCCTGGGAGTTGGTGAAGGAATCAGGCTTTAAGCTGGACTGTCCAGGATAAGTAGGGTTTGGAGAAAAGTGTATTCAAGGTAGAGGGGCTGGGAAATGCATGACATGTTTTAAGACATGTCAAGAGTTAGGCCAGGAGGGGACACAGTGGTGAAAAGCCTTTAGTCTCAGGCCAAGGGCTCTGCATTCCACCCAGCCCTTCCCTGCTGGATGTTCAGACAGTGGGCTGGTCACCTGTGGAGGAAAAAATGGGTGGGGAACCACAGATGGGCAGATTGAGACCCTTAGAGGGACAACGGCCTATGCGGCAGGCAATCAGTTTGCGGTGGCCATGGTTACCACCATCATAATTATTATTGTGAAGCAGCTGCATCCATTGGTTGGCAGCATGTCATTTTTATTTTTCCTGCTGTCTCAGACCTGCCTGCTGACACAGCTGCCTAGACTTCAAAAGGCAAGTCTCCATTTTCATTTGCAAAATCAGTATGAAATTCCTAGAGGGCTTGTCTAATTCCTTCTGGTCTGACCACACAGCAATTACCAATTTGCAAGGAGGACGGGGGGAGCCTCCGGGGCCCGCCAGCAGGGAGGGGACCTCTGTTCTGCCTTGGGCCTGGGCAGCGGCCAGGGAGGACGGGTTTGGGGTGGGCAGTTCCAGGTGGCCTGGGGTGGGAGGTGGGGGGCTGGCTCCGTGAGCACTCGGTGCTGATGAGTGAAATCGTTTCTCCACTAAGTCACAGGCTACAAGTGTTCAGAGACCAACCACACAGAGCAGCAGAAGGGGCAGGGCTCTGACCCTGACTCAAATCTGGGTCCTGGTGCATTCAGGCTGTGTGAAGTTGCCATTCTTTGGGCGGTGTACTGCCGTAAGAACATGGGCCAGACCCTTTTCCTCTCCAGGTCTCAGCTGACCATCTGCCAAGTGGGGAGAATAATATTTGTTCTCCCTGTCTAGGGAGCTAGCACCCTAAAAACCTTGGAAAACATTACTGTTCTTTAGGGCATTTTAAGAAGCTTCTGCTCCCTTAGGAGCAGTGGGGTGGCTCTGGGTACAGGGGGAAGGGAGGAGCCAATGTAAATGGATTGATTCCTATTCAACCCTCAATGATCACTATGGATTTGTACCAGGCCTGGTGATGGGGCCATGGAACCATATCAGCACCATTTCTATCCTCAAGGAGCTCAGGGTCAAGGATGGGGTAGAGTAAGGCTGGAGGTACCCAAGGAAGGCTTGCAACCCTAATGTCACTCGTGAAGCTGGGCACAGGGATGGACACAGTGCTGTGGGAGCCCAGCTGGAAGGTGGGGTGGGGGTGCTCATCCAGCCAGGGGAGGACCGCACACGGGACTCATAGAAGAGGTGCTTCGTGGTAGGAGCACACATCTGCCACACAGAGGAGAAAGAAGAGGAATTCCAGGCAGTGTCAATGTCCATGCAAAGGCTAGGTGAGGCTGGCAAGTTCAGGGGAGTGCCGATGATCTCCTGGGCTGAGTATAGCATGTGTGGCTGGTGAAGGGCATGAGCCGGGACCAGAGCAGGGAGACGGGATGAGATCTGAAACTCAGACTTTATCTGAAGGACCACAGGAAGCCCTGGAAGTTATAAAGCAGGGAACGACCACTCAGATTTTTAATTTAGAAGCTGCCCTCTGGCTGCTTCACTGAGAAAGGATCTGAGGAGCCCAGGCCATGGGAAGGAGACAGTCTTAGACCTCTTCGGGCTGGGAGAGGTGAGAAGGCCCCACCCGGGCCGGGGGGCTTTGGGGATGAACCGAGGAAATGAAGGCAGGCTAGAATTCCAATGCCTTCCTGGCTTGGATGATCTAGCAGCCTACAACTTAGGGCCTGGAGTCTCTCCCCTTGCTTACCACTGGTACCTCTCCCCTGTCCCAAATTTGGGGCCGGGTCCTTACCTTCTCTTCCATTTCAGGAAGCCTTAGTCACACTTGGGGAAGTAGTTGGATGAAGAGGAGCAGGCTCAGAATGGCAAGAAGGAAAGAAGACAGCGTGGGACTGGCATGGGACTTGCAGCCTTGACGGCCCAGGGGATTAACAATCTTGCAAGAGTACATCAAAGGTGACAGCTGCATAGAACCTGGCCTCACAGACAAAACTAAAATACTGTCCCCAATTCTCCCGCTTTTCGCTGGTTTAGTCACAGGGGGCACTTCTTGGCAGCAAGACAGCGGGGGACTCTGGCTCTACCAAGAGAATGTCAGGTGGGGGAGGATCCTTAGTTCCTCCATGGGATCTCATTGTCAAAAGAGGATGTTGTGGCCCAGAGAGGGCAGGAAGGTGCCCAGGGCCACACAGCAATCAGAAGGATGAAAACTAAGACAGGAATGAGGCTTTACTTGGGCAGCTCGGGTGTCCTAGGCCCCCTTATCCTTTTCTTCTCCCCACCACAGAAAAGGAAAATGTTTTTTAGACCCAGGCAAAAGAATGTGAAGCTGAAATCCGAGCCTTGGGTCTTGGGAAAAGAATACAGAGAAGTCAGACATATTCTAAAAGAGCAGAGATCTGCTTACCCTGCAGACAGGAAATACTCAGGGCTGTCCAAGGCCTCCTTCTGCGCAGGTCAGACTTGGGAGGGCAGGCCGAGTGTGAGCTGATGGGAATAGGAAAGTGCTAGGTAAAGGGCCAGTCCACCGTGGGCAGTTCCTTAGCTGTAACCTTCTCTTGGGGCCTCAGGCCCAGGCTGGCATAGTCCACTGCCTAGCCTGGATCTGTTGCCTGGGCCCTGCCAGATCAGGGGCAGGGGTTCTTGCTGGCTCCCACCTGTCTACACTCACACCCTTCCTGCCCCATCTGGAAGCTTACCACCTCTAAGAAGGAATCCCTTCAACTCCAGTCTTTGTTTGTCTTCTCTTTTGGGTGCTTCTGCAATTGAGAAGGGCAGCAAAGGACCAGAGTTTCTTTTTGCCTTGCAGGGTCTGGGGCTCTAAGAGTCTGTGGGTTCTGTAAGGATATGCGTGTGCATGTGTGTGTGAAAGAGATGGAGACAGAGATAGATAGACAGCTGAGAGATTCCGGACAGGAGCATGGACTGTCCTGTGTACTATCCACACCATTAAAAGCCTAACCACAGACTTACGTTCACCCATGTATCAAACAACAAACATCCCATCTAGGCCAGGTGCTGTGCAGGAGACCCAGAAAGACTCAAATAAATGTGATTTAGTTTTGCTCCTTGCTGACACCAAGGGGCCCCATCAACCATTCTCCGTGGTCAGTCAGGCTGGCCCGCTGAGGTTCTCTGTGGTCTGGCCCCTACCATGTTTGGGTCTGCACCCTCATTCCCCTTCACTCTCTTCTTTTAGTTTTACTTCCATTTGCTGTCAGAGGGCACTGCACAGGAAGACCTTGAGCTCGAGCCTCAGGGTCTGGACTGTTCGTGGTACCCTGAGTATCCCTAACCTGATGCATGCTCATTGGGTCTAACAGGAAAGGGGATGCTATGTATGGTCATGATCTTTAAAAAACATAAATGAGGCCAGGGCACTCCTGGGCTTAAATCCTCATGGCTCTGCTCTGCTCGAGGAATAACCATGAACTTATTCAACACGCCTCTCAGCTCTGCTTGGCAGGCCCTGCCTGCCTCCTCAGATTTACCACGCTTCCTGCCCTCCTTGCTCTGTGTTTTCAGCATGCTGCCTTGACAGGTTTTATTTGAATGTGTTCTTTTGTTCCCACCTCAGCCCCTTTGCACACGCTGGTCCTTCTGTCATGCGTGCCATTCCCATCTCTGCTCTCTTTTTTGCCCCATTAACTCCTATTTATATTTGTTAGTGGTTTAAGCATCACCTCCTGAAAACATCTTCCCTGATGCCCAGATCAGTTCAGGGTCCCCATTCAAGTCTCTGCTATACCCGGCATCTTTCTTCAGTATGCTCATAATAGTCTGCCTTCATATATTGACATATATAATCATTTAATGTCTGCTTGGAAGTGAATGTGTTAGTCACTCAGTCACATCCTACTCTGCTACCCCATGGACTGTAGCCTGCCAGGCTCCTCTGTCCATGAGATTCTCCAGGCAAGAGTATTGGAATGGGTGGCCAGTCCCTTCTCCAAGGGATCTTCCCAACCCAGGGATCAAACCCAGGTCTCCTGCATTACACGCAGATTCTTTACCATCTGAGCCACCAGGGAAGCATACTTTTGACTTCCTTTGATTAACCATTTGTTCAATGCCTGACACTGTACAAAGTTCTTTCATTTAAGCTCCCAACAACCCTCTGAAGTAGTTACCATTTTTATCACATTTTACGGATGACACAAAGGAGGCACAGAGTTGCTAAGCGATTTGCCTGAGGTCCTACAACCAGAAAGCAGTGGATGAATCAAGACAATCTGGCCATTTTAGCCACAGGCCAATCTTATTGCTTATTGCTTATCTGCTTATTGCTGTGGAGACACGACAGGGGTGGGGACCGTGTCTGCTACGCTCATCCTCACATCCTCATACCTAGTCTTAGGCCTACCACTGGCAGCCACACCATTAAAGGGAAGGATGGAAGGACAGACTGGAATGCCCACTGTTGGAAAGATCTCCAGGAACAACCTTCAGAGGCCACGTCTGCCCTGCCTCCTGGCTCCTGACTGGGGAGAGTAGTGTTCAAAACCAGTAAGTGTGAATGCTCTGTGGTGACCTAAATGGGAACAAGACCCAGGAGAGAGGGGATATATGTAAACATATAGCTAATTCACTTTGCTTTACAGCAGAAACTAAACCCAACATTGTAAAGCAACTATACGCCAATAAAAACTACTTAAAAAAAAAAAGAAAATCCTATTGATTGTTCAAAAGTTGATATTTTACAGGTTTCTATGTCTAGTCACAATCCAATAAAATTAGGAATAAATAATAAAAGTTGATCTAGAAAAAAAAAACATAGTAAGTATACTTTTGTAAAAAAGATGGAGCATGCAGAGAATGCAGACATGGAGCCAGAGCTGGGCAAAAGCCCAAATGTGGACCAGAGCCTCGGGGTTTACTGAGGGGCCTCAGAAATTGTGCAGCCCAGGGCTTCTCAGCTGCAGGGTTTCTTTTCAAAGTCGGTTCAGCCCAGGCACCTGCCACATCTTCCCAGGGACACGCTGCAGGTCCAGGCTTGTCTGTGCAGTGGCAGAGGCTTGTCTCTGCCTGCAGGCAAGGCTATCGCAGGGCCGAGATGTGGACCATGGAAAGGGCATTCCTTCTACAGTCCTGATGTCTGCCTCCTGAAAGCTTTGTCTCCTGCTGGAGGAGCCAACCTGCTTCTGAGACTGGCATCTGTTCTGGAGATGAGGTTCCAATCCCTTTACTGGACATGAAGCGGGCCCCTCACCGCCCTCTCCCTCAGCCGCACCCAGGCTCCAACATCAGGAACAGGCCTGGGCGGTCAGTAAGCCTGGGAGGCTTCCCCCCAGCTCCCCGGCCCCCCTTTGAAGGGGATCAGGTTCCCCCACAAACATAATTGAACAAAAATATGAGAGAGAAAAGGTCTTTGTTCTCCCATTTACAGCGTCAGAAAATATGTAACAAATTAGCCGTTTATGAGGCAAGAGAACGGGGCCATGCGCTGCGGCCAGGAGGTGCGGCCGCCACACAAGGGGGCCTTTCAGCACGCCGAGCGCGGGGGGCAGCCAAACCAGGAAGGACGGCTCACTGGGTCTGGCACTGGTGGGGCAGATGGAGGCCCCACCTGACCCCTAGCTTGGACTGGGTGAAGCCTGGCGAGTGGACACAGGGCGCCAACCAGGCAATGAAGAATGGGGCCCTAGGAAGGACTGGGCAGTGGTGAGGGGAAGTGGGGACCTCAGGAAGCCTGGCTTCCCCACCCACCTCTGATCGGCTCCCCAGAGTGACCCTGATGACCTCCCCCGTGCTGGGGACTTGCTTCTCCATCCCTAACAGGGGAGCCTGGGCTATGCTTTTGCAGCTCATGTCTACCTACAGAAAAGCCTGGTGATGGCTTCCCTGCTGGTTCCTCTGAACCTCAGAACTGGGGAGGTGGCTCTTGGCATTACATAGGATTTTTCTCTCAACTATTTTTGATTTTTCTTTCAGGGTATGATCAAAAATTCCAGCTGAAACACTGACAGAGGATATCACTAAGGTCAAGAGGAACCAGTGAGGGGATGGTTGGCTGAGCAGGAAGCTGCCCCCTCAGAGGGACGATGGGGAGAGCGTTTCTTCTTTTTTTTGAGTATTTATTTATTTTATTTGTCTGTTCTGGGTTTTAGTTGCGGCACGTGGGATATTTCAACTGCGGCACAAGAACTCACAGTTATGGTGTGTAGGATCTAAGTTTCCTGACCAGGGATCGAACTTGGATTCCCTGCATTGGGAGCATGGAGTCTTAGCCACTGGAGCACCACAGAAATCTTAAGAGAGCACGTCTTTCTTCAACCTTGTCCTGGCCATTATTTGCTTTACCAGCATGTCCAGAGGAGCAAGAGGTGGGCTGAGAGCATTTGGAAGGGGCTCCTTGGGGCTATCCTGCTTGGTGATTCTCAGAGCTCGAGATTTCGCACGGTCTACTTGTCCCTCTGTGGTCCCGAAGCCCTGAGACCTCAGCAGTTCACTTGTGTTCTATGGTGCTGGCAACTCACGGCTTGGTATTACTGATTCTGCAGTGACCGTGTGTTCCTGGGGCTTGTGTTTCCCCATGCCCTTCACGCTGCTGCAGGGCTAGCGCGTGGCAGGCCAGTAAATGTCCTGCAGTCACTCAGGGCTGGGGTCTCCCCTGCGGCAGCTGGGTCATGGATTCATGGAGTCACGGTGTCTGTGCTCACACTGGCACGCACTTTCCTCTCGTTGCACAGGGGCAGGAGGCCCACGACAGCCCCAAGCCTCTGAGAGCACAAGCTAGTGAGATCATGGGTCCATGCCAGTCTGGGGTAAGGAATTCCCGCGGAAAGCAGGGTGCTGGGCTTCGGCATGAATATCCTGAGTGTTTCGTTTGCAGTCACAAACACATCGCTTTCCTGGACCTGATTTTATTTATTTTGATTGGATCTTAACAGTTCTTTACAAGGTTGAAACCGAAGCCGCCTGAGGTCCCTGGGAGACTTGCTAAAACTTCAACTGCACCCAGTTTAGCAGAGCAACTTGAAAGTCAATCAGTGGTGAGGGACAATTTGCCTCATTATTTCCAGCCCTGGAATTTGGCAGCAGACGGAATTCTAGGCCTGGCGTGGACGCGGCGCAGGGCGATGAACACAGCAGGGTCTGTCGCCCCTGGCTGTGTTTGAGTAGGGTCTGGGGCCAGTTGGGCTGATAGTCCCTCTGAGGGTGGGTGGTGCCAGGAAGGATCTCCTACTTGGGGAAACAAGGGCAAGAAGCCCCTCAGACCCCAGGTTCAAGGTTGCTGCTCCAAACCTGTGTGGATCAGTCCTGTAGGTACAGGATTCTGAACCCCTATGTGGGCTGAGCCCTGGCTGGGCTCTGAAGAAGCACAGATGGAACCGGACATAGCTGCTATTCTCCGTAAAGCAGCCGGCAGACACTGGGGCAAAATCTTACAGAAGAGAGCAAAGGGCCCTGGGAATGCCCAGGAAGGAACACCAGGGGCTGACGCCTTGTCCATTAGGCCTCCTTTTCTCTGTGAGGTCCACGCTGACCCCAACCTCTGTGTGGTCCCCACCCCTCTCCCCACCTCCACTTCGTAAGCACTCATTCGCCACTTTCTAACACACGATGCTAGTCACTCACTTATCACATTTCCTCCCACTAGAAGGTAAAACACTCAGTATATGTTCGGCATGTGAATGAATAATTAAACCTGGTGGCTTTTTAATACCAGTGACCATTCCCGGGACCTCCATTGCAAGCCCAGTGCCCCAAGCCTCCATCCCTTCAGCAGCAGGGTGCCAGTGCTGGGGAGAAGGGAAAGTGGGGCTCACATACCATCACACACAACTGCTCAGAGAGGAGCAGGGGTCTGTCCAAGGTCACACAATGCAGGAGACCTCAGGATGTGCTGGTGGATCCTTCTGCTCCCTGGTCAACCAGGGAGGGCCTGGCCCACTGCAAGCTCACCAGGAAAGAGCCTGTGTAAGAAAGGAGGACCAGAAGCCCTTGGCAAGGCCAGCAGCAGTGGATCCCACCTTGCTTCCAGCCATCCTGCCCTCCCTCCTGGCATGAGAATAACAGCAGTCAATGGATACCATTTATCAGGTACTGAGAAATTTGTACATGTACACACTTTATAAAATCTCAAGTCTCTTGTCAATCCTAGAATAATGAATATTTCAGTTTGAAAAAACAACAAAACTAAGGCTCAGGGAGGGCAAACACATTGTCAAGGTCACACAGGGCGTGCTCTTTCCTTGCTCCGGGTGCTTGTGGTGCCTCGTCTGGCCTCTCTTCCCCATCCCTCCTTTTCTCCTGCAGGAGGTCCCCAGATAAGCCCAGGTTCTCCCCCTCCGCTGACAGGGGTCAGTGTGTGAGAAGATCCAGGGCAACCCTTTCACACGACGGTGCTAATTGCTAATCGCAGCAGTAAGGGAGTCGGGAGGCTCCCGGCAAGTGCCGTTCTGTGTGAGGCTGTGCTGCGGAGCCTCCAGAGGCTGGCAGGGGAGGAGGCTCTGGGTTTGAGTTACGGCAAATCAGGTCACCTCTCTGAGTCATCATCCCTGTCCTCCTCTGGAAAGGCGAAAGAAGAAAGCCCAGGGCTGTCGGAGGAGTCGTGGGGGACCCGTGGGAACCTGATTGTGCAGAGGACTCGGCTCTGGGAGCAGGAACCATGGCTCTGACTCTCAGAACTGGAAGGACCCCGCCTGTCTCCCCTGCTTGGGGATCCTTGCAGTGTCAATGTCTGGCAGGCACGAGGTGGGGTGGGTACCATGCCTCTGGGGAAGACTAGGGGTTCTTGAGCAGCTGTACCCCATCCCAGGCCACTACAACTTCTAGAAAGTGCTTTTCCCACTGAACCAGACCCTGCCCACCATCTCAGTCCAGCCTGCCGGCCCCTAGAACCAGTCTGTGCTCTGTGACCTGGGGAAGGCCGCAGAGATTTGAGGCAGCAAACACCCCGCGCGCATGCAACCCACCTCCTCCATGGAGACGCCCAGCTCGAGAGCCTGTCTCCTCTGGGCCAGCATGAACTGCAGACCCCCCAACCCAGGCACTTATCTCCTCTGGGCCAGCATGAACTGCAGACCCCCCAACCCAGGCACTTGCTCTGTACACCCTCCAGGCTGTCAGCATCTCATCCAGAAGCAGACATTTGAGGAAGAAGACATTCTACATAGGTTGGAAAAGTGAGGTGCTGCCGATTAACTCTCAGCTTACCCGAAAATGTCATTAACCTCACTGCCCAACCCCAGCGCGGGGCAATCTGGTCTCTCTCAGACCTTCACACAGAGACGTGCTCATGCGAGCACACACACACACACACACGTGTGTGTGTGTGTACATTCCCACTCACATACATACTCCACAACACACCAGGAAATCCTGCACAAATTCTCCCGTAGACACACCTACATGTACACAGGTCCCCAGACATAGACACAGACACACACAGTCACACTTAATTACACACACACTCATTGTCACAGTCTCAGACACATGGTCACAACACACACCTACACACTTAAACACAATCATACACACATTCATACTCACTGTCTCACATACACACACAGTCAGACACACATTCATACTGTCTCTCACAGACACAGTCACACACAGTCACACACACACACACGGTCAGGCACACACACTCCTCAGGGGAGATCCTGCTTGACCCTAGGCCCGACTCACCTGATATGCTCTTCCTGCCCCCTACACACCTGTGGGCTTGCCCTGGGATAAAATCTCTCTGCTCTGGGGATCTATGATCCCAGAACAAGGCCACTGCTCAGGCAAAGTGAAACATGAGGACCTCAGCTCAGCTATCTTCGGCTCTAATAGACCCCTTCCGGTACACCTCCCACTGACATACTCATCGCAGTCAAGGATGCAGGGAGGGGACATTCACCCTACTGTAGAAGTAGGACAAACTCCTACTCACTCAGTGACCTTGGGCAGGTGCCTGGATCTCTCCAGGGCATTTCCTCATCTGTAAAATGGGGACATCTTTCTTGCAGGATTGCTGTGAAAGTTAGAGATAATGTACATACCACACTTTTTGTTTAATTCTTTTAATTTCCTTAACCACCTTATGAGATGGGTGCTATTATTACCACCATTTTAAGATAAGGAAATTGAGGCACATGGAATTTAAATAGCAGGCATGCTTGTGATCATCGGGCTTCCCAGGTGGCTTGGTGGTCAAGAATCCACCTGCAATGCAGGAGATGTGAGTTCTATCCCTGGTTTAGGAAGATCCCTTGAAGAAGGAAATGGCAACCCACTCCAGTATTCTTGCCCAGGAAATCCCATGGACAGAGGAGCTTGGCGGGTTACAGTCCATGGGGTTGCAAAAGAATAGGACACGACTCTTTCTCGGACTAAAGGCACTGAAAATCTCATCTCTGACTTCAATTCCAAGTGGGAATGTTTGCTGCCTCAGTAGGGTAAGGTCAGGGTCACTGCCTGGGGCAGGAGATTTTGGACTATAGGGAGAGGCCTCAGATGCCCTGCCTGACCTCCCTGACCCGGATCATGGGCCTCTGCTTGCATTCCTCTTGTGACAGGGGGCTCACTAAAACCTAGGGCTTCAGGGAGGACAGGCCTCTGGTGGGCATGCTTGGTTCTTGGGTGTGTGTTTGCTGGTACAGAGGGAGCAGGGGTGCTGCTGGTCTGGGAGGAGAGAACAGTGTGACGGGTGAGGCCTCCAGCCCAGCTGAAGCAGCATCAAAGCTGCAGAGACCAGTGAAGGTCTTCCCTCTAGCCGAATCCTCTGGGTTTTCACTGGGTTGGTTGGAGGCCTAGAACCAAAGCTGCTGAGTTCCTGTTCAGAATTTCTTCCTCTGGGAAGCCATGTAAAGGGTGAGATCGGAGGGGCTCCATGAGTCACCCCACTTACAGAAGGGCTCCCCAGAGCTGAACGAAACAGCACACTGCTCCCTCTTGGGAGGGTGGCTAGTGTCATGCGGGCAGCTCCCTGGGCTGGCCCCCGGGTGGGTAAGTCCTGTCCTGGGGCCTGGTTCCTGCTGCTGGCCCCGGGAAGGTTACTGGCAACTCTCTCGTCCTTCCTGTGCCTGCATTTCCTCATCTGTAAAGTGGAGGCTGTTAAACTGACTCCCAGGGTCACTATGAGGGTCAGTGACACACAGGAAATCAGCCGGCACAGGGCTTAGGAGAGGACCCTGGTCAAGGACCATGAGGAAGAGGCTTGCCCACAGGGTCTGCTGTAACTGGGAGAAACAGGGTTCCAGGACTGGTCATTCTTGGTCCTCTTCCCTCGCTCTTTCTGTCCATCTGCCCAGGCAGGCGGCCTCCTTAGGCAACACAGATCTGTTAGGTCTAAATCCTGCCAACACCACAGAGGCAGGGCTGGTGGGGGGGCCTCTAGTGATAAGGGTTATTAGCTCCCCCTCAACATTCTGCAAATTCAGTCCTAGACTGAACCTACTGACCATCCCCACTGGTGGGGGCTGGGGGGCGATATGCTCTCTAGTCCATGATCTCAGTCATTACAGGATCCTATGTGTGGACAGGATTGTCTCCCCATTTCACAGGTGAGGAAACTGAGGCCCAAAGAAATGCAGCCACTCACCCAGGCATACAGCTCACCTAGTAGGTAGGGGACGTGGCACTTAAACTCATATCCAAAACTCATGTCCAAAGTCCACGTCCTATCTGCTCCCCCCTCAAACTTGCTGGAAGCAAGGATGACAGCAAAGGGCTGTGTGGCAGAGGGGTCCCTGACACTAAGAGGGCTGGAACGACATTTGAGGCTCCCGAACCTTTAATAATTTCTCCCCGTCTACTCTGTTCCATCGTCCCCAGGCCCCGGCGTTGCCCGCAGAGTGGCTAATCGTGGGCAGTTACCGCAACAGCACGTCATAAACAGTCTGTAAAAGGCCCGGTAGCTCAGCTCACACCACACAAATCCAGAGAGCACCCCACCCCACACGCATACACATGGTTGTCCACGGGAGAAGGCCAGCCTGGCCAGCTCAGGCCCTGGACCTGCTGGGTACTCACCTCAGAACAAGGCGCCATGAGGGAGATAGACAGCCAGCCCAATTTTTCCCGCGGCGGGTCTAGGGCTCAGAGAAGAGGGCACCTTTTCCAAGGTCACAGAGTGGGCTATGGGCAGAGCAGGACTAGGCGTCTTGGTTTCAAAAACACATGAGCAAGAATACAGGTTGACGGCACTGGTAATTTCCAAAGTACTTCCAAACCTAGGTTCTCACAAGTTCCCACAATAGCTGTCTTAGAAAGGTAGAAAGTGAGTCTCAGAAAAGGAAAACCATAGTCCATTCCTAGCCCAGGCCCTGGAGTGACCTTCCCACAGCACGAGTCCAATCACACTGCCTCACTCCCAAGCCCCTGTGGCTCCCCACGGCCCCTGATACACATACCTGACACTGCCTTCCTTAGACGCACCTCCCACTCACCCGAATTATGGTTCTGAAGAGGGGACTAACTACTCATGAGTCGCCCAGACACCAGTCTCTTTCAGTCCTCCACACTTTTGCTTAAGTTCTGACCTTTGCAGGGACAGTTCTCCTGCCACGCCTCTACCTGGCTGACCCCACCTGGATTGAGCATCTATTCCTTATGGGTTTCCACTGAAGAATTCCTGGCTCTCTGTGACTGGATGCTGAGCTGTACAAGGGTGGGAACACCCGGCCTGGTATGGAGCAGGTGCCTAGGAAGGCTCTCATTTCTGGGAGCGCTGTCTCTCCTCCCAGGAAGCACCTAGCCCCTCAGCCACTACTAAAGGACTCCCTACGGGCTCAGGGAACCCTCTAGGGGAATGGAACGGGAAGAAGCTGCTGAGTTCCCGGCACGTAGTGCCACCCCTTCAAGGGAAGCCCACTCTCTGAGGTGGGCCCTTGGGCTGGGAGTCAGGAACCTAGTTCGCATTCTGCCTCCAGCACTGACTTGCTGTGTGGCAATGGGCCTTGTTTTCTTGTCTGTTCCATGGGGAGAGGTCTGAGGCTCCAAGAGAACAGAGAGGATGTCTGCGTGCCCCTTAGACTATGCTCAGTGCCCTGCAGGTGGCAGAACGCGGTGAACAACCTCATAACCCACCAGCTGGGACTCTCAGTGGGCTGACTGCACTGTCGGACTCTTGCTGGGGGTTGGGTGAAAGCTTGCACATACTTAGAGAGTCACGCAGCCCACCTGGCTTCAGGTGGCCTCCAGTGGGCTCTGTCTCTCACACCTGGGTCAGGGCAGAAGGGTGGCCGGCGCTGAGCCCACAGACATAACTATGGTTGATGGAGAAATGTCTGTCTTCCCAGATGAAAAGCCAGTCTTAATTTTACCACTGCTTTTTGTTTGTGGTTGAACTCATGATATATAATTTAAAATCTATTTAACTCATGATATAGAATGTATTTGACATCTGTCATTTATTTCAAAATATATATTTATTTTGAATAAGTAAAAGAGGGTCTGAGATGTTCATGTTAAGTGAGAAGGGACCATGTTGTTAAAACACAAAGAGTGCAGAGACACTGTCTTGGTTAAAGGGATGTTTCATGGGTCCAAGCTCCATGCAAAACCAGGCAGGATGAGTGGGTGACTCTTGGGTGGGGAGGAAGGCGGTGGGGCTGTCCAGGGTGCCACCCGGGCTTCTTATTCCCCTTTAACACCATGTATCCCAGCAGGCTCCCCAAAGTCAGCTGCTGACGTCTGAGAACTGGAAGGCATGTGATGCGGGGAGGTAGCCAGTGAATTCCTCAACCGACTAGCTAGGGACTCTGGAAATATGAACGGATCAGGGAAGTCTGCAAGTGGGTTGCCTGATTTCTCAAATCAGCAGGCGTAGTTAGAGCATCCACACACGCTCTGCAGTGAAAACCTTGGCTTCAAATGCCCATGTCACCTCCTCTATGTGGCCTGTGGCAAGTCCCTTGGCCTCCCTGCTCTGCACACATGGCCCTTAAATTGTCGCAACAAGAAACACAGCGACGTGGAAATGGCTGAGGGCACTCCTGGAGGGTTCGGAGCCTGGAAGAAGCATTTCCCTCTCTGCAGATTCCTGAGGCACCTGACCTGCCTGTGATGGGGAGGTCAAGGCCTCTCATAGCCCAGAGGAGACACAGGGTGGATGGAGAAGGGGCCTCTGAGGGAGGAATCATCCCAACAGCGCAGAACGGGAGCTGAGGCCCCAGTAGGTGGGCAGCCATCAGCACTTTGGCCCATAGAGTTGTCCCCTCCTTTTTCAATAGGAGGAATTTAAATAAACAATTTACTCAAGCTGGGGCCATCTCTACCTTGGGTCAGCTACCCCAAAGATGCCACTTCGGGGCTTGGTCAGGAGAGCTGGGGCACTGGGGCTTCAGGAGGTGGAGTCCCAGGAGCTCAGATAGGCTCGGACCTCAGGCCAGGGACTCGGCCAGGAGCCTCAGTTTTTGCGTGTTAACTCGGGGAGGGTGAGCCCTTCCTCACAGGCTTGTGTCTCACAGCAGGTGCCCCTAAGGGCAGATGCTCCCTCCGAGGCTCAGCTCCCACCCGCTGTGTTCCTACCGCAATGGGGTGGCACTTTCCCCCTTACTGGCTGGTCCCCTGGAACTCTGAAGGCTTCCAAACTTTATCTGCCAAACAGGCCCCTGAGTTGAAAATCCCTCCCCCAGGCCAGATGGGGGTCTCTTATTCTCTGATTTGGCCCCCACAGCCAGGGAGGGAGGGGCCGTGCACACAGGAGGAGTTTGTCACGCCCCTTCCACCCACCTTCTGCTCGGAAGAGGGTGGTTGTGAGTGGAAGGCACACTCAGGCCACTTGGCCAGCAGCAGCTGCAGCCTTTGAGGGGACACATGGACTCAGTTCAGAGGAGCAACAAAGAAGAAAGAATAGTCGGCGAATGGTGCCCTTTAGTGGCTGAGCTCACAGAGGCCAGAGGCGTGAGCCTGCTTCACCAGGGCCTCTGTCTGAGCTGCTCCTTGCCAGGGTGTGGGCTTCCAGAGGAGCTCCCTGTGCTCAGGCTGCTCGCCAAAGCCGCCTGCGGTCTGTAGATGAATTGAATATAACCCAATGACAAAGTGAGCCCCAATGCCAAGAACCTACATTGAGAAAGGAGGGTCTTTGAAGGTCAGGGGGCTGCAGCCGCTCAGGGCACAGGTGCCCCCTATAGGGGTATCTCAACAAGTGAGGTGGGCAGCAGAGGTGGGGTCAGAACCCAGCCCCTTTCCTCCCTGGGCCCTCAGTGACAAGAGGCTGCTCCTGTCCCACACCTGCCTGCCGAGGTCTTGTCAGGTGACAGGCATTAGGCAAGACAGCAGTCCTGGTGGGGACTGTGATGGGAATACCACGCTTTCATCTAATCCAACGCCACCCTGAGTCTGCGACATGGGCAGGGCAGGGAGGGTCATTACTGCTAAGGAAGCTGGGGCCTGGAGAGAGAATGACCAGCCCAACGTGACCCAGAGAATCCCTGTGCCGGCCTGTTCCCTTTTGCTCAGACATCAGGACTGGCCTGGCCTTGATTTTCCAAATTCTTACAAGAAGCTAATTTTAAATATCCCCCCAGCCGGGGGACAGGACACAAGGAATGTGCTGGCTTCTCAGATCTCGAGGCTGCCCACAGCCCTCTTTGGCCTCAACAATTAGTGTCCAGTTCCTGGGGGAGCCCTAGGCATCACTCACGCCCTCCCCAGCAGAGGTGCTCAGCTTGGGCAGGGTGGGAGAAGAGTGGGAGGAACCTGGGTTGCAGCTCCAGGGACTGGGGGCTGCAGCTCAGCTCCTGCCCTAGCTCACAGGGGCATGCTGATGTGCGGCTCCCCCATGCCCCAGTGTCTTCAGTGGGCTCACAGCCCAAATCCACCTGCAGGAGTAGATGCCTGGCCTGGGGGTCACCCAGGTCACCATTCCCCGCTGGATCCTCAAGTCCACCTTCCAACTCTTCACCCCACCACTCCTGTTCGCCCCTGCTCCCACATTCAGGCCACCTCTTGGGCCCTCCCTCCCTCATCCCTGTCCCCTCCACCTCTTTCTCCATCAGTTCTAAGATCCGAATCAGAACACAAACACAAGTGTACAGTCAATGAACCTTGCATGAATGAATCCCTACAGGACACTTAAGATCCTCCTAAAACACACTGACAATTTTTTTGCTGTACCCTATCCTTCTTAGGACTGGAGAAGGAAAGGACAACCCACTTCAGTATTCTTGCCTGAAAAACTCATGGACAGGGGAGCCTGGTGGGCCACAGTCCATGGGATCGCAAGAGTCGGACACGACTTAGTGACTGAACCACCACCGTCCTTCTTAGCACAAGGTCAAGTCATCATCCACCATCAGGGACCCGGCCTCTCCCTCCTCCTCACTCACTACCGCATACCCCACGTTATGCTTCACTGCTCTTTTAAAACCTCAGGCCCGCTCCAGCCTCTGGCTCATGAACCTGCTTTTCTCTTCTATGCCTTCTGCCAAACATCTGACCATCCTTAGAAAGCCCAGCTGAGGCCCTTTCTCAAGGCCCTTTCTCACCAGGTTGGAAGTCCTCCTATGTGCTCAGCACTTCAGCTGATCTTTTCAGGGTCTCACTGCCCTGCCCCAGGCAGGACCTCTTCTTGGACTGGACCTCTTGAGAACAACCGAACATGACCCAGAGAGTCCCTGTGCCAGCCTGTTCCCTTATCCTCGGACATCAGGACTGGCCTGGTTTTGACTTTCCAAATTCTTACAAGAAGCTAATTTTAAATATCTACCCCCCGTCCTGGGGTGGGGCAGGACACATGCCTCCCTTATTCACCCCTGGTCTTGTTCCCAGACCCAGGGACAGACCTGGCCCACAGGATGCCCTCAGTGCATCTTAGAGGAACAAACGAAAGACCGATCTCTTGTGATGACATCAAATACCTGGTGGGCAGCCGGGCAAGGGAGTGCAGGGGTTCACACAAACCAGGCATTTGCTTTGCTATTGAGAAATGAAGTGACTTAATACACTCTTTCAGATGAGAAAACCCTCCAGGCTGGTAATCAGAAGGAAGTGGGTTCAAGCCCCAGATCTGCCTCAAAGCCAAATCGCCTCCCTTCTCCAGGGCCTCAGTTTCCCCTCCTAACAAAAAGGACATGACCCCACTTTGCACTTTTTAAAGGATCAGACAAGATAATGGTGGTGAAAGGCGCTTTGACAAGTACAAAGCTCTAGCTAGACGTATAGGGTGACGGATATTATTCAGGCACAAAGAGAGGTTTCTCTAAAGCCTGTTATCTCGTCTTTATTTTCTTTCAAGGAAATCAGACCAGCCCGCCTGCATTATTGTTGGCACTGTGCACCAGGGGGAGAGGGAGGCAGAGAAGGAATCTTTAAGAGAGACTCTCTGGGGGACACTAATATTTTTAATAGTTTGTGGGTTATGAAGCAAATCTCTGTTCTTCGTATTATATATCTCGGCCGAGCCTGAAGAATGTTTCCAGAGTCTTTAATGAAACTGAAGCAGTAACCCAGCAGAGAGAGAGAAAGGAAGAAAGAGATTTATTTGCAGAGATGTTTGCTCAGAGAGAGGAGAAAGCAGTCAGAAGCAGGGGGTCTGACTCGGCCACATTCCCCTGCCACCGAGAGCCCTGATCCTGGCTCTGGTCACTGCCAGACCACCTGTCCTCACCTTTGAAAAGCATAGGTGGTGGCCGAGTCCACGGCCTCTTCTCTCCAGGGCTGGGGTTGGTGTGTGTGTGGGGGTTGCTACTTTCCCATCTAATGGTTTGGAGAGGAGGGTGAGCTCGCCAGCAGAGGGGAGACTGGCTTTTACGGCACGTAAGAGAGCCGGCTGCAGCCCAGGGCCTCGGTGGGAGAGCGGAATTATTAATAGATCCTACCGAGGCCTCGGGAAAAATGCAGGACTACGTGGAGTTTAAAAGGTCAGTGTGAATAACAAAAACAGACTTTCTGGGAGTCAGAATGGGTTTAAAATACACTCAGAGGGGCCTGGGGCTCCTTTGCTACGGCGGGCGCAGCAGGACCGGCTTTGTGTGTTTGCGGGCGTGCGTACACACCTCTGGGTTCTGGAGACGTTTGTCAGCTCCCAGGGCGCCGGCTGGAGACTTCAGCCTCACAGGGTGTGTGCTCTGGGCAACTTTTGAGTGCCAAGAATGGCAGCTCAGGGGCTCAGCTGCTGTGCGCTGGGGGGACCACTCATCTCTCTCTCTCTATAAAGCGGGGAGAGTGGATTAGCTGGGCCTAAGAACATTCCCCACGTGGATAGTCGAAGTGCTGGAAGATGGGAAGACCTGGCCCTGGCACTGCACGGACCTGGGTTCATGTCCTCAGCCATCACTCAACTGGTGAGGGGACTCTGGGCAAGTTGGTTTTTTCCCTTCAGCCTCTCTGTGTCCTTCCCACCCACAGGGTTACTGTGGGGATGAAGCAAGCAGAGCGTTTAAGACACGTGGTTCTGTGGTTCTTTCTCCTCAAGCCAGGCCTCTTCTTTCAGTCCATCATCTCCTGTCCTCTCTCTGCATTTTAGAAGGTTTATTCATTCGATTAGACCAATATTTATTGAACACCTACTATGTTCTCGGTGCTGTCTGAGGCCCTGGGATATGGTTAAAACCTGTCCTCTGGAGCTCACATTTTATGCTCACTGGTATCCGCCTGTTCTGGGCTGACAGAGTCAGACTCTTAAAGAGGGGGCTGGAGGTCAGACAGACTGGGAGCCCCAGGGCTCTGGTCCAGTCAGATTTACATCACCATGATCCCAGGTTAGCAGGAAAAAGGATACATCACAAATGAGAAGACGGTGTCAGTTTTAAGATAAAGTCTCAGGTACTACCTAGCTGAGCAAGTCAAGAGATACAGCCTAAAAGAGAGACTGAAAATTTAAAGCTAAAAGCAGCTACCCCAGATGGAGTAGTGGCATTTGGTTGAGTTCAAATAACCAAGACCCCAGCCAAAGGTCCAGCCAGTCGATGAGCACGGCAAAGGAGGTTGTCAGGTGACAGAAGATGCTGGGATGGGTTTAGATATCTTCCCTCTTGGTAGTTGTAACAACTTAGCATCCCAGCTCCTCTTGTAACATTTACTTGTAATTCATTCTACCTTGATCATACCTTTCTGAGGACTCCTATGACATTCATTATAACCATGCATTTTGGCACCTGGTAGACCTTGAGGACACCCCACTTTCCCCTTCATGCCCATGGTTACTTCCTCCAGCAAACATGCAAGGAATTAGACGTCACCAAACTGTACAGTCAAGTAAGGATATCTTAAAATTCTCTCCTTAATGAAAGCAACAAGAATATTGGGGAAAAAAGATCAGAATCAATTTTTAGAGAAGTATGGAAATTAGCCAAAGGATTGCAGGAATCCAGGGAGCATGTATTCAAGAAAAAGGAGGTTAATTTTGGTAAGTATAGCAAATTTTTTGGTATTTTAGCTTTCCCTGTTCTCAACCCCTACACTCCCTTGAAACAACTGCAAATACAGTGAAAATTAGCAGTTTGGCCATCACTGGAGAGTACAAAATAGTATTGAGGGAGCTCTTTTATAAGACTCATTTCTAGAGAACTGCCATTGTACAACCTGCTGGTAATGACTTAGAAGTCCCACCTCTCAAGGTTGTCTGTATGTGATCTGACTTTGAGTGCCCCTCATGCTTACAGCCTTTTCCCCAGGGATGTTTACTGAAAAAAAAAAAAAAAAAAAAAAATCAGAGCACTTGTTTAACATCAATGCAGTCTGAGGTAGTGGATAACAGTTGAGGCAAACAGGACTTCCCTGGTGGCTCAGTCGGGTAAAGAATCTGCCTGTAATGCAGGAGACCCGGGTTTGATCCCTGGATCAGGAAGATCCCCTGGGGAAGGAAAGGGCAACCCACTCCAGTATTGCTGGGAAATCCCATGGACAGAGGAGCCTGCTGAGCTATATATATAGTCCATGGGGTCGCAAAGAGTTGGACACTACTAAACCACCACCACCACCACCAATAAGCTAATTTGAGCAAAGATTTCAGTTGACCACACACGACAAAGAATACACACTTAATACAACCGTCTCAGAAAAACCATGAGGGAAATGGTGATAACAACAAACAGCCTGAGGACAGGGAGAATCTGATTTCCAGACTTGTCATCTTGCATTATTTTAAATGCCTCGTTTTCAACAAAATATATAAGGAATTCATAGAAACAATTTTGCCTATAAATAGGGGGAAAAAGTGATCAACAGAAAGTATCCCTGAGGAAGTGCGGTAGTTGTACTTACTAAAAAAAAAATAGACTTTAAATTATCTATTTTAAATATGTCTAAAGAATTAAAAATGTCTAAAGAACTAAAGGAAAGTATGAAAATGATGTCTCACCAAACGGAAACTATCAATAAAGAGACAGAAATCATTTTTATAAAAGAAGCAAATAGATATTCACATATTGTATAGCTGAAAATCACAGTAAGTGAAATGAAAAGTTCACTAGAGGGACTCAACAGTAAATGTGAGCAAGCAGAAAAAAATGTGCTACCTTGAAGATACGTCATTTGAGATTATTCAGCCCGAGGAACAGAAAGAAATAAGAATTAACAATGAACAGAGATCCATGGACACATCACAGTACCAAGACAGGCATAATGGGGGAGTGCCAGAAGAAGCGGAGAAGGCGATGGCACCCCACTCCAGTACTCTTACCTGGAAAATCCCATGGACGGAGGAGCCTGGTAGGCTGCAGTCCAGGGGGTCGCTAAGAGTTGGACACGACTGAGTGACTTCCCTTTCACTTTTCACTTTCATGCACTGGAGAAGGAAATGGCAACCCACTCCAGTGTTCCTGCCTGGAGAATCCCAGGGACGGGGGAGCCTGGTGGGCTGCCGTCTATGGGGTCGCACAGAGTCAGACACGACTGAAGTGACTTAGCAGCCAGAAGAAGAGGGGACAGAAAACAGAGGCAGAAAGAATATCAGAGAAGTAATAGCTGACAACTTCCTATATCTTATGGAAAACATTAATCTACACATTGAAGAAGCTCAAAGAACTTCAAGTAGTATAAATTCAAAAAGAGTGACACCACACATATCATAATCAAATTGTTTAAAGCCAAAAATAGAGAACCTTGAAGGCAGCAAGAGAGAAATGTCATTACATATCTAAATAAAATTAATTGTTGATTTATCATCAGAAATCGTGAAGGCCGGAAGGCAGCTGGATGATGAATTCAAAGTCCTGAAAGGTAAAGAATGTCAACAAAGAATTCTGTATCCAGCAAAACTATACTTCAAAAATGAAGGAGAAATTAAGCTATTTGTAACAAGATAAAAACAAAGAATTTGTTGCCAGAATGGCCCTAGTCCAGGTTCAATGCACGATACTGGATGCTTGGGGCTGGTGCACTGGGACGACCCAGAGGGATGGTGTGGGGAGGGAGGAGGGAGGAGGGTTCAGGATGGGGAGCACATGTATACCTGTGGCGGATTCGTTTTGATGTTTGGCAAAACTAATACAGTGTTTCAGTTAAAAAAAAAAAAAATCCTAAAAGGAGTCTTTCAGGCCGAAATGAAAAGACATTGGACAGTAACTTGCATCTACATGAAGAAATAGAGCAATGGTAGGGCTTCCCAGATGGTGCTAGTGATAAAGAATGTGCCTGTCAGTTCAAGAGATGAAGGAGACTCAGGTTCGATCCCTGGGTAGGGAAGATCCCCTGGCGCAGGTAATGGCAACCCACTCCAGTATTCTTGCCTGGAGAATTCCATGGACAGAGAAGCCTAGTGGGCTACAGTCCATGGGGTCACAATGAGTCGGACACGACTGAAGCGACTTAGCAGTAGCAGCAGGTAGCTTTAAAAGATGGTATGTATTAGTTTTTTGTAACTTTCCCCCTACCATCTCATTTAAAAGGCAAATGAATAAAACAATAATTATAAACCTGTGTTGATGAGCTTTATTATACCTAAGGATATAATTGGTAAGACAAAAACAAAAGAGGGGAAGGAGGGAAAGAAGCTATGTAAGAACAAAGCTTAGTATACTACTGCAATATAAGATGATATTAATCTGAACTAGGTTGTTATAAATTAAGATGCTAATTATAATCGCCAGGGAAAACACTAAGAAAATAACATGTAAGTAGTCTTAGACCTAGGGTGTATACCAGGCCACCCAAGATGGCTGTTCTCTTGCTCTCTGTACTTCCCTGCTCAACCAGCTCTGCTTCAGCTGCACCCTACTCATATGCCTGACCTTCCCTCTTAATGATAGAGCCTAATCAGTAAATGCCTATATACTTGCCCCAGGCCCCAGCTAGTGACCGTTTTAATTATGAGATCAGAACTATCTCCACTACAATAGTTTATCAAAGGGGTGATTGAGTGATGGGCCCCTCTGCCATGGGTTCCATGGTAACCAGTGAGCCAAACTAACATCAATTCCCTCTATAACTGGTAATCTCCCTCTCTTTCCCCAAACCCGCTTCCCTGGAAGTGAAGACTGCTGTTGTGTTCTGCCTGCTCTTTGCTGCACAAGGTGAGGTATCATTCCAGGACCTTGCTTCTGATGTGTAAGATCCCTCATCTATTAAACACCGATGTCTCTGTCCTTGTCTCCAGGCTCTTTCTTTGGTCAGAGAAAGACCAAAGCTGTATTTGCCCAGCTCTTTGAGGCTTACAGGCCTGTGGGGGTACAGTCCCACGTGGGCTCACACGATAGGGCTGCCATTTCACCGCTAGATGACCTTTGGCAAGCTACTTCCCATTTTAGAGTCGTAGTTTCCTCAGTGGCTGTAGTTAATCCCCACATTTATCCATTCCCCCAACAAGGCAATGGATATACTGTGAATATAGAAGAGAAGATCCCTTCCACTGGATGGTGGGGGCCACACTGGTAACCTGGTTGTGAACTTGTTCATCATCCTTCTGAGTTGTATGACTTTGGACAAGTTATTCAACTTCTCAGAGTCTCAGTTTCTTCTGTGTACCTTGGGGACACAACAGTCTATATGGAGTTAACTGTGGCCATGTGTACTATCCTTGTCTGGCAGAGTGCCTGGCATTTAGTTGTTGTTGCTGGTTCAGACCCCATGGACTGCAGCATGCCAGGCTCCCTTGTTGCTATTTCCCGGAGTTTATTCAAATTCATGTCCATTAAATTGGTGATGCTATCTCACTATCTCATCCTCACATAGTAGATATCCAATAAATATTGGTGATTACTCTGAACTGTGAGCGGCCAAAGGGCAGAGATGTTCTTTAATCATCTCTGGGTCCCCAAAGCCTGGCACAGAGTAGCTGTCCAGTAGATGGAGTGTTCACTCAACTGAACTGAAATTCACTGTCCCTTTTGTCATTCAAACAGAAGCCTAAGATCCTGTGAAAGTTCACACCACAGGGAAGGGGCTTGGGGCTCACAAGGCCAGGGTTGGAATTAGGAGAGAAAAGTCATTGGTGGGATCCATCTCTGTTCCCTGCTGGGCTCTGAGAGTCCAGGGCCAGGCCCGGCAGGACCTTAGCAGGAAATGTCATAACCTTGGCATCAAGAAGGGATGGATTTGCGTTTTTCCCACATTAGGACATCTTGCTAAGAATGGGTTCCTGGCTCTGAAAGATATTTGGGTTTCAAGGGTAACTAGGCCTCATTTAAAATTTCTTAAAGGGACCACGTACTCCCTCCATCACAGCCACTCTTTCTGACAGTCTCCACCTGCCACCTCTCCCTGTCCTTCCTGTGTCACTTCATCTCCCTTTCATGGTCTCCAAGAGCCTCCTCATGATTGATTCCAAGCTGAGCACCTTCGGCTCACCTCCTGCCCTACTGTGTCACCTGTACCATCAGGCCTCTGCAGGGCTTGGAGAGGGGCTAATTGGGCTTCTGGGGTAACTCGACTTCCATGAGTGGAAAGTCCTCCTGGGAGCTCCAAGAGTGATGAGTTGAAAAGCATTCCACAGGGCAACAGGGCCCAAGTCTCACGCAGTGGGCCAAGGAGCAGGGAAGCAGGAATCACATTGCTTGTTATGAGCCCCTAGGCCCTTCCCATGGGTGTCCTCACTTAATACTTAGCAGCACTAGAAGGCTCAGCATCCCTTGAGGGAACTGAAGCCCAGAGAGGTTCAATACCATGCTCAAGTCATAGAGGGAGGGAGTGGATCCAGGACTGGCATACACACTGTCTAAGGGCAGAGGTCACACTCTCAACAAGAACCCACGTAGCATCTCAAGGTAGTACATCTGCCTGGGAGGCAAGGGAGGGCAGCAGGGCCCCCGCAGTGGCTTAATTTAGGGTTAATTCACAACTTGAGGGGTTGAGTTTCAGGAAAACAATCAGCTTCAAAGAAAGCAGCAGCAGGAGAAGCAGAATGAGAGAGGAGGAGAGGGTGCAATTTGTTTGCAATCAGAACTGGCCTTGTTCTTTCCTTCCCTGCTAGGGACACTGGCTTCCCTCCTGAGACACCCACAGCTGGGCCCTGGACCAGGCTCACTTTTCTAGGAGGCATGCTCCCAGGGATCTGGAGACGTCTTAGCAAGAAAGAATGTAAACTGTCCTGCTCGGACGATGGGGCATGAGCAGGGAAGGCTAAGGCCTGGGAGGGAATCACCCTGTGTCTCTGAAGAGGGGTCAGCAGCATCTGCACCCACAAGCAGTGAGACCACAGATCATCTCTGAGGCTCCCGGTGCCTGCAGCTTACTGGGTGTCCTCAGGCACTTCATTCACCTCTCTGCATCTCCTGTTTCCTGCTTAGAAACAGGTGTTGAAAGATGCTTTCTGCAGTCAGTGACTGCTCACAGGGTTAGATATTCACACCCAAGTCATTCCCTGGAGAAGACTAGATCCCTTGGTAGCACTTTTAAAGAGAGGTAGTGTAACACACAAGCCAGCAGGAGCAGAAGGGACTTGACTATCCCCTGGTGCAACCCCACCACCAACAGATGGGACAAAGGCCCAGAGGAACAGGGACTAAAAGAGGGCTACCCAGCAGACTCAGCATGTTGGGACGTTGACCAAGTGTGGAGGAAGCAGATGGAGGAATGAGCTGCTTAATCAGAGAGTCAAGGCTGACCCCCAAGTGCTTCCAAAAGGGAGCATGGAGGAGAGCAAACAGGGGCTCCAGCGGGAAGGGCACATGGCCTGTTGCCCAGGGCGGATCTCTGCCGGCCCTGGATACCCTCAGAGAGCCTCGTGGCATGGGGACACTGGCTAGGTGTGGTGACCATCTATCAGTCCTGCTTCATCCTCTGCCTTGCGTGGGCCATGCCGGGCTTCAGGCTCTGGGAACAGGCTGGATGTCCACTCACAGCTGCGGGATCACTGATACGAAATGCTCTCGTGACAGGATGCATCACAACATGTCATAGCTGTTGCTCAAGAGGTCTCAACTCCACCAGAGTCTGTCCTCAAAGAAGAGCCCACTGAGTAAAGGGCAGGGCTCTGACAGGCACACCGTGCCAACTGCAGGGGCACCAGAGCCCCCTGAGCAAAGGGCCAGGCTCTGACAGGTACACTGTGTCAACTGCAGGGGCACCAGAGCCCACTGAGCAAAGGGCCAGGCTCTGACAGGCACACTGTGTCAACTGCAGGGGCACCAGAGCCCACTGAGTAAAGGGCTGGGCTCTGACAGGCACACCGTGACCAAGTGCAGGGGCACCAGGGGACATGGGCACCCCCATACTCAGACCATCCCCCACTTCACGTGCAAGGAGCCTTGAAGTTGAAGGTGTTAGTTGCTCAGTCGTGTCCAACTCTTCGAGACCCCATGGACTGTAGACTTTGTTCACAGACTTCTCCAGGCAGGAATACTGGAGTGGGCTGCCATTCTCCAGGGGATCTTCCCAACCCGGGGATCAAACTTGGGTCTCCTGCATTGCAGGCAGATTCTTTACCATCAGAGCCACCAGGTCTCTCCTTTAATCCTACCCCCCTCCAAACACACACACACACACACACACTACAGAGCACTGACATGCACATGCTCAGGCACTTACTCACACATGAATACACATGTGCACACACACTCACTCATCTAACCAGTCTCCTAGTCAGGCTGAGCTGGCCTCTTAACTGTCTGGATGCTAAACGTCTTAAATGTCTGGACGCCACTGCCTCCAGACCGCCTCATTCTCCACCCAGAAAAGCTGATCGACCTCCTCACCGGGTCCCTGCAGTCCGTGCTCCATCCAGCCTGCAGCCAGAGAGAACTTTAGGAAATGCAAATCACACCTTTGAGGGGAGGGGAACAGAAAGAAAGAACTAAGGACATTCAAACTCTGGAGCAAGCCCAGCTCCTGTGTGAAGTGCTGGGTGACTCGACGAGGCTGGCAGTGTTCCTCTACCCCCATGATTCCGACTGCTAGCAACTCAACTACTTACTGAGCACAGTCAAAGGGCCATGTGCTTAGCATCTGTGGCACTACTGAACCTCTCCCAGACTCCACACAGCTGTGGAGTGGAGACCCTGTCCACCCGGTGGAATAAAGGGGAGGAAGATGAGCCAGCAGGCGGACGGCGTGGAGCGAGGCGTCTGGCCCTCTCTCCATGGCCAAGCCCATTGCTGTCACTACCGTCACTCTTCCTGTACATCTTGGTTGGTGTGGGTTTCCCCATGTGGACTGCAAGTCCCAGGCAGGGGGGGTTTACCTCCTCAGATTCAGTTCTGGGCCCTGAGCTGCAGATCGAGCCTGGCCACAGATCAATTTTGCTGAATGAGTGAATCTTTGTCAGCTCATCAGAGCTCAAAGGGGCAGGAAGAGACCAGAATGCAGAGCTGGCAAGTTCATTTCACAGATGAGCAAAGTGAGGCTCAGAGATATTTCAGGATGGGCGTGTGCTTCCCCTAGCAGGTTATCCTTAATGGCGGGGTAGGCTTATCCTTTTACATATGGGTGCTCTCATGCTGGGAATAAGGAGGTTAGGCGGGCCTGTTCCAGGGCTGTCCTGTTATTCCCCATGGACATCCACTGCACGTTGAGCCCTTTCAAGAACATTGTCTTGATTAGCCCTAAACACATCCTCCATTTTCAGAAGCAGAGACTCAGAGGCTCTGAGAGTTTCAGGAACGTGTTCAAGATCACATCCATTAGGCTGGAAATGATAAGAGCCATGATTCAAACCCAGATCCCCCTGAGCCTAGCATTCTTTTCTTTGCTCACAGACCCTAGAGCCCAGCTCCTTGGCCCTCCTCGAAACAAGACAGGGTGTAAAGCCAGCCCCAGACTTGGTCCTCAGCATCCCCCAGAGCACTCAGGTTTGAAACAGAATTTGGCAGGCCCACTGGGATTAATTAATTACAGGCCTATCTCCCGGGTGGCCCTGTCGGCTATCGAGGCTGCTGCATACCTGTTGATTACATAATCCATAAATACATTTGACATCTTTAATTGGAATCAGGCCCCCCAGGCCCTGCCCACAGTTGAGTTACGAGCTCCAAACTCCCTGTTGGCAGCCTTGAGCTTCTGCCTGAACCAGGGCCCAGGGAGGAGGAATCAGTTAGGGACTTGATGACATTTCTCCAGGATTAGGAAGCAGAGGGAAAAAAATAATTTCTCTAGTGTAAGGAAGGGGATCTTCCTCAAGCTCTGTGGCTGTGGGTCACCTCCAATCCCATCTCTCCACATGCAGATAGCCTCCCGTGGCCTTCTGCATCCTGAGCTGCTGGGACCATGTGACAGCAGAACAACCATATTGGGTTTGACATGTGGGGATTTGGGGCTTTCTTGCTGGAATCCCACAGTGGTCTGCCTTACCCCTCTCATCTCCCAAGGTAAGCCCAGTGCCTCCCCAGCCTAACAGGTAGATCCTGCAGGCATAAGGTAAGATGCTCAACATGCCTGGACACTGCAGGGGTCCCTGGGCTTGTCTGATCCCGGAACTGTAGCCCACTAGGGGGGTAACTTTGCACAAGTGACACAACTCATCCGTGGGTTTTGTGCCCTTGTTCATTCCCTCCTTCATTCAGTGTCCCTGAGTGCCTTCCACCTGCCAGGCTGTCTGAGGGGTGTGATGCAGGGGTGGAGGGGAGCTGTACGTGCTGAGCACAGTCCTGTCTGAAGGAGCCCATAGTCCAGAGGGCAGAGTATGGGCACAGTATGGACAGAGGGGTGGGGTGACGCAGGGCTAGGGTGACACCTCAACTGGGGGAGGGCTGGAAGGAGGGAAGAGAGGTTCCCTAGAACTGAGCTGGTCTTTCTGGACAGATTCTGCAGGGCCTACCCCACTGTCTCTTCCGCCTTGCTATCCTTTTTTTAACTTTTTTTTTTGCATGTGGACCATATTTTTTAAAATCTTCATTGAATGTGTTTTGTTTTGGTTTTTTTGACCGTGAGGCATGTGGGATCTTTGCTCCCCAACCAGGGATCCGGCCCCACACTCTCTGCACTGGACGGTGAAGTCTTAACCACCAGACCACCAGGGAAATCCCTGCCTTGCTATCTTGACAAAAAAAAAACAGTTGCTGTGAAAATTTACACAAAAAGCTTGTGGAAAGTGCCTGGTATGATACAGTTGTATTGACACTAGGTTCTAATTGGAGAAGGAAATGGCAACCCACTCCAGTATTCTTGCCTGGAGAATCCCATGGTCGGAGGAGCATGGTAGGCTATAGTCCACGGGGTCGCAAAGAATTGGACACAACTGAGCAACTTCACTTTCACTTTCTTTCTAGGTTCTAAACTTTTTTTCCATGTCACATGGAAAATGACAATATTGGGCACACTGGGATAAAAGCTGGGGACTCTAGTTACCCTAATCCTTGAAGGAACACCCAGAAGGCTCATCTTTTGGGAAGCTCTGCCTCACTGGGGGACTCACACCCCTCAGCTGCCTCTAAGACTTTACCACCCAAGCCAAGCATCGCCCAACATCCTGCCTTGCTTTTTCACTCTACCTGGTCCCCCATTGGGGCTGGGATCTGTCAGAGGGAGCGGTCTGGTCCCACTGTCTCTTCTTCTCCCCCAGCACCAGATGCTGCAGAAGCTTCCATGGTGTGGAAGCCCAAACACCAGGAAAGAGAGGGCGTGCTCCATGACAGGGCACGGGAGCAGCCAGGGCTGAATTTAGCTCCCACCATGGCTGTGTGCTGGCTGTTCCCAACCGGGCAAGTGGTTTACTTCTCTGAGCCTCCTTTTCTCCTCACAATGCTTCCTAATTGGTTGACTGGGTGATTCATTCATAGGAATGTGTCTACTCCATTCAAAAATTGTTTTTAGATCCTGGGGTTATGGCAGGGAACAAAACAAACCCTCTAACATGTTGAAATTACTTTCTAGTGGAAAGGCAGAAATTAACAAAACAAGTACAGAAAACCACTGGGGGAACACGAGGCAGGGGATGGGAGACCAGAGGGTGTGTGTGGGGCTAGTTTAATCAGTGTGGTCAGGGGAGGCTTCGCCAAGAAGGGGATATATGGGTTTCGTGCCCTCATTCATTCCCTCTCTCACCCAGTGTCCCTGAGTGCCTTCCACCTGTCAGGCTGTCTGAGGGGTGTAATGCAGGGGTGGAGGGGAGCTGTATGTGTTGAGCACAGCCGTGTCTGGAGCAGAGGTCTGAAGAGGGTGTGAGAGTAGCCACGGAGGACACCTGAAGAACATTCTAGACAGAGGGAGTCTCCCAAACATGAGGCTGGAGCACCGTGGGCCCGTCTGAGGAGCAGTAAGGAGGTCAGTGTGGCTGAAGTGCAGTGACAGGGGTGGGGTGAGGACAGGCATTAGGTGGTAAGCGTGCAAACGTGGGGTGATCATAAGCAGGACCTTGGGCCATCATGAGGACCTTGGCTCTTCCTCAGGGCGAGGCAGGAGGCACTGGATGGCTTTAAGTCAGGGGTGGTGAGACTTGCATTTTAGAAGCTGACGGACCACTGTGTGTGACTGGCTGCTGACTGACCCCTTGAACAAAATTCAAGGGGGCAAGGCAGAAGCAGAGAGCCCAGGAAAGCTGCTACTTTGGGGGGCGGGGGTGGGGTGGGTTCGGGGCCAGGGAGGTGGAGGAGAGATGGTGAGCAGTGTGGGGTCTGGACTCACCATGGAGGTAGAGGCAATGGGATGTGCTGACCAAATGGACATAGGATGTGAGGGGAAGGGGAGTGGAGAATGAGGCCAGCTGTGTGGGCCTGGGCACCCACTGGAAAAAGTGAAAGTGTTAGTCAGTCAGTTGTCTCCGATTCTTGGTGACCCCCATGGACTGTTGCCTGCCAGAATTCTCTGACCATGGAATTCTCCAGGCAAGAATACCGGGAAAGGTAGCCATGGAGTTGGTAGCCATTCTCTTTTCCAGGGGATCTTCCCAACCCAGGGATTGAACTCAGGTCTCCTGCGTTGCAGGAAGATTCTTTACCATCTGAGCCACCAGGGAAGCCCATTGGAAGTGTGACTCCATTTCCCGGGATAGAGGAGAATGTGGGAGAAGGTGTGCAAGGGAGGGGAAGACTGAGAATTTGGTGTCCAGTGGCTAATTCTGGGGCACCTGCCAGACAGCCAGATGCAGGGATCACAGAGCACAATGAACACCAAGCTCTGGGGTTGAGGAGGGAAGTCTAGGACAGAGAGAGATGTTCGGGAGATGACTTCAAAAGCGAGTGGAGGTGGAAAGGAGCTTTGAGGTTGGGCCTGGAGCCCTGGATGCGTGGATGTCAGAGCTGTGAGGAGCCAGGCCACTGCGAAGGAGTGCCAGGCAAGCAGGAGGCAAAGACAGGGGCAGCTCAAAATTCAAGTATTGTAGAAATCGCTTCAGAAAGAAGTTCTCCAGAGTCAAGGCTGCTGACAATCAGATGCCCTTGTAGGATAAGATGGCTGAGGCAGGTGTGGAGCCTGAGGAGCAGAGGGACCCATACACCAGGTCATTCACCTCCCTCCCGGGATGCACACTCAGAATGGGTCTTTTGGGAAATGGAATGGCAGGGCCATGGTATCTCTCTAGATGGGCTCCTGGCCCCAGGCCCACAGCCGTGGGAGAGAGCCCCAGCAGAGGCTGAACGGAGCCCTAACTCTTGGAATGTCTTTGAACCCCACAAGGAAAAGCGGGAGCTTGGGAAGCAGGTAATTTTAGCCAAGTGCACAGTGTTTGCTTAGAGTTCGGGTGCAGCAACCAGTTAATTACACAAGTAAATCATGTCATGTCCCTGCAGCCGCTGTGCAATAACACCAAGTTGACCACACTTTTAAGGGTGATAGAAGCCTCTGAGTGCGAGCTAAGAGGTTTTATAGACCACCCTTGAATGGGCCTCTTTCTCCCCGAGCCCACAGGAGTCATGTGTGTCTACGCCTGCTCAGCAGCGGGGCTGGAGGGTGGCTCTTGAGGGCCACCTTCTTAGACAAGGTCCGTATGACCTGGGGCCAGTCCAGGGCTTGCTGGTAGCCCAGTTGGGAGGTGGAGAAGTCCATCTTGTGTGACCTTGCACACGTCATCATCATCGTGACATGTTTCCTCTACTGCTCAGACACCACCCAACTCTCCAACTCAAATTCAGTTCAAGTCAACAAACATCCATGGGGCCTGGCCCTGTGGGTTGCACTTAGAACCCAGGGGCTGATGTATGTCCTCCCCTCCAGGCAAATGCAAGAGATTGGCAGAGACTCTGTTCCTAGGGGATGGCAGAATGAAGTCAGTGCTTCATAAGAGGCAACAGTGTAATGCGATGTGAAAGCCCAGAGTGAGCAATGGATTCTGGGATGGCTGTTCCTACAAGGACAACTGGGATAAGATTGCAACATGGGATTTGGGGATAAAGGGCTTGCAGACAGCAAAGCAGCATGAACACAGGCCCAGGGACAAGCTTAGAACTCTTGACTCAGACACTCGGAATCCAAGAATCTCAGGCTGCTCCATGAGTCACAGACTAATGGGTCCATAGAAATGCAAGGATTTCAGCTCTTTAAGGAAGACAGAGGTTTCCCTGGTCAGATCTCTTCCCCCCCTCCCAGAGCAGGAGATCCTTCCATCAGTAAACAACAGATGACACCTTCCAAGATGGGTGGCCATGTGGGTCAGGGTTCCATCCTGCACAGGCGTTCATCAGCATCTTTGTCACCATCCGTCAATCTCTAGACACTGACCAGGTGTGTTCATGTCACCAGCTTGGTCCCATGGTGTTCCAACATCTCTGCAGTGACCCTTCCTTCCAAACGTGAAGCTCCCCTTGCCACCAGGGCTGGTGTTTCTGTTGCGGGTCAGGGAAGGGGTTGAATCTATTAGCATGTTAATAACTGACAAGAGTCTAGGACCTCAGTTAGGAGCTTGGTCTCTGGTCTAACCGTACCTGGACATATTTGATCTCTCCTTCCTTAATATTAGGATAACACTGGGCACCACGATGGTGTGTCACTTACCTAGAGCCAGACATCCTGGAGTGTGAAGTGGGCCTTAAGAAGCATTACTATGAACAAAGCTAGTAGAGGTGATGGAATTCCAGCTGAGCTATTTCAAATCCTAAAAGATGATGCTGTTAAAGTGATGCACTCAGTATGCCTGCAAATTTGGAAAACTCAGCAGGGGCCATACGACTAGCAAAGCTCAGCTTTCATTCCAATCCCAAAGAAAGGCAATGTCAAAGAATGTTCAAACTGCTATACAATTGCAATTATTTCACATGCTAGCAAGGCAATGCTCAACATCCTTCAAGTTAGTCTTCAATAGTTCGTGAACTGAGAACTTACAGATATACAAGTTGGATTTAGAAAAGGCAGAGGAACCAGAGATCAAATTGCCAAGATCCATTGGATCATAGAAAAAGCAAGAGAATTCCAGAAAACGTCTACTTCTGCTTCATTGACTATGCTAAAGCCTTTGACTGTGTGAGTCACAACAAGCTATGGAAAATTCGTAAAGAGATGGGAATACCAGACCACCTGACCTGCCTCCTGAGAAACCTGTATGCAGGTCAAGAAGCAACAGTTAGAACCAGACATGGAACAATGGACTGGTTCAAAATTGGGAAAGGTGTATGTCAAGGCTGTATATTGCCATCCTGCTTATTTAACTTACATGTAGAGCACATCATGCGAAATACTGGACCGGGTGAATCACAAGCTGGAATTAAGACTGCTGGGAGAAATAGCAATAACCTCAGATATGAAGATGATATGACTCTAATAGCAGAAAGCAAAGAGGAACTAAAGAGCCTCCTGATGAAGGCGAAAGAGGAGAGTGAAAAAGCTGACTTGAAACTCAACATTCAAAAAAGTAAGATCATGCAACTGGTCCCATTACTTCATGGCAAATAGATGGGGAAAAAATGGAAATAGTGACAGACTTTATTTTCTTGGACTCCAAAATCACTGCAGACACTGACTGTAGCCATGAAATTAAAAGACACTTGCTCCTTCAAGGAAAAGCTATGACAAACCTAGACTGCATATTAAAAAGCAGCGGCATCATTTTGCTGACAAAGGTCTATAGGGTCAAAGCTATGGTTTTTCCAGTAGTCATGTATGGATATAAGAGCTGGGCCATAAAGACGGCTGAGGGCCAAATAATGGATGCTTTAGATTGTGCTGGAGAAGACTCTTGAGAGTCCCTTGGACTGCAAGGAGATCAAACCAGTCAATACTAAAGGAAATCAACCCTGAATATTCATTGAAAGGACTGATGCTGAAGTTGAAGCTCCAATAACTTGGCCACTTGATGCGAAGAGTCAACTCATTGGAAAAGGCCTTGATGCTGGGAAAGATTGAGGGCAGGAGGAGAAGGGGGTGACAGAAGATGAGATGGTTGGATGGCATCATTGACTCAATGGATATGAGTTTGAGCCAACTCCAGGAGAGAGTGGAGGACAGGGAAGCCTGGGGTGCTACAGTCCATGGGGTTGCAAAGAGTCAGACACGACCAAGAAACTGAATGAAAACAATACTGGACAATTATTTTGCTCTTACTAAGTGTTTGGTATTGGGTTAAGAGATTTACAGGCATGATATCTTCTAGACAATCTGTGAGATGGGCACTATTACTCTCTTCTTTTATACTGAGAGACTGAGACAGAGAGGTAAAGTAACTTGCCCATGGTCACCCAGCTAGTAAATGGTGGAGGTGGGATATGGACCATGGAAGTCTGACTCTAAATATGCTAGTAATGGCAATAATAATAACAACAACACATCCTTTTCCAGGAGTACATGCAGCGAATTCATTGAACAGGTGGTGTTTGAAATCTGTCTTTAGGACCTTTGGGTATAAAGAATATAGTATATGGCTCAAGGCAGTGTGACTGCTGAGAAATTGTTATTTTTTTGTAGTGATAAATACATTTTTTATAATCTGAGTAATTTCCTTCTAATGTGTTTAGTCCCCATTAAACTGTGCACTTCTTTGGGGAAATAAACATGCTGTAGTCAACTTGAAATCCCTAGAACAAAGCCCAGCACACAGTAGGTGCTTAGTATGTGTATGTGTGCGTGCCCAGTCACTAAGTCATGAAGTCTCTTTGTGACCCTAGGGACTATAGCCCACTAGGCTCCTCTGTCCTTGGGATTTCCCAGGCAAGATACTAGAGTAGGCAGTCATTTTCTTCTCTGGGGATATTCCCAACCCAGGGATCGAACCTGTGTCTCCTGCATTGGCAGACAGATTCTTTACCATTGAGCCCCCTGGGAAGCTCAGGTGTCTAGAAGATGCTTGCCAAATGAACTGGGCTTCCTCCCAGACTCACACAGTGGGTTTCTTTTCTCTGGGGTTGACCCGCATGTCTGGCATGTCAAGGGCTGGAGGGAGTGCATCTGTTCTTACATATTTGCACTGTGGGTCTGGTGTGTGACCAGGCATATGAACCTCCCAAGTCTGGCTTTATGGCAATACTTTAACAGCTTCTGTGCAAAGACTTCTACACCTCTCAATGCAAGGCTTAAAAAAAAAAGACCCAATATAGTATATAGCTAAGATGTGGTTAATAACACTCAGCATGCCTCCCCCTCCAGTTAATTAGAAAACTTTATTACAGGAAAGTTGAAGTGGCTTTTTTCTTTTTCCCAAGGGAAATGTACCAACTTCTGAGAAGTGGGAAAGAGGGATGCCAAGGGCTGCTCCATCATCATTTCCATCCCACACTCCTCTGGGACTGCTGACACTCACCCAGCCACCCAGCCAGTCTGGCTCATCTGCAAAACGGTCGCAGCTCACACCTGGACCGTGAGATGGAGCAACCTGATAGAAATGGTGTGTGCCTGTCCAGGAGTCAGAATCCTGTTTCTCCAATTTGCTGCATGGCCCCGGCAGGTGATGCAACTGTTCTGGGCTTGGTTTCCTCGCCTGTTGAAAGAACTGGCAGCTGCCCCTACCATTGAGGAGCCTGGGTGGTTGGGTAAGACAGTCAGTGAGGTACATGAAATATAGAGTCTGGATCTCTGGGAGGTCAGTACATCTGGTCATTTTGGGGAACAGAAGGAAAAAGTTCCTTGCAGAAGCTCGTTAGGACTACAGCCTAAGCATCTGGGGGACTCTCTACGTGTTTCCACTTCCGTCCACTGTTGAGCTGCTACACGGACAATGGGTGACCAGAAGGAGCTGTAACACCACCTAGACTGGGAGTGATTCCCATCCCATAAGACATTCCAGCTTAACATAACACAGGCAAGGTTAGGTTAAAGCATACACACTCACTCAAAAATGAAGGCTGGGTGCCCTCTGACCCTCAGTTCAATAGCTACCTCCCAGGCAGTGATGCTCGGGAGACAGGAGAGTCCACATCAAAGGAGGGAGATGGGCAGATTTATGGGTGTGCAGGGGTTTCTCCCAGGTGTTTCTGCTCCAAACCCCTCCCCACTGGGGCATCTGGAGGGGAGGTATTGGCCTTGGAACGGGAGGCCAAAAAGGGCTTTCCCTGGAGCCAGCTACTCCTCTGGGGTGTTGCAGAGGATCCTAAAGAGGGTCCTGCAATCAGGGAAGCTGGGTCCACAGCCAAGGGGACATGACCCTAACTGACAAAGCCTGAAATGGGTCCTTTCTGGCCAGGCAAAACACTTCCCCTTCATGCTGGTCTTCGCAAGTGCCTCCCCCATGAAGCCCTCTGTGGTTCCCACAGGAAGGAAGGATCAATCACCTCTGTGTCCTCAGCACATGTAACTCCTTTTATAGAGCTCCTCTTGGAGGGAGGCCTGTATTTAATTCACCCTTGTGCCTGCAACACCCAGCAGTGCCTGACTTGGGCAATTATGTACCAAGTAAATGTGGGTATGATGATTGCAAATGTTCTTGATGGAGTTATGGAGACTGATCTAAATAGCGCACTCTTCACCGGAAAGGCGCGGAAATTAAGGCCCGGGGGTGGGGGTTGGTGGGTGGGAATCACTGCCCAGTGTGGCTGCCGGCAGTCAGCCACGGATGCATGACGGAGCTTAGGACTCCTTCACGCTGGCTATAGAGCTGGTGGGCAGCTCCGGCAGGATCTGGGCTTGAGAAGCGAGTTCTCCCACCTTACCCTGCCTGCATCCACTTGACTAGGCTGTGCACAGCCCAGCCAGGAGAGGGAAATGTTCACATTACAAAAATCATACGAAAGAAATTATGGATGGAAAAATCATTACCTTATAAATCGGCTGAGCTGTTCAGAACTTGTAGGAAACAGGGCATATAAAATTCATATGGCACATTGGGGCTTTGCTAGAGCCTCATTACAGCCCTCAGACTCCAGTGAAATATGTCCTGACCCAGAGAGGCTAATTTTCCTTTATTAATGACATGGGGTGGGGCTGACACCATAAATTCCAGCTACCTGAGGGCCCTGGAGCTTGGGACAAACCCTTTTGAGCGATGAGTCTCTTAAGGCTATACTGGTCCCACCACACCCCTGGACTCTGTTGCACCCCCAGGAAGCAAGGCAGCCTCCCTCTGCCCCAGGTCCCCAGTCCGAGGACCACAAAATACAATGGAGAAGGCGGAGGTTGGGGGCTCTCTTTTCTCTGATGAGGGCCTGACCTGAAATGCTATATAAATCAGCCCCTTAATGGGAGATGGAGTCCTAAGAAGGGGATCCACACATTACTCCCAATTCTTGATGTGATTCTTGTAACAGAAGTGTCATGAACAATGCCATCTGCATTCCTCAAGCCTGGTCTATGACCAGGGTCAGTCTCAGGCTGTGACCAGTCTCAGGGCTCAGGCTGTTCCAAGTGGGCAGAATGAGACTCTGGTCACAGGCTCATAGAGGATCCAAGAATACAGAGTCCTAGTCATAATATCAGAGAACAGTCAGCCAAGCCTGGTCCCTGGAAGGACACTTGGCCCCTAGCCTGTGTTTTTGCCTTTGTTATAGCTGTGGTCAGCACCCAGGGTTACACAACTGAGTAATCTTCGAGGTTAAGTTATCTCCTTGCTCATGATACAAATGAGGAAATGAAGGGCTCACCAATATCCCTGGATGCAGGGAGAGTGAGCCCAAACCACCTGCCCCCACCCATTGTGGTTTCTCCACCACCCACACTCCCTTTGCAACAGAGGATGAGGGTAAATGTGCAGTCACAGCCTGGCCCACGGTCCTGGCTCCCGGCTCTTCTTGACCCTGTGTCCCTGGGACAGAAGGAAAGGGAGAGCTTGTCTGTCTTCCCGGATAATCCATCACACGTCCCCAAATGTCTCCCCTAGGGCCATGGCTTTCTGAAATGCCCCGGCTGCCTTTGTCCCTTTGGGTCCACAATCAGCAACCTTCACACATAGATGTGGTGCTCACAGGTTGCCTAGTCTTTGACCTGGGTTAGAGGCAGGAAGTCTGAGAAGCAGAGTAGTTGGGTGGCTGCTATGGGCTGAACTGTATCCCTGTTCCCAACTTCATGTTGACGCTCTGACCCCAGGACCTCAGAAAGTGACTGTACTCGGAGATGGAGTATTGAAAAGTAAAGATATAACTTTGCCAACAGAGATCCATATAGACAAAAATATGGTTTTTCCAGTACTCATGTACCATTGTGAGAGTTGGACCATGAGGAAGGCTGAGTACCGAAGAACTGATGCTTTCAAATTGTACTGCTGGAGATCAAACCAGTCAGTTCTATAGGAAATGAACCCTGAATAGTCATTGGAAGAACTGGTACTGAAGTTGAAGCTTCAAAACTTTGGCCGCCTGATGCGAAGAACTGACTCATTGGAAAAGACCCTGATGGTGGGAAAGAGTGAAGGAAGGAGGAGAAGGGAACAGAGGATGAGATGGTTGGATGGCATCACCAACTGGATGGACACGAGTTTGAGCAAGCTCTGGGAGTTGGTGATGGACAGGGAAGCCTGGCGTGCTGCAGTCCATGTGATCGCAAAGAGTCGGACATGACTGAGTGACTGAGCAACAACAGCAGCTAGTTAAAATGGGGTCTTCAAGGTGGGTCCTAGTTCAGACTGACTAGTGCCCTATTAAGAAGAGATGAGGACACATGAGAGGCTGCATACGTGCGTGCAACATGGCAAACACATGTGTATAGAGGGATAGCCCTGTGCAGAGGCAGGAAGAGGGTGGCTGCCTGCAAGCGCAGGAAAGGGGCTTCAGAGGATGCCAAACCTGCCAGCACCCTGTGATCCCTGACTCCGTGGGAAAGCAGCCATCTGCTGCTGAAGTCCTCAGTCTGTGATATCTGTTACGGCAGCCCACACTGACTAAGAGAGGTTTACCTGAGATTTGCCTACACCCGAACCCAAGTCTTTTGACTCTTAGTTCTGATTCTTCCCTACTGACCAAGCAGGCACCTTTTGATGCCCCAAGTAGCTAGAACGTGAGTTCTTGGACAAGAGAAGATGCATCTTTGCTTCGCTATATCCATCATCTGGCAGACCATCACGAAGTGGGGGCTTCGTGAGTCTCTGCTGCTTTGTTGAACCATGAGCCTGTAAGGTTTGTTTGCTGGATGAGGACATGGATGGGGCTGCCCTTGGAACTGGAGGAGGGGAGGAAGGACAGGGCACACTTGGCCCCTCAAGGCTAACTTGGTCCCTGCCTGGTGCTTCTGCCTTTGTTACAGTTGCGGTTGACACCTGGAGTTACACAACTGCCTTCTCACTCAGTCCCCATCCGCTTGCAGCTGAAAGTGGAATCCCCTGATGGGACATTTGGCACAATGTAGGGTTCATGGGCCTGTTCCTTCCAGAAGGAGATGCAGACCCGGCCAATGCTGGCCCACAGACTCACAGGAGAATTGCAAAACCCAGGCGTTCACCCCAGATCAAATTCCCTGGCCTTGGGTCTCTGAGCTACTTGTTTATACAGAAGAAAACCTACTTCCCACCCTCAGCAGGGAGGCGGCTGGACACACACACAAATGTGTCATTGGGCCATGGCAGAGGAGGGACGGCTTCTTAGGGAAACTTCTGCCATTGCAAGTCCTCAGAGGATGCTGCAAGCTTTGCTCCAGAGCTAGTCCAGGCCCTTTGGCTGGGGCACGGAGCAAAGGCCTGGACACAGAGTCAGTGGACACAGATGACAGTGTTGAAGGACTTTCAGTCTGAGCTATCTTATCACAGAGCAGGCTGCCCCTGGCTGTGCTGAGTTTGCCAGCAAGGCAGTATGAAACAACCAAACATCACATGGCACGTTGGCAAATGACCCCAAAGACCTCTTCCGGCCTGGAGAGAGTAGGAGTCCAAGAATCTAGATTCATCCGTTCAATGAACATTCATCCAGTACCGGAACCATGCACTGTGACATATGAGACTCTGCCCTAAGGAGCTGGTGGGAGAGAGGGAAGTGGACGATTATAGTCCAGAATCATGTGTGCAGTGGTACACGTCCAAGACACTTCCGTGGGTTGGGTTCCCTGCCCACGTCCCACCATATCTCCACTCCTGGCCAACTTCCAACTTCCAGCCCCTGTGTGTTTTTGCCTGAGGCTTTCTCTGACCACTCAGGTCTACCCCACCCTGAGCCAGCCAGTGCTGGGGAAAGAATGCCATCCTCTGGACCAATGATGGACAAGAGCCAGGGTATTAATACCTCAACTCCCCTGCCTCGTGGGTGTATAATTGTGAGGTGCATTGCCATTGTGAAGTGTTAATGTGATTCTCAGGGTATCCCAGCAGATTGGGCTTCCTCTGCCAAGCTCACTTCCCCAACGCCCTGGGTCCAATCTCAAAAACATGACTTGTCTTCAAATCCTTCACTCAGGGTCTGCTCAGACTTTAGAGTCACAGACTGGAGGGAAGGGACAGGAAGGGAAGTAAAGAGAGAGAAGGGGAGAAGTTGCTTTTTGACATTACACTCAGTGAGAAATGTAAGTCTTCTTTTGAGTGACATGTAAGCTGAAGAAATGCCAGATAGTTTTCTAGAGTCAGAGACTTCTGGTGGAGCCCTTCTTTGTTACTTGCCAGGTGCGTGACCTTGGGTGATGATACTCAACCATAACCAGAGTGATACTTCCAATTCCATAGGGACATGGAGAGAATTAAATGAGAACATGTGTGTGTGGATCTCACAGACGCTGACTTACTAAGTATCAATACCGCCACTGCCAATGTTAGTCGCTCGGTCGTGTCTGACTCTTTGCAACCCCATGGACTATAGCCTGCCAGGCTCCTCTGTCCATGGAATTCTCCAGCCAAAAATACTGGAGTGGGTTGCCGTGCCCTCCTCCAGAGGATCTTCCTGATTCAGGGATCGAACCCAGGTCTCCTGCATTGTAGGCAGATTCTTTACCATCTGAGCTACTAGGGAAGCCATCTATCAATACTGCTGCTGCTAAGTCACTTCAGTCGTGTCCGACTCTGTGCGACCCCATAGACGGCATGTGAGCAAATTACTCCACAAGTATCACTCTCCTGACTCCTCCCATCAACCCTAAGAGGTGGGGACTATTACTATTATCCTTTTATTGGTGAGGAAACCGAGGCTCAGAGAAATCAAGTGAACATCCCAAGATAACTCAGCTAGCATGTGCTGGAGCTGGTGGCTCTAGAATCTGTGCTCTTCATCAACGTGATGAACACAGCAGGTCCTTGAAATAACAGTGGAGCAACCAGAAGCCCACTTGAGCCAACGCAGGGGAAGCTGTCAAGAGCTATTCAGAGCTCTGTGCTAAGGGCTAAACCAAGAAAGCTAAACAGAAAGACAGAAACTGTCCAAAATATAACCCCGAATCCAAACACCCACAAGCCACAATGGTGGTCCCTGGCACGGCTGGGCTCCCAGGGAACCTCATAGGCTCTGGAAGCAGAGCTGGGCCCAGACTGTGGCCCGAGGAGGGAGGGTTGGGCTCAGGGCACAGCTGCCTGAGGAAGCCTGAGGGGCTCTTTGCCCCAGGGAGCCCATCTCATTAGGGCTGGAAGGCCGCCTTTGCTGCTGTCGGAGACCAGGAATTCCAGGCCAAAGCAGTCTAACCGACTGACCAGAAATGAGTTTGGGTCTCTCCCCGCCAGCTCCCATCCCACTGTGGGATCCATTTTCATGATTCCCTTGGAATGCTGTGAGCTGGAGAGAGCTAGAAAGGGGACCCTTGGGGCATGTCGCAAAAGGAATTCTAAGTGTCCCTGCAGCCCCCGGGGGCCATCACTGCCGGACAAGACTGGCCAGACTCCCTGGGAACCTGGTCTCTTGGTGGAAGCAGCAAACCCTCCAAGTGCGCTGTGGCTGCCTGTGGCTCCCCGGTGCAATTCATTTCTGCTTAAAAGCGCCAGCTATATTCTGGACACTTATTAAATGTTATTTCACTTAATCTCAGAGGAGGGGCTACTACTGCTGCCTCCACTTTGCAGATGAGGAGATGAGGTGGGAGGCGATGGTGTTAAAGTTGAGTAATTTATCCAACTTCACTTTCCAAAGTGTCTTTGACTCAAAGGCTCTTAACAGCCATAATAGTTGCCCCCAAGCCGAATGACTCAAAGTGTACTGGCTGGTCATCTTTAAAGTGGGGGTGACGGGATGATGGTGCCTCTCGGCGGGCCCGCCTGACTTGCCATATTCTCTTTGATGTTTTAGGGCTTTACTTCCATGACTTCGCAGAGGCAGCCAGAACTGGGTGGGATAGGTAAAGGGAGGGGTTGGGTGGGAAAGCCCCTCGCACATCCTGGAAACCCGCCAGACAGAGAAAAACCTTTTCTAATGAATACAGACTAAGCAGAGCGGCCCCTGTGCAAATATCCTGAACAGGGAACTGCTTGGTGATCGGGCCGAGGGCCACTCCCTGGGTGCTGTCAAGTCAGGGATGTCAAGCTCTGGGAAATGAGCAAACAGATTCCTGCAGAGTCCACATTCCTCGGCCTGCAGCCTAGGGCCCAGACCCAACAATACCCTGGCATTGTCTGGCAGTGGTCCGGTTTGGGAAGAGAGGCAGGATCAATATTTGCTGGTATATATTGGGTCATACTTTCAGCAGCATCTGTGTTTGGACAGCCCTGCCTCCCACTGCCCAGCATCTCTTTCTGCATATACTCTGGGCCCAGAAGGTTCCCACAGGAGGGTGGAGGGTAGGCATTAGACTTGTTGGTTGTGGGTTGGGAAAACTCTGGTGGGATTTCCTGTAGTATCTGACTTCTAACATTTCATGTATTTCAGAACAAGGAAAGTCATGCAAGCAAGAGTCTAAAAAGATCTTGGGAAGCCTGCCTCAGGGCCTGCTTGAAGACCACGTTATTTAATATGAGTTATTCTTCTTCTCTTCTTTCAAATCCTACAATCTATCCATCCATTCATCCATCCATATATCCATCCATCCATTTATCCATTTATCTATCCTTCCAATATTTATAATGCTCTAAATACCTTTGAAAGTTTATTTCTTCTCAACCATCACTGGTTCTGCCCAAGTCCAAGCCCTTCTTGCCTGGATAACTGTAACCATCTCTTACCTAGACTCCCTGCTTCTCGCCTCCCTCCCTGCAATTTAGTCTCCAGGTGCACCCAGAGAGGACTTCTGAATCACCAGAATGATCATGTCTCTCCCTGCCTAAACCTTGCAACAGCCCCCATGCCTGCAGGACCCAGCCCAGGTCCTCAGGTGGCTAACAGTGGCCTTCATGCTTTCATTACTGCATCTTTCTCCCTCTGGCCTCATTCTGGTCTCCTCTCCACAATAATATAATGTACCGGTTATGAGCAGGACTTTAGAATCACAAAGACATGGCTTTCAACTCTACCACCTAGCCATGTCCCAGGTCAGTTAAATTCCTGACCCCTGTAAAATGGGATGGGCTCTTGGTATTTCAAATTCTTAGCACAACGCCTACCACCTACAGAGCTGGCTGCCAGCCAGAGAACAGGAAAAGGGGCCACACGATGATGTTTGAGCGCCTCACCTTCTCCACTCAGACTGGTTCGGTTTTGATCAGGAAGGAAATTATAGGAATGATGCTTGGGCATCTGAACTAAGATTTCCTTCCTTTGAGGTTGTATAATCAATATGCAACCAGAGCAGAAATGTTTTATCTGGCCAGCAAAATGGAATCACTTTGCCAATTGTTTAGAATAAGCCACAGTCCTCTACAAACTGATGGTGAGGGTCTCAGCTGTGAGTGGCAGGAACCACAGGCAAGTACCTTTATACATATTAACAACATGGACAAGGGCAGTTATCCTGTTAGGGAAGCCACCATGGTGCCATCTGCATTTTGCCCTGAGGGCAAGTGAAGCTCCAGGAGATAGCAGTTCTCAAAGGTCAGAATCAGTATGGAACAGAGGCAAGGTTCATGTCAGACTCTGAGCTGGTTTTCATTTTGTTTGATGTTTGTTTGTTTCAGTTGCTTATATTTCATCAAAGAAATGCAGCTTGTATATAGGTGGTGAGATGTGGAGGAGAGACCACAGCTTTGGGGGTTATATCACCAGAGTTCGAAGCTCAGATTTTCCACCTAAAGCTGTGTGACACTGGGCAAGTTACTTGCCCCCTCTGAGCCTATTTCCTCATTTGTGAAATGAAGATAATAAGCCCCCTTCTTGGAATGCGGCAGATTAAATGTGAAAGGGTTTAACAGAGCACCTTCCACAAGTCTGGCACTTCAGAGGCCCTTAGACTGCGGTTCATGTGGGTTTTTGAGTCAGACTGTCTGGGTTTTGTTTAAACATCTTATTTTTTTTAATGAAATATTTCAAACCAACAGAAAAGTACAGAGAACCTAGCAAATGCTTGTATTTACCACTGAGATTTAACACACATTGATCTTCTATCATCTTTGCTTCACATATGTTTTAAAATAAATAAAATTATAGCATCAGAAGTCCCCTTGCCCCCTCCTTGATCCCATTCACCTCTCTCCCCCCACCCCCCACCCCCAGAGGTAATCACTTCTGAGTTTGGGCTGTATCTTTTTTGTCTGTATTCTTATTCTTTTATTACATGCATATGTGTGCATAAACAATATGCAATATTGTTCCTTCTTTAGATTTGCATAAGTGGTAGAAGACTGCATGTATTTTTCTCTGATTTGCCTTTTTAACCCAATATTATGTAAGTGAGATTTACCCATGTTGACACATGTAGGTCATTCATTCTAACCGCCACGTCGTGCTCTATCACAGGGACAGAGTATGCTTTATTTATTTACTTGATGGACAGCTCCCAGGCCCCGGTCCATGCTGTTTTCACTAGACTATCACAAGGAAGAGAGACAGGAGAAGGGAAGCCACTTTCCCTGGAGAACAGACAAGCCACTTTCCAAGTGTGTGGCTGGACACAAAGAAAGTCCCCTTAAATGCTGATCAGCCTGGGTGAGGTTTACCAAGGCAGCCCAGTATCTCCTTCCCCTATTAACACAGGCTTGGTATTCTCTGCTGGGGGGAGAGGGAAGAATGGATAGGACCTCTGTCCCCTTCTGCTCATGCCCCCCTCACACAGAGCGGAGTGCTCCCTGCCCCTGCTCTGAGGTCTTCCCCTGCTCCGATGGGCCCAGGTGCACCTTCTGCTGCCCTGCTGCAGGCTCTGTGCTGGGCACATAGTAGGTGCACAGTAAACATTAGTGACAGATGCAGAAGAGAGTGACACAAAAATGAAAGAGCCCATGTGAATGATGAGGGGGCTAAGTGGATGAGTGTCATTAGTTCTCATATATAATTCTGGGCTCAGGGAGCTGTCTCCGTTGACCTTGGGAACACAGACGGGAGCGGGGCTGAAATTCCATCCTTGGTTCTAGACCCAGTCCTGCCACTGATGGCCTGTGCTCCCCCACACAGCCAGGTGCCCAGCTGTGAAGCCCAGGACTCTGAGCTGTGTCCCTGCTCCCACACACCCACCCCCATGCCCGGTTGCACTGTCCGGTCAGCAGTCTCTGCTTTCAAAGAGCACAGTCTGGGATGAATTCCACCAATGGTAAAGGAGATTTATTGCCCCGCAAACTCTTTTTATGCTCCTCCCTCCCAGCGACTTGGATGGATTTTATCTTGATAAATGAGGAGGCCTGCACCCAGCGGGCGGGGACAGAGGTGGGCGGGGAGCAGTGAGCCTGGAAAGGAGAAGGAAAAGTAAAAAGTACCAGAGGCTCTCCGATGTTGCTGTGCAGGAGGGTCTGGCACTCAGAGCTCCTGCAGGGCTCAGAGATGATGTCTGAATAGACTTTTGGACCACTTTGGCAAAGTTCCAGCTTTCTGGGCTTTGGACTTGAATGTCATAAAGGCACCCTCTGCGTCTAAGTGGTCAGTCTTGGTGGAAGGCAAGGATTTTCTTCAAGTGCTCTCTCCTTTCACACCTGGGCCTAAGGAGGCACTCCCTTATCAGGGACCTATTTGAGTCCCGGGCCTGACCCCTTCTTGAAGCCCCAAGGCTGTTGCTTTTGTGTTGAGACTTTGCTGGTACCTGACTCAGATACTGGAGCTGGAGGCCAGACCACAGTTGTAGATTCGGCCTTGCCCACTGTGCATACCCGCCTGGCATCCTCCTACTCATGCTTGCGGGCATAGGGCCACGGACCCCTCCTCAGTACCTTCCTGGGTATCCCTCCAGCTCCCTCCTAACCCCTGTGCCTGAGGCCTGATGGTACATCTGTCTCTCCAGGTGACCCCCTAGGGCATCTGGGCTGATCCCAGCATCCAGGACAGGCAAGGCACAGAAAAGGCCTCCAACAATGCACAAAGGAGTTGAGGACGCAAGCGAACTCTCCCTGGGTCCCTGTCCCTTCCTCTAGGGGGTTGGCTCCCTGGATGTGGGGACCGTCCTTTACTTCTTTCAGCATCATTTATGTCATGTATTGCTGCTCAGCCAATGGTAACTGCTGCTACCAGTGTCTACGTGCGACACTGCGGCAAGAACTTTATTTCTCATTGAACACTCTAACAGTCTGCAAATTAAGAACTCTCCTCCCCTGTGTCAGTCAATGTGGGTGAGCCCGAAAGGGGGAAACAACTTCCAAAATTCACCCAGCTCTCACCCTGAAATGCAGGGTCAGATTCTAACATGACCTCCCAGCCCCGAACCCCCTGGGGTCCTCACTCTGCCTTATCCTGCACTGGTGGGCAGTGAGCGGCCACAGACCTTCCAGGAACCTGCCAGAAACCAAAGACTCACCTTTGCCTTCCAGGAGGGGCTGAGCTTGCAGGTACCCTGGGGAAGGGCCTCAGACTGGTGGCCGGGTAGGGACTGGAGGGGTAGGGACTGGAGGGCACAGCGGGGAGCTCCAGACTGGGAGGGGGACCAAGGTGACCTGGTCAGGGCAATGGCCCTGTCTGCTCCCTAAACCAAAAGCAGCCACAACTACCTCCTGCCCCCCCATCTACATACATACATTGTCCCCTCAACCCCCAACACACAGGCTCCTCGAGCCTGCTGGGAGGTGGTCTTTGCAGCCAGGCAAGCTCAGTGAGGAGCCGTGGGGCTCCTGAAAGGAGTTCACCATTTTCTCAGACACAAGGCTGTCTGTCCCTTTATTCCAGCAGACCCAGCTTTGAGGGCCTGACCCTTTTGCTACCCATCCTTCCTTTCTTTCTTCTCCTCCTGCCATTCGGGGTGCCCCCCACTCCACCTTCAGATGCCCTCCCACTGCCAGCGCTGTGGTCCTGGTGGTTACCCAGAGCCAGCCACACCTGACTGGGAAATGAATATAGTGACCAAGGGCCTGCCCAGCCTAGCTGGTCTAGGCGAGCTTGAGTTGGGCCCCAGGCCCTGCATCCAGAATCAGCCTCCCAACCCCATTTATAATACCTCCTCTCAACAACTGTGTCTGAGAATAGATTCATGGGCCCCCGGGCATTGCTGGCCTTGGTTTTGACTTATAAAGCTCTGGCCGTGGAATTCAGCAGTCTTCCTGTAGCAGCCCCTTTCTGGCCTGGCCCTGGGGTCACGGAGGCTTCTGCACGCACCAGCAGGCGCTCAGGCGGAGCCAGTCAGGGTGAAGAGTGGTCCACGTAGGTGGAGAAGCGGGGATCCCACTGCCTGGCCCAGGGTGGCTGGTTCCCCACCACCCCCACCCGCCTGATTGGCAAGAGGCTCCGCCCGGCTGCTCCCTGGGGAGTCAAGTTCTCAGCCCCTTCCAGTCCTGATGCTTCTGTTTCAGTGCTGATCTCACCCCACTTGGTATAATAACCATCATTCCTTATGCTGGGCAACTTTTTGAGGTTAACCAAACTCTCAGGACTCCTGATCTCATTCAGCCCTCACACAACCCTGGGGGGTGCCCTGCTGACAGGTGGCAATGCAGCTCAGGGAGGCACGGCCCAGCTGGGGATGCAGTGGGATGAAGACATGAATCGCCTGGTCAGAAGGCCTTTCCAGGAGCCCCTGAAGCATCCTGGCTCAGGTGTTGGGGACGTGATGCTGCAGAAAGCAGGCCCTGGGGAGTCCCATGGCTCCCACTCTCCTGGAGATCCGAGCTGACTCACATCACTGCCCCACCTCCTTCAACTCTCCTTCCTCTTTGCAAAGGTTCCTTTCTTCAAGAATTCTTTCCCGCCATGACCCGCAACCCCTCCAGCCCTGCACAGACAGCTGCGCAAGCTCTTCTGGTCATGTGCAGCCAGCCTGTGACCCGCACTGGGCGGGACTGTCTGGAGCAGTCCTGTCTCTTCCTCCCCTCTGTCTCTTAACCTGCACCTCCTGGCACCTGGCACGGGTCTAGGCACCCCTGATAGGCTAGCCAGGGACTTGAGCTTGGAAAGAAACAGTTCCAGCCTCTGAGTCCTTGTTACAGGTGATGTGAAGAAGTGATGAGTTCCAGACTCCTGAGTGACAGCAGGCACCCTCCTCTCCTCTGGTCCCAGCATCTTCCTAGTAAACCGAGGGTCTCATAGACTGATGGAATGCTAGCTTTGGGGAGTGCCTTTCAAGCCTCCCATGCAACAGCTGGTCTGACCTAGGTGACCCTAGTATTCCCTTTCAGGTTGAAATTTTTTGATTATCTACAACCATGATTCTCAATCTGGGGGAAATTTTCTCCCTCCAGCTCCCTAGGAAACATTGTCTGAGGGCATTTTTAGCTGTCATAAGTGGGGGGGAAATACTCCACTAAGAGTATCTCCTATACCTGGTAGAAGAATTGGGCAGCTTCTATTTCTCGCAGAGGCCAGGGATGCTGTACAATATCCATTCTATAGGCCACGGGACAGTGTCCACAACAAAGAATGAGTCCACCTAAAACACCGATAGTGCTGAAGAAGTTGGTCTAGGCTAAGGAAAATGACATGATTTTCTCAAAATTTCCTTCCTCCTGTATCTGTGTTTTTTTTTTCCCCAGAGTGGTTTGAAGCAATCTCTGTTTATTTGTTAGGAACAGATGGTGCCACACTGGATTTTTTTCCTCCTAGGAGCTGCATTCAAAATTCACATGGCAGCATCTCCTGGAGACATGGTGAGGCGGCTCAGACAGAGACCTGGCGGTGGGGAGACGCCCTGCTTTCAGCTGAGAGGGGGCAGGGCTGGAGGTACTGATGGGGGTACCTCACGAAGGCAGTGAGCAGCCAGACCCGTGTTGAAATCTTAGCTTTCCCACTTGCAGCTGTGTGTCCTTGAGCAAATCATTGGCCTCTCTGAGCCTCAGTTTCCTCATCTGCAAGTTGGGCATGAAATCTTCCACCTGGGGTTATTGTAAAGGTCAAGCATGATACCGCTGTGTGTGCTGGGGGTGGGGAGGCCTGTGCTAAGCACCAAGCTGGCACTCAGCAGCTGTTCGTGTGGTCACTCCATCTCCCGTCCTCGCCCCGCTCAACAGTCCCAGCTTAGTCCTGCCTGGGTTTCCACATTTCTTACCAAGTAAAGAATTTGCAAAAAGGTAGGAACCAAGGCATCACCTTCCCCCCTTCTCTCCCTTCTCCATCTCTGACCAGCTCACTGGCAAGTTCTGAGGGTTTGTTTTTTTCAAAAAGGCTGTACGGGGCTGGTCTCTCCTCTCCTGTCCCATCACCACCATCCTGTGCAGGCTCGTGTTGCTCTGCTCCCGGCTGTGATTCCCTGACTCTCCCTCCCAATTAACTCGAAGGCCTCCCTCCTCACTCCCGCTGTCAGGCTGCCCTCTGAAGGCCCATTTGTCTTCCCTGAGAAGAGCTCCCATCTTGTTCAGGAGCCTCTGCTGGCCAGCCCCGAGGTGTGGGAGAAAGTCCAAGAGTTCCACTCAGACCGGAGGCTCTGCCCTTCCCCTTCAGGTCTCATCAGCCCAGTCCCAAGACATATGTGAGTGTGGCCTCCCTGTGTGTGCTGGCAACTACCCAGTGCCTTTACTATCTGCCAGCACTTTAAGCGGGCAGCACCCTGCCTGGCGTGTCCACCCCTGCTGCCCATGGTCAGGCTCCGGTTCACCCTGCGGCATCCACTTCGATGCCAAGGACGCCGTCAACCCCCAGCCCCCCAGGCCCACCAGGGACACCATTGTCATGATGACCACTCCATGTTCTGATGGGCCCAGACTGTGAGCTTTCCCAGGGTACGGGCTGTGCCCTTGGGTGTGTCCAGGAACCGTGGAGAACATGGCACAGTGCGGGCTGGACAAATGCCTGCAAGTGGCGAGAGCTGAGGACATGAACCATGAGTTACACACTCTACCATGTAGCAAAACCACCTTCCGTCCACTCTCTTTGACCCTCATAAGAGTCCGGAGCTGCGTGTTTACTACTGAAACTATGTACCAAGGGGAAGAATCAGAAACTTCCCAGTGATCAGAAGTGGCACTTCTTTTTTGTATCAAAAATAGCTCTCTAACAAAGCCATCCAGGAGGTCAAAGTGGCACTAAGGCTTGGCACCATCTGGCCAATAATAATAGCAGCTGGCAGAATCCTGCTTCCTGAACCAGGCATCCCACATCATGGCATTGACTGCCACGATGGCCCTAGCAGGTGGGTAGCACTGTCTCCATTTCACAAATAAAGAACCTGAGACTCAGAGAGGGAAAGAGGAGTGCCTGGGGTAACACAGCGAGTGGAACTGAGGGTCAAGGGGAGCTGCCCTTCCTGCTTGGTACCTTGCTCCCAGAGGGGCAAGTCTGCCAACTCCAGGCAAAGGCTGGCACAGACCTGTCCCAAGTGACCTCTGCCAGAGTCAAGCGTGCTGCCATGGAGGAACCTGTCCATGCCATCTGCCCAGAAGGAAAGCCTGCCCTTCTCTTCCCTCTTCATGCATTGGGCACAGGTACCCCAGCGGCCTCTGGTCCTCCCCTTTCCTGTTCAACAGTCATTCCTGAATTTCACCCCCATGCCCCATGCACACCACCTGGGGCCAGATGCCTGGCCTTGGCCTTATTGCTCGCAGATCATGGTGGGGCAGGCCAGATCTGCAGGAAGGCCTGACTGTTGTGGGAGAGGAGGCTACAGGGGTTCCTGCGCACAAGGCCTAGCAATCTGCCCCTTTCCTGGGAAGCGCCTCTCTTTAAACAACACCTCTGTGAGATCCCAGCCTCCTTCAGCATCACACTCTGTCCCAGCCCTCCCTTCTGACAGGCCATCCCCTTGGCTTGCAGCAGGAATCAGGAAACCAGGAAGTGTTTGGGAAAGGAGGCCTGACCTCTCCTCTCTGGTGGGCTTCCCACCACCGCCAGGCCTCCTTTCTTCACTCTCTCTCTTTCTGCGAACCAACCTCAGGGCCTCCCTCTCCAAAGTTCAGGTTTATGGAGACTGAAGTCCACCCCATCACCAGTACTCAGACCTGCTGGCGGACTCTTTATTCACTCACGTTCCCAACAAACTTCACCCAAGGTTTAATGATTAAATGGAATTTCGTTAGACATTTGATGGTTCACCTTTATGGGAAAGAATAAAATTTTATGGCCTGGGCAGTGTCCCAGAGTCCAGGAAACAGGCTTGTGGGAATTTAGAAGAGAAGTCAGGACACTGGCTCCTGCTCTGGTCCCCACCCCCTCTCTGAGACTTATTTTCTCACTGCTCAAGGAACAAGTTTGCACCAGTCGGTGTCTAATGGCCTTTCAGCATCCTGGGCCCCTGTCACTTCCTGCCCACGGTGGTGATAATTCTGGCCAGACCACGGCCAGAATAAACATGCAGACTAGTGAGAGAGGCAGACGCTCTTGGGAGGTGGAAGGATGCTACTGTGCACTGTGGGTTAGGAAGCTGTCAGGTCTGGGGCTCAAATCTCAACTTTCTATATACTGACGGCTACTTTCATGCCTTCAGTCTCCTCATATTTGATGGGAGATGCTAAGGACTATGTAAGAACTAAAAGTGAAATGAGGTCTGGACCTAAACAGCCTGGCATGCCGCATGACTTATGATCACTAAAGTGAAAGTGTCAGTCGCTCAGTCTTCTCCGGCTCTTTGCGACTCCCTGGACTGTAGCCCTCCAGGCTCCCCTGTCCATGGGATTCTCCAGGCAAGAGCACCAGAGTGGGTTGCCATTCTCTTCTCCAGGGGATCTTCCCGACTCAGGGATGGAACTCAGGTCTCCTATATTACAGGCAGATTTCTTTACCGTTTGAGCTACCTGGGAAGCTATGACAATTGTTAAGCCTCATCACAGCTCGAGGAACTCATTCACTTAAGCCCTGTGAGTGGGAAGGTGAACCCTGCTTGCACGCTTGCAAGATTCTCATCTGGCAGGTGATCAGCCTTGACATAGAAAACATCAGACATCAGGCAGAACTGTGCAAACCCAAGATCTAAATTCAGCATCTGAACTCATGGTCTGAGGGAGGCAGACACAGGCCAGTTTGCTCAGCTCAGGGCTGGCTAAGACCGTCAAGAGCAAAGAAAATAAATTACTATGTAAGCCTCAAAAGGGAGCATTACTTCCTGGGAGATCAGAGAAGGCTCAAGAGACATAATTTGACTCTGGAAGTCTTGGCTGTTTTTCTACACCTTCCTTCCTCCAAGGATACTGTGAGGCAAGGGGGCCCGTCATGCCTACTTCCCAGAGATGAGGCTCTTGCCCTGGGAGAGGGATGCTGGTCCCGTGAGGCTTCTGAGCCAGCAAGTGGCCCAGATGATCCCACTATCACCAGCACAGACCTCCCAACCCTGCCTAGTCCAGGAGAATCCTGGAAAATTCCCAAGGCACGTGCTGGGATGAGGGTGAAGGATACGCCAGAGGAGGCCCCTTGGCTGTGTTCCTCCTGTGCTTGAGAACTTGGCTAGGCCTGTGATGCAATTCAGTGGACCCCTCTCCACCCACCCTTCCCGTCCAAGCCTGTTATCCCCTGACTTTCTAACAAGCGCCCAAATGAAGGCAGGCTGAAAGGCCCTGGGGGCCTCAACGTCCAGGAATGGGCTATTAGTGGATTTCAAAGGCCCAGATCTGACTGCTAGGCTGCAGCCAGCTAGACCCTCTCTCTCAGGCCCTGTCACAGCCAATCGGCTGCTCACCAGCTGGTAAGAGGTTTCCCTACACTCAGTTCTACCGTCAGACTTCAGAGCCACCTGCCTGCCTCCTGCGAGGAAGTAGAATGTGTAATGACAAATGCATTTACAGAGCTGCCCTGGATCACGGACCCAGATGCTCTGAAATCACTCTTGGCTGTAATGTCTGCAGTGGCACATCCGCTTACAAATGAGAAAACATGGTCTTTAGCTGAGAGAGAAGGAGAAAACGTTGGTCCTTTTCTGGCTTACACCAACATCCTTTTCTACAAAATGAAAAAAAAAAATGGCGTGGCATCAGAGTGTAAACTATAAGTCACTGGTGGAGTAAGGGACCACGGAACGAAAGACGCAGCAAGATGAAGGCTGCATCTGGTGTTTCCTTGCTGGACAACCTGGGTCAAGTTCATCAGCTTTTCTTAGCGCTGGGGTTGCTGTTGGGAGGATTAAATACGATAACGTTTGCAAAGCACTTAGCATTACATATATTGGCTTCCTTCCATCTTTCTGAAAGGAAGAGGGAAGGATGGAGGGAGTGAAGAAAGAAAATGGTGATTCCTTCCAAGGACAGGCAAACATGCCCAGTGGACATCAGAAGTGTAAAATTGTGTTTTTGCAGGCTCCAGAATAACTTTCCTGTGACATTTTGGGTTTTAATGGATTCCAGAAACCTGAAATTTTCTCCACAGTCAGAACAGGATGTTTAACTTTCGTCCTTCATGAAAAAAACCCGATGCACTCTCTAATCTCTTCATTCACTGGAAATATGTGGGAAATAACAAGAAACCAGGCTAAAAAAAAAAAGCCAACATGAAATGTTCTGTTTTTAAATATGAGCAAACAAGAGTGTTGCAAAACATGGCTGGAATCAATAACAAAACTTTTGGAGATGAACCACTGAGAGTGATGCTTTATTAGGGGCAAAATGCTTTGGGAGGTTCCAATTCTGGAGGCCTTAAATGGAGTTTGACTTCCCTTAGTACCTCAAGGGCAGAGAAAGGAAATGCTTTTATCAGAAGTAGATCGGAGGTGAACTAGCTCACCAGGAAAACACCACCTCCTTGCTTCTTTTTCTTGAATTCTTTCCTCATGTGAAATGGGAAAGGAAACTATTTCACAGAAAACACCAACATGGAGAAACTCAGCTGTCCCCAAGCACTGCTGGCATTTGGTACCTGGAGGCACAGTATCATTCTTTGGCTTTAAAGTGATGTGAATCCTGAATTAGACACTTTATGAAGCTGAGGCCCTTTGACCTGGCCCATCACCGTTCCCAGAGTCTAACAGCACCAGACACAGGGCTCGTGCTAAGGAAACGCTTTTGAATGAAGAGAGGAGGGACAGAGGGAAGAAGAACTCACTGAGATCACGAGTGGGACGCTGCTTTGTAAACTCGAAGAGAAGAACAGTGCGTTCAGTTGTGTCTGACTCACTGTGACCATATGGACTGTAGCCGGCCAGGATCCTCTGTCAATGGAATTTTTCAGGCAAGAATACTGGAGTGGGTTGCCATTTTCTCCTCAGGGGATCTTCCCGACCCAGAGATCGAACTCAAGTCTCCTGCATTGGCAAGTGGATTCTTCACCACTGAGCCAGAAAGCATGATCCTAATTGGGGGATATTACTGTGCTCAGCTGCAATCAGCCTGGAAACAGACGGGGATTTAGAACTGTGGGGCCTCACCTTTCCCAGCTTGGCGGATATCCTCAGTTACTTTCATAAAAATCCTAATGCTTGGTCTCATTCATTAGTAACCAGGTGATTCTTGGTCCCAATCGTTCCCTGCCCCCTGGGGTCTTACTCTGACTTTGCCTGTGTGCATCTCACAGTAGTCATGGACAGGGTCCATGCCTCTGGGAAGACTCCTGATTGGTCTCTCTTCCTCTTCCTTCCTTCTCTCCTTCCCCCAAAGAAACCTCTATCTGTGCCTCCCCCAAAGAATTCTATGCATAGAATGGCCTCCTGAAGCATTTGTTTCTCCTGCCTTGAGGACAGGAGCTGTTTTATATATACTCATATCTCCACTGCCCAGAATTTAGTTGGTTCTCAATAAAAGTTTACTAAATAGATAGATACTGCTATGTTCAGCAAGAGAAAGAAAAAGAAAACTCTTAAGACTTGTCAAACATGAAACACATCAAAATATTTTCTGATTTTGAGCTATAGAACCACCGAGCTCTGGAGAGTGAACTGAACCACCAGGATAGTCAGCCAAGGTAGGCAGGCATGTCTCCAAGAGAAAGTGGTGTTGCCCTGGTGTCACTCTGGCCTCCATCCTGGATGTCCACAGTCTCCTAGGCTCAAAGATTCAGCTGGGGGCAGTTTTGCCAAGGGTTGGGACTGTGGAGACCAATTCTCGGCCAAGAGGGCTGCTTCTGTCAAGGCAGGGAGAGGGGCAGGAAAAGAAGGCTGGGAGAACGTATTTCTGAGGCTCAAAAGCCATCAGATATCACTCCAGATCACACTGCCTTTGAGCACAGGGGAGCTGAATCAGAAACACATGCCACACGTTCCCTCCAAGTCACATACGGCTTGAGAAATCAAGGCAAGCAGAGAGCACTTTGAGGCCACGGAGGCAACTGGAGCCACTCCCAGCGGCTGTTCTAGGGAAGCAGGGTAGGCTGGGGAGGTGGATGTTCTCTTTAGATCTGACCCATCAGACCAACGAGAAGTGGGGCCCCAGTATATAAGTTAGGATCCAATCCAGAGACAGATACCATAGAGACTGAATGATTATGACCCTCACTCAAATTCATACTTGAAAACCTAATTCCCAGTGTGGTGGTGTTTGGAGGTGGGGCTGTGGGGTGGTTAGGTCATTAGGCAGAGCCTTCAGGAATGGGACTGGTCCCCAGAGAGCCCCCTTAGCCCTTTACTCATGTGAGGGCACAATGAGATAACAGCTGTCTCCAAACCAGGGAGCAGGCCCTCACTAGATGCTGAATTTGCCTGCACCTTACTCTTGGACTTCCAGAACTGTGAGAAATGCACTTTTCTTATTTGAAAGCCCCCTAGTCTATGGTAGTTTCTTGTAGCAGCCTGAACTGAACAACAGAAACCACAAAGAAATATGATTAGGTGTAATGAGCACATGGATGAAAAGTCTGTACTAGTATCTGTAAAAAAACTCACACCTTTAAAGCACTTTCATAAATAGCTGACAGCCCACAACTTTACCTCATCTTCCCAATTTCCTACCTCCATCCTCCCCAGCCTCAATCAGGATCCGTTCCTCTCATGAGTCCCCAGCTCTGTCCCTCACTCGGCTCATCGTCACCATGTGTTACAATCACCACTGCACATACACCCTCCTGTCCTCCAGTGAACACTTAAGAAAAGAAATAAACATTGCTCACATCCCCTGCCCCAGTGCTTGTGCTGTGTTAGAGACACAGAGGTAGATTAATCACTATGGAGACAGACAGGCGAGGGGGTAAAGTACCAGTCCGCTCGATAGACCCCCAGTGCCATCCAGGCACAGCAAGTGTTACAGTCAGGATGTAGTCAGTTCGTCCACTAGGGATGTCGGAGAGGATGGACCAGACTGAGCTGAATCTTCAAGGATGAGTAGGGGTTTTCCAGACAGATCAGACAAGGAAGGGCATTTAGGCAGAGAAAATGGCATATGAAAGGCAGACACGGAATGTCTTTCACGAATTTCACGAAGTATCAGAACAGCAGGGGGATGTTCTCTGGGATTAGAGCACACTGCATGTGATAAGCATAATCACAGTAGTAATGATAGCTACCCTCAGATATTTTGCATACTGTTTTCTATACACCAGCTAGGATTCTAAGTGCCTTACATTTGATAACTCTTAATCCTCACAAACAAGCCTAGGAGATAGGCACTATTGTTTCCATTTTCCAGTTGAGGAGACTGAGGCAGAGCTACTCCTCTAAGGGTACACCAGTAGTAAGGGGCCAAAGTTACCAGGGTGGGAGCTAGAGAGGTGGGCAGGGACAGGGGCAGGTGGGGTGGGGGTGAAACTCGAAGGACCCAGGAAGCTCCCTCTGCACCTGCCGATCAGAGGGGCTGAAGAGAATGACCTGGATCCTGGAACAAGCTCACTGGCTCCCAGGTGAGGCCCTTTCACCCGAGGTGGGCTGCTTCCTGCAAGCCTCATACAAGCTGCTCCCACACAGGGGCGGGGAGGTGGGCAGGGCAGGGGGAAGATGCGTCAGGTGGGGCTGGGCATGCACCCTTGTTGCTGGGCTTCACAGAGATGGGGAAGTGAGGTCTGGAGAAGGCGGCGGTCCCCATGGGCCCAAGAGGGTTCCCCGTAGAGTCTGCTCCAGGTGCCTGGTCCTCGGAGCTGCATTCCAGGCTCTCTCTTTACCTCATTTGTCCAATCCCTCCTGCCCGCTGGAAGTCAGCTCTCAGCACTGCTAATCCTGGCTCTTGGAACAAAGGCAAAATGGCATCTGTAGTGGTCAGGGCTTCTCTTAGGAGGGGGAGGCTGGCAGGATGGTGGGGGGCAGGCAACAGATGCCAGTGTCTTGGGCACTACTTACAGGTACTACTTATCTGCCTATCTTACAGGTTTTTTATATGAAGTTAAATATGCTGATGAAATTTTAAAGAACTGAGACAGAGCCTGGCACCTGCGTCCAATGAGCACGCACTCTCATGATCAGCGAGGAAGCACAGAGCGTCAGTGCTGAATCTCCGAGAGGCACCAGAGGGTGAGTATGGAGCTCTCGGCCCACACCTGTGATCCCCATGTGCTGAGCAGGTCCCACTGACATGCCAGGACCACTCTTGGAGGGCCACACTGGCTCTGGGACCATCCCCAGCATGCCTCCTCGAGACTGGGAAGGCTGCATGGATGCCAGGCCGCCCACTCTGTCTGTTCCCTGACATCACTGGTAACCGCAGGCGTTCACACTTTTGCCTCCACTGGCTTCCCAATGGCCTCGTGAGGCAGGCAGGCCATAGTGGTATTTACACAAGAAGAAAGTGAGGCTCCAGAAGGTCAGACAACTGGCTCAAGGGCAGCAGAGCTGTAAAAGTCCCATGGAGAGTGAAGGAGTTTCAGTGCTGTTTTGAAGTACCAGGAAGGTGTCATAGAAGAACTCTCATATGAACTGAGTCTTAGAAGTTATCTTCCTGACCTCAAAGGAAAAGAGAGGCTTGGGGAGAATCTGGCTCCCTCATGGGACAGAAATTCTTGACCAGCCTGAAGACTGGAGGAAGGAAGGTCAAGGGCAGTGTGTGGAAGGCTGAGGTGTGCTTAGGTCTCCTGTGCTGGCCAGACCACAATGCTACTCATGTTTGAGGTCCCAAGACAGGATGAGGCCCAAGACAAGGAGGGGCTTCCCTGGTGGTTCAGATGGTAAAGAACCTGCCTGCAATGCAGGAGACCCGGGTTTGATCCCTGGGTCAGGAAGATCCCATGGAGAAGGGAATGGCTACCTTTTCCAGTGTTCCTGCCTGGAGAATCCCACGGACAGAGAAGCCTGGTGGGCCACAGTCCATGGCGTCGCAAAGAGTCAGACATGACTAACTGACTAACGCTTCACTTCACTTCCAGGACAGGGAAGGGGGCAGTGGGCGGCCTGTCCAAACTCATGAAGGAAGCTTTCCAGATGCTGATGCCAGACACACAGTTCATGTGCCACTCTTCCCTGATCCACTGAGTGGAATGCATCCACTTCTGGCTCCCTGTCGAAAGAGCTTGAAACACACAGCCTTTACAACCCACAGGCACAGGGGCAGCAGTGGGCACGTGGCCGGGGAGAGGGGACCGTGTTATAGGAGCATACACACAGGGAAGTGGGACGTCAATTGTGATTCAAAACACAGCATCGTCTTCCAGATGTATCTACACCACCAGGTTTTCCTGTCTAGACCATGCGACTGCTCTCCCTCTCCCCATGGAAAACTACGAGAAGGTCTGAACACATTCTGAACAGCACAGGGCCTCCAGTGGCTCCTGAGAATGTCCCACACCAAACCCTGACTGTGTGCTGGGGCCCTGGAACTCGAAGTTTGCTGCGCACACGATATCTCTAGGTCAGACCCTGCAGGAAGGAAGGCAAAGGCCAGAACCCTGGCGCTATGTTTGGGAGCCATTCTGACACTAAGGTTTGTCTTTGCTTTTCTTCCCTTTTTAAGATAAAAGCCTGGATTTCTACCTGAGAACGCGGGCTATGAGAGGATGCTGACGCCGGGGAAAGGGTGATGGGAGAACGTGTTGTCACATGTCTCAGAGCAGGCCATGGCCAGGCTGTGACCTTGTCTTAGAAAAAGAAGGCTGCCTGCCTAGAAGAGGTCAAGACGGAGGTCACAACTTGTGAAACTGGAAACTTGCCAGGACGGAGCCTTGTCTAACATGGAGCAGGGGGTGTGGGGAGGGGAGAGAATTTGCAACGGGCAAAGTGGATAATGAGTGAGCAACTCAGCAAGTTACTGGGCAGAAGAGGTCAGAGGAAGTGGACCTGTGAAATGGACTTTACAAGACAAAGCAGTGTCTCAGCAGATAATGAGGTGGATGGAGGACTAGGCCATTTACAAATCAGAGTGCACTTGAACGAGAACCCTTACAGGTTTGATGCTTGGCTGGACTGAGACAAAACCACAGATTCTCTCAGCTGGGCTTTTGCCTTCTGGATGCTTCAGATGGGTACCCACGTAGTCTGGCAGAGTATGGAGGGTGGAGACAGTCAGGAGGCCTGGTGCCAAGCCTAGCTGCTGTTCAAGGAGCTGTGGGTGGGATCCAGTGCAGAACCTCAGTTTTCCCAACCACAGAACGAGAACACAAGTTCTATGCTTCAAACCTCATCACCCCTACAGCATAAACACAGCTCATTAGGGTCTTCTGCAGAAAAAAATAAAAGGATAGATATAAACACTACAATGGGAGGTCTTTGTAACACACTTGCTATTCAGAGTCTAGGGAGACATGGAATAGTTGAAAGCCAGAGCTGAGAGGAGTCTCGGAGATAAAAGTGTTCAATCCTCCTTGCCCTTCCACTTCAGAGATGAGAAGACTGAGAACTGAGGTCCAGAGAGGGAAGTGGGTCCTTTTGTCTCATCGCTGCTTCTGAATCCAGGAGCTCCTCAGCTCTGTACCTGTTCACACAACTGCTCACAGTGACTGTACCGAGGGGAGGTAGTGCTGAGGGCTCAGGGCTCAGATGGAGAGGTTTGGAATGTGGCTCTAGGGTGGGCTGAGCCAAAAGGAGATCAGTACTTCCCAGATAGGAAACAGTCTCTGCTCCAAGTTGCGAAAAGCCTGTTAGCACTCCACCGAGACCTCTTTCTGCGTCCAGGGACGCCTGACATTTTCCTACTTCAAAAAGGCGAGTGCTCTTTACTTCTCTCTCTCTCTACACATGTGCGCGTGCACACACACACACACACACACAACCCCTGAATACACTACCCATAGAGCCTAAAGCTTACAGCTTAGATGCCACCAAGCTTTCTTTTCAGCCAGGAGCACAGTGTGACTGATGAGTTCCTGGGGAGGAACCCACACCTCCTCAAGGTCCCAAGCCCCTTGAAAGTTCTGATCCTGGCCCCCCAGCCAAGACATGCACCCAGTCAGAGACCAGCAGCAATGCTGGTCACCATCTTGGCCTTTACATACATTCACAACTATTCCTGTTTTTGTTTCCCACTGAACCTTCTACCATGCTATGCATCATGTGGGCACTCAATATATATATATTTACAAAATTACGTGTTGAAAGAATAATGTCGCAAATCAAATCCAAGACAGTTGGACATGCTCTTCCACAGATGTATGGAACACCCAAAGGAAGTGGTGTTCCCTCCAGCCCAGGAGGACTGCAGGAACTGAGTTCATCCATTCACTGCCCCTACATTAACAGTAACAGCCTGGATACCACTCACGGGGCTGAGTGGTAAAGAATCCGCCTGTCAATGCAGGAGATGTGGGTTCGATCCCTGGACTGGGAGGATTCTCTGGAGAAGGAAATGGCAACCCACTCCAGTATTCTTGCCTGGAAAATCCCACGGACAAGAGGAGCCTGGCGGGCTACAGTCCATGGGGTTACAAGGAGTAGGACACGACTGAGCAGGGTAGAGCAACAGTAACAGTCGTGAAGAGAAGAGCCTGCATCGGTCAAGCCACGTTTCGTCTTAGCTGTGTAACCCTGAACGAGTCAGCCAACCTCTCTGAGGCTCAGGGCTCAAGAGGAGCCCTGAGATCTTGGGTCTGCTGGAAAAACTCAAATAAAATGACCCACAGGGAGCCGTTCGAACCCTGACTTACAACAATGTAATGTTATTATTGCCATAGCGTGAGCACACAAAGCAGAGAGCCAGCAAGGGGGACACCAGCCCAGGCGACCTTGGAGCCACAAGCATTTCCTGCCCCTTGGAGACCTGGGGACGGAGGCTGATACTGCGGATGGAGAGCCACAGGGAGGCACCCCTCCTCCAGGCTGAACTCTGCTCTTGAACTTCTTATCTTCTATTTCAGGTACTGGCTTCTGTTCCTTGTCCGACTGTCTCACACCTTTCACTCCCTTCAGCCTCTATAGAAAGGGAGGCTCCTTCAAGGTGTGAATAAAGAAATGAATAGATTCACCAACCCATCTGTCAATCACAATACTCCTCTGGGGAGAAAGCTTTTATTTTTAAATTGGGAAATAATACAGGCATGCCTCGTTTTACTGCATTTCATTTTACTATTTTTCACAGATACTGCTTTTTTTTCCTCTTACAAATTGAAGGTTTGTGGCAAGCTGGTGTTGAACAAATCTACCAGCACCACTTCTCCAACACCTTTGCTCACTGGATGTCTGTATGTTACATTCTGATAATTCTTACAAATACATTTGTTATGGTGATCTGTGATCAGTGGTCTTTGGTGTTACTACCGTAATTGTTTTGGGGCACCACCAGCTGTACCCATACAAGACAATGAACTAAACAATAAATGTCGTGAGTATTTTGACTGCTCCGCTGACAACTGTTCCCCCATCGCTCTCTTTCTTCTCGGGCCTCCTTATTCCCTGAGACACCATAATACTGAAAGTTAGGCCAATTAATAATCCAATAATGGCCTCCAGGTGTTCAAGTGACAGGAATAGCTGCATGTCTCTCACTTTAAAACCAAAGCTAGAAATGATTAAACTTAGCAAGGAAACCATGGAGATAGCCAAGACAGGCCAAAATCAAGGTCTCTTGCACCAAACAATTAGCCAAATTGTGAACGCAAAGGAAAAGTTCTTGAAGGAAATTAAAAGTGCTGCTCCGGTGAACACATGAATGACAAGAAAGCAGAACTGCTTATTGCAGATATGGAGAAAGTGTTAGTGGCCTGGATAGAAGATCAAATCTCCTACAACATTCCCTTAAGCCAAAGCCCGATCCAGAGCAGGGCCCTAACTCTTCCGCAAAGTTCTGAGAGAGGTAAGAAAGCTGCAGAAGAAAAGTTTGAAGTCATCAGATCAGTTTGTGAGGTTTAAGCAATGAAGTTGTCTCCATTAACACCAAAGTGCAAGAGGAAGCAAGTGCTGATGTAGATGCTGCAACAAGTAATCCAGAAGATCAAGCTGAGATAATTAATGAAAGCAGCTACACTAAACAACAGGGTCTCGTGTAGATGAAACAGCTTTATACTGGAAGAAGATGCCATCTAGGACTTTCATAGTGAGACAGCAGAGGTCAACGCCTGGCTTCTAAGCTTTGAAAGATAAGCCGACTCTCTTGTTAGGGGCTAAAGCAGTCAGCGATTTTAAGTTGAAGCCAGTGCTCATTTACCATTCTGAAAATCCTAGGGTCCTCAAGAATTCAGAATTAAACCAACTCTGTCTGTGCTCTATAAATGGAACAACAAAGCCTGGTTGACAGCACATCTGTTTACAACATGGTTTGCTGAATATTTTAAGCCCACTGTTGAGACCTACTGTTCAGAAAAAAAATTCTTTTCAAAATATTACTACTCACTGACAATGCACCTGGTCATTCAAGAGCTCTGATGGAGAGACACAATGAGATTAATGTTGTTTTCACGTCTGCTAACACAACATCCATTCTGCAGCCAGGGATCAAGGAGTCATTTCGACTTTCAAGCCTTAGTTTTTTAAGAAATATATTTCATAAGGCTACAGCTTGCACAGATAGTGATTCCTTGGATGGATCTGAGCAAAGTAAATTCAAAAACTTCTGTAAAGGATTCACTGTTCTAGATGCCATTAAGAACATTCATGATTCATGGGAACGGGTCAAAATGCCAACATTAACAGGACTTTGGAAGAAGTTGATTCTAATCCTCACGGATGACTTTGAGGGGTTCAAGACTTCAGTGGAGGAAGTAACTGCAGATGTGGTGTAAACAGCAAGAGAACTCGAATTAGAAGTAGAGCCTGAAGATGTGACTGAATTGCTGAAATCTCATTATAAAACTTGAATAGATGAAGAGTTGCTTCTTAGGGATGAGCAAAGAGAGTGGTTTCTGGAGATGGAATCTACTCCTGGCAAAGATGCAGTGAAGATTATTGAAAGGTCAACAAAGGATCATTTAGAACATTACATAAACTTAATAAAGCAGCAGCAGATTATGAAAGGACTCTCAACCTTCTTTCCAATTTTGAAAGAAATTCTAATGTAGGTAAAATGCCATCAAACAGTATTGCATAGTACAGAGAAATAGTTCACAAAAGGAAGAATCAATCGAATCAGCAAACTTCATAAGTGTCTTAAGAAACTGCCATAGCCACCCCAACCTTCAGCAACCATCACTTTGATCTCTCAGCAGCCATCAACCTGGAAATAAGTCCCTAAGTCAGCAAAAAGATTACAGCTTGCTGAAGGTCCAGATGATGGTTAGCATTTTTTTTTTGAGAAATAAAGTGTGTGTGTGTGTTTTTTTTTATTAAGGCATGTACATTGTTTTTTCAGGCAAAATGCTATTTCACACTTAATACAGTGTAGTGTAAACTTAGCTTTTATAGGTACTGGGCAACCAAAAAATTTCATGTGACTATAAATTCTTTTATTGCAATAGTTGTTTTATTGTGATGGGTGTTTTAGAACTGAACACACAACATCTCCAAGGTATGTCTGTACTGATATAGACACTGTGAGAGAATCGGTGTTGGGTTCCATTGCTAAGTGTAGTGTACTGTTACATGCCTAGGACACTGATGCAAGGTCAGAATTGAGGCCAAGAAAGGACAGAGCAGGAATGATGCATGGGGAAGGGTGCGGGCAAACAGCATGTACAGAGGTTCTCTGCCCCTCCATGCCCTCCACATGGGGTGCCTGTCCCCTCCAGAACAATAAATTCATTTATTGCAATAATCGCTTTATTGTGATTTTTTGTCTAGAACTGTGTGGGATGGCCCACCCCATTCTGGGACTCAGTAGGAGGCTTCTTTGCCTTTCACAATAAGCTGTGCGCTTCAACTCACAGCAATCAAGAACTTTCTCAGCAATCAAGATTCTATTCAGCCCCCATCTGCCATCCTTTCTCAGCTGTTCAGAAGTGGAGGGGCACTGCTCATCGGGAGCCCCCATGGGGCAGTGCTGGGTTGTGATGCAAGGAGAGGGAGGCAGAGGCAGAGCATGGAAGTCTGTGAATTTCAGGCTCAGGAAGGGAGATTGGCTCTTGGCCAGAAGGTCATGGGGAGCCACAGAAGAGTCTGTGTTTTAGTGGCTGGAAACCACACCCGCAGCATGTGGCTCCTCAGCCAAGAAGGCCTTTGGTTGGCCTCAGCTCTGCATGGCGTGGCTATGTGCTGCCATCAGCCTGGGCTGGGCTGGTGGCGGGGGGAGAAGAGAGCGGGTGTGAGCACAGGTCTGCACAGGTCAGGTCCAGGCAGACTTATTTGTGAGCCCCAGGGGATGCCTCTGTGGTCTTTCTGTGTTCTCATGTGTTACTTGGCCCATCTGTGTCTTTGTGTGTCTGAATGTCTACGTGCCCACATTCCCATGTGAGCCCACGCCTGGGATAGTGTTAAGAGCGACTGCTTTTATCTAAGGTTCATGTAGGGCTTAGTGAGCACCAAGGGCTCTGCTAAGAACAACTGTTCATTTTCTCATTTTTATCCTCATAATGACACCACGAGATTAGTATTGTTGTTATCCCATTTGATAATGGAGGAAACAGAGGCACAAACAGGTTAAAAAACAAGCTTCAGGTCACACTTCTAGCAAAAGGTGGATCTAGGAGCAGATTAAGGCTTTCTGATTTGGAAGCCATGCGCGCATCTCCATGACTGTGGGTGTAGGACCACGAGCTATGAGTTCCGAGTGGCACATGTGCCAGGTTTATCTGAACGTCTTTGCCAGGCTGTGCTTGCTTCACCGTGCACCCACGAGCAGCTACAGCTCTGTGTGTATTTAACTGGGTGAGGCTCGGTGGGCCGATGCTTCGTCCTGTGAATCAGCGTGTTTCTATGTGCCTCCGGCTGCTGGGATGTGCCCCTGTTCTGCACACATCTGGCTCCGACACGCTGCCTGTGGGGAGAGTGGCAGCGGCTCTAATCCTGCCGTGTGTGCCTGCAAAGCTGGGAGAAACCCGACAGAGGCAGGCAGGCGGCACACTGCTGGGGGCCTGGCTGGGTTTATTTTCAGCAACCGAGAAGGCCCCGCGGCATTTAATTAATTCCACTCTCTATGTAAACATCAGCAAACACAGGGTTCCAAAGGCAGAAGCAAGTCCCGCCTCACACCCCCTGCGGCTGCCACTGCTCGGGGACATCGCTGTGGGGCCCGCACGTGTGTGCCTGAGCGCCTGCCAAGAGGGGCTTGGAGGTTCTGCTGTAGCAGCTCCCCGGGATCTGCTCCCCAAGTCTGTCTCCTCACCCCATCTTCCCACCCTGGCTCCAGCCTCACAGTGCTGGCCTAGATCTCTGCAAAGTCTGCGGGGGTGGGGGTGGTTTGGTGATCTCTGTTCCCAGCTCCTTCCAGTGGTCTACCCTTCTCAAAGGATGCAAGAAAGGACCTTGCATCTTTTTAATGCACATTTAATCTTTTTAAATGCACATTCATGGGACGTTTGGTTTGGATGGAACAGTTATTGACCTTAACATGCACGCAGGGTGTCTGCACATGTGATAGTCACTTTGTGTGTATGTAACACAGGGCACCTACAGCAGGAGAAGCAGAGAGGACCCCGCCACAGTCTCAAGACCCCAGGGCCCAGTTCTGGCTTCACTAGGATAAGCTCTGTGAGCACTGAAATACTGTGCAATGTAGGAGAGAGGGGTTGCACGGGTCTCTAAACCTTAAGGAAACAGCGATCAGTGAGTGGTTGTAGGGAAATTTTTCTTCTGAGGAATGAGGAAGGTGGGAGTGAAGTAAGAGGTACCCGGGAGCCAAAGCACGGATGGATATCAGAAGGAGGCAGGTAAGAGGTCTCTCGAGGGAATCGGGGACCAAGGGATGGAGAGGAGTCTAGGGAAGAAGCTGCTTCTTCTCAGAACACGTGGCAGATCCTACCCCACTGCAAGCACCAACAGTACGACTTTGGGCAAATCACTTAGTAACCGGCATCTTTCCCCAAGTGTGACTGTGCCTTACAAACATAGATGACGTATGTTTGATGACAAATACAAACATCCAGTAGCGTTCACTTCCTAAGACACAGAACCAGTACTTTCAACATCTTATCTCACTCACTTTTTTGATGATCACAAAATATGTATCTGACACAGGTTTTATTTCTAAAATACATGAACTCCTGCAAATCAGTAATAAAGAACAACCCAATAAAAAAGCTCTGACATAAGTACTGGGTTAAAAAAGAAATCAGCAAATTAAAAAATGCACTGAGATACTTCAACAGTCACCAGAGTGCTTTTTCCCTCTTTACTCTTACTTTTTTTTTTTTTGAAGTATAATTGCTTTAAAACGTTGTGTTAGATTCTAGAGTCTGTCATAAAGGTTGAAGTAAGTCACTCACTCTTCACAGCACCCCTACTCGGTCTCTGCCTCCATCCCCCAGGTTGCAGATGGGGACACAGAGGTTCAGGGATGTCAACTCTCTTATCCAAGGCCACACCCCAGTTAGGCAACAGAGCTAATCCCAAGCCAGGCTTCTCCCAGAGCTCCCGCTCTCGCACTGCCTCGGTTTTCTTAGCTCAAAACATGAGTATTCTAGCTTGAGGTTCATGTTCGTGTTCAGTCACCTTGGGAACTTTAACGCCACTGAAACGTAGACCTATTGGCAATAAGACAGAGACATGACTAGTGGGTAGGGAGGAGAGAAGGAAGACCAAAAGAGGACAGAGCTGGGAGCAAGCCTGGCCCAAGAAGGGGGTGTCTTGGAGCTGCTCCTCTGAGATCCTGGAGGGACCAGGAGCCTAAACCCGTGAACTGTGTCACAAAGGCAGGACATCTGGTTGATCAGCCAGACCCAGAATAAATAAAATGCCCAGGGGCATGCGTAGTATCTGCACCAAAGGAAAACACTTCAACAGTCATTTTGTTCCAACTACAGGGAGGCCGAATGTTCCAACAGCTCTGACGGAGGAACGCAAACCAAAACCCATCCTATCTCCCCAGCATCTCGCTTAGTGCCATGGGCTTACTCTTTATTTAGCACATTGCTTTTACTGCTCATTTTAGGCAAAGTAAAAAATATGCATGAAGCATTTGGGAGGTCCACACCCACCCCCGCAACTGTCCCAGGAGCTCTGAAGTTCCCAAACCATTCATTCTCTCTCTGTGGGGACTTCTGGGAGCTGAGCCTGGTGGCTTGGAAGGGATGACTCTGTGTGCCTCCCAGGCCTGTTGGGGGCAATGTGACCAGCTACAGGGAAATAAATTCTAGAAGCAGTGGACCAGTGCTTGTGATGGTTATGTAAAGGGCAAGCTGCAGAGCCAGCAGCCTCACGGTGCTGGTCGTTAGGGCTACACCCATAAACTGTCTGGTTTTCCGGTCTTCCCAGAGTGGGTAGCACTTCCCTACCTTCTTTGAAAACAGAAGTGGCCACTGCTTTGGCCAATGAAATGTGAGTGGATAGGGTGTGTGTCACCCGTGGGCGGCAGCTTCAAAACCAAGTGAAACCTGCCTGCTCTCGTTGTCTCTCCGCATTCTGCAGAGTGGCTGCCCTGAGGCCTCTGGTGGGTTTGTGACAGTCACGTGGGTACATGGGTGAGAGATAAGCATCTGCTGTTTGAAGCCACTCAGAGTTTCAGGGCTGCTCCTTGCCTTAGCAAAACCTAATTATCCTGACCCTGACCTCCCACAGCCCACACATCTGCTGGGGGTCCCCAAGTACAGTGCGAAAGGCATCCTGCTCACCCCAGTCCCTCTGATGGTGTCCATCTCAGTCCTACTATCTGTTAGCCACACGGCAGCCAGCGTCACCCTTACTCTCCAGCCCACTCAAAACCCCTCAACAGGATAAGGTTCCAGACCTTCACGGCAGTAGCTCCAGTTCACCTTTCCAGCCTCAGCTCCTGCCACCGCTGGCTTCATACCCTCAGTCCCATTCAGCCCAGAGTTATCCCCATCATCCAAAGGTGCCACGCTTTCTCTCCCTTCCACAACTCTGCAGGTGCTACTCCCAACACCCAGAGTACTCTTGTCTTCACTTAACCAATTTCTATACCTCCTTTGGGCCTCAACTTAACTCCCACCTCCTCCAGGAAGCCCTCTCTGACTTCCAAGCCAGACTAAAGGCGTCCTCGGTGTCTCCACTCTTATAGTGTCGGTCATTGCACACTGTCTGTCTACTTACTAGCAGTTCCCTATCTCAGGCTGTGGATTCAACGAAGGCAAGGACTGTATACGTTTTTTCCCCATGTTATCCCCAGCACCTGTCACAGCACTGGCCACTTCGTAACTATCAAGCAATATTAAATGTATGGACGATGAATTCCCCCCACCCCATGTGTAGGTCCTCTGACTGTGGGAGGGGGCAGCCGTCTAATGATGCAGGAGAAGTGTTCATGTGCACCCTGCCTCCCCCACCACTCCTGCCAACTTGAAGGGGAAGGCAAGGAGTCCTTGTGATAAATGGAGGCCTTCTAAGTGGCTCAGTGGCTGGGACACAGGGAGGGCAGCAGCCTGTGGAGTAATAGTTTTAGGAGCAGTTTACCAAAGAGTCCCACAAACACCCAAAACAAAACATAACCCCTGCAGACCCCCTCTGTCCCAAGTGCTCAGCTCAGAGAGTGCTCAAAGGGGCTTAATGAATTATTACGTCCACATTTCTTGCTGATAAATGACAGTCTCATGCTCCATTGCCAATTGCTGGTTGTAATATTTAATCAAAGTCTAGTTTCATGCATCAGTTGGTTTTGGAAATAATATTTATGGGTCTGGAATGCCTTCAACCTTCAGGCATATGGCCAAAAAGAGTCATTGTGTGGCAACTACTGGTCAAGAATATAAGAAGTGAGATAAAGAATTTCCAAAGGTCATTGTTGCCTGTTCAATGCCAGCTCCTCTACTGGATGTTGGAGATGCCAGGATGGAGACAAACTGGTTTCTTCACACCCAGGACCCATCCTCAGAACCAAGCCTTAGCCCTTAGGTGCTTCCATACTCTGCCAAACCCGATTCTTCATCTAATCCATTAGTTCAAGTCCACCCTCCTCCAGAGAGCCCTCCATGACTGGCCTGCCCTCCAGAGAGGTCTTGTTCTCTCAGCTCTGCTTGCTCTCTGCTGGGCACACAGGCCTACTCACTGTTCTGCACCCTGGATGACCTTTACCCCTGGGAGTTCTGCCATCCCACTGGACTGCAGGCTCCCCTGGGGCAGGCAGGTTTGCTTCTTGTCTCACTTCTCCTCTCCCCACACTAGACACCTATTGGTGTTAGTGAAAGTCCACTTGATTGGAATGAATGAATTTACAGCCTCTGGACCTTGTACACAAAGGAAGTTTAAAAGTTTTGATTATATTATAAATCACTCTCTACATTTTTCTCTTCTCCCTGTGCTCCCTATTTCGGTGACTATGCCAAGCCAGACACCTGGAAGTCATCTGGGAGTCATCCTTCTGTTGCTTTTAACCATTCACTCATTCATTCATTCATCCATTCATCTGTTCACTCAGTCTTCTGTTTCTTCTGTAATTATAAAAGAAAAAATGTAATATCTGCTTACATGGCTGTTAGGCCATGTGGTAGGGGCTGGGCACCAGAAATGATGAATTAATCAGAAATGGTCTAGTGGGATTTTACCCTCTGAAGAGCTATTCACGTTGGTTTTTCTCCTCTACACCCCCAAGGCCACTGCCTTGGTCTTGTTCTCTTCATCCCTAATGGGCTTCTATCTGGTCCTCTGCCTCCTGCCTCCAGCCTTCTCCATCATCATACCCGATCAGAGTTTCCAGAATGGAGAGGGGGAAGTAGGGTAGGGGAAAGAGCGCACTGAATGAGGGCTCAGAGGGCTGGCTTCTAGCTCCCTATGTGAACCCGGGTAAGTCATTCTCTAAGCGTCAGTATTTTCAAGCGTAAAGTGAACCAATAATCTCCACTTTAGTGTGAATCTACCTTGGAGACAGACCTGGAATCAGAGGAACTTTGTGCTGAACAAGCCAAGCACATGCTACTTATTAACTCAATCCCCCCAACAATCATGGGTGGGCAGCAATGCCTATTACCATTTTGCAACACGGAAACTGAGGCTCAGAGAGGTGAAGTGGCTTACCCCGTGTCACACAGAACTGAGATTCCACACACAGGACTCAGCCAGAGCCCCAGATCTTAACCTGGACATTATACTAGCTCTTTCAGACGGCGAGGGTGTACTTACTATGGCTAAAGGCTTTATATTGAGTAGAGTGTGGGGTTTTGGAATCATGACTCAGTTTCCCCTAAATAGAGAACTAGAAATATTCTATCTTGGGAGGTAATCACACTTAAATCTGTGACTTGTCAAAATATTTTCAGATTCTTCACCATTAAGTGAAAGGTAGGAAAGCCCCAGGGGGTGATTATGTGACAAAGCCAATAAGACAGCTTTAATCTGAATAAAGCATGTGGATCTTACCGAGGTCACAAACTGCCCAATGGTATCACTGCAGATGGAGGCTGGAGAGCAGCGCAGAAAGGGTCAGTCCGGAGGGGGAGGGGGCCAGGTTCCCCTCTCCCAGAACTGCCTTTAGACTCCTCCCCCCCCAAACCAGTCCAGGGTGCTCCCCACCACCCCACCCAGCAGCTTCCTCTCTCATTAGGATTTCTCTGACAACCCCCAGGATTTACAACGTGAAATGTTTCCATTTCCCTGACATGATGTCTCCGCTTCAAAGCACCCGCGCCTGCCCTCCGGAGCCCAGGATGGAGGTGATTTTGAGAGGGAGACAAATGAATCAAGGGGTTGACACCCATCCCTTTCTTTTCCCCCCATAATACATCTGTTTATTATTGAACGGGGGCTTGCATGGTCCGTGATGAATCGTCTTCTCCTCCGTAGCCGTGTCCCCAGACGGCTGGGCAGGCTGAAGTGTCTTCCAGGAGCATCTGCTTTTGATCTCTGGTCCTTTTAAATCTCGGGTTAAAATCTTTAGCCTGACGGGTCTGAAAGGCAGCTTCTAGCGGCAAAGGAGCCTTTAAAACCCTCAGAGAGGATGGTCTGCGTTCTCTCTGGAGAGAGCCCCTGCAGGATTCCCGCGGACAGGTTGAAAATAGAGTGAGGGGCCTTTCTGCTAGGAGGGACGCCCCCGCTTTAGTCTCCAAGATGCAGCTTTCATCTGCAGGCGCCGTGCCTCCTGGGGCCCCAGGAGGAGTGGAGGGGTTCAGGCTGTTCTCCTACCCAGGCTGGGTGCCGCCTGGAGAGAGGCTGAGCCTGGTCCCCTGGACACCTCTGAAATCCCACCTCTTTAGGGAAATCACTCTTGACCACCTCCAACTGGCCACCTGCCCACCAAATCATGCCCTTTCTGCCGGTGCCATTCCTGCCTCCCCTGCAGGTAGGCGGCGCCACACACCTGGCACTGGCCAATGGAACGCAGGCCACTTGCAGGCCAGACCCTAAAACATCCCTGTGTCATCCCATCCTCTCTTCCCACAAATACTGCCGGGGTGAACCCAGCCAGGGTAGAGCCTCTGTCCACCGGGGTCCCCTCACTGTTCCTTCAGTCCACTGCAGATACCCACAATGGGGCTGTGAAGACACTGAAATTTGGGGTTTGTCATCACAGTGGTGAGTATCGCCCCAGGTCTGGCCCCCGTGGTAACCAGCACCCCGCCCACCACCCCCTCCATGCAGCCTCTTGTCCTTCCTGGTTGTGCTGACACCCTGGAGACCATTTCATTCTCTGGAGGCGCCTCTGTGATATCTGCCTTTCTCACTAAAGCGTCCTCTCCCAGGTGGAGACTGTCCCTCCCTCACCGCTGCAGATGTGGGCCTATCGCAGCACGAGGCACACAGCAAGAACCCGAGGCTGCGGCAGGATGACAAGTGGCTGGGAGATGGTAATCCTTCCAAGACCCTCGATACTCGGCTCAAAGTAGAGGTATTAGTGGGAGCTGCCTGGAATATGAAGCCGGGGCCCTGGTTTAGACCCCAGCCTTGACTGGCAGGAGTGAGTTTCCTTTTTCATGTCACTTCCCTAAGCCTCAATTTTCCTTTTCTGTTCACTGGAACAGGCAATATTCCCACCTCCCGAGGTTTGGGGTTTGGGGGAGAATAAAGAATGAGGAGCGTGTGCTTCAGGTCACATCAATGCAGGTACCTGAATCTTAGAAAGCCAAGGGTAGATGGGACCTTGGCGTGGCCTGGTGCAGTGTTCATTCTCTCATAACTAATAGTACAGGAGGTAAGGCAGGTGTTATCAAGAGATGGTCAGCTACTAGGTCAAAGGTCCACAGCTGCTGAGACTCTGACCAAGTTCAGTGGGAGAATTACGATCGAGGTCTCTGAATTCTGGACCAGGGCAAAGCCACCACATTAACACATCTTCCCTGAGCTCCGAGGCATAGACTCTGGAGCCTGGCAGTGCCCTACCTCTGATCATCTGGGCAATCTCAGGCATGACCTCTATGTTCTCTGAGCCTCAGCTTCCCTGGGTTAGAAATAAGGGAGATTAAATCACCATCTTAAAGTCATCATGTAGATCAGATGAGTTAAAATTCATGAATGCGCCCAGCACAGTATCTGATCTAGAGGAAGCCCTCCATAAATTTCAGTTATTCCTTCACTTTGATCTCTGAGTTTTTTATGACCCGGATGGCGTTGTCTGAGTTGCTCAACATCTCTGCCTGAGTCTCCTTTCCCTCTTCACTACAAGACGCCTTGCCTACCTCATCAACTTGCCGTGACTGTCAGAGCAAGCGTGATGTCACCCTGTTGATGAATTGCATGGTATTCTACATGCATTAAAAGTTAAGATCATCAAGAACAATAACTACGAGTGGTAGTGATAATAATACCAGAGGCCGGGGCTAGAATGGCAGAAGGAATTGAACTGGAGTTGGGTCACAGCATCAGAGGTCAGGGTGGGCCCAGCAGCAGTGGTTGTGATGGAGGGCACAGCACATTCTTGGGGCATGAAAACCCTGGAAGGAAGTGGCAGTGGCAGTGGCAGTGGCGGGGGTGCTGCAGGTGGTGGGGGTGGTGGAGGTGGCAATCCCAGTAGAAGTGGCAGCAGTGACAGACAGGCTGGTGGCAGAGGTGGTCACTCTGCTCAGACCACACTGTCCTGCTGCCTGTTAGCAGGCCCTGGCTGTCTGCTCTCCTGGGAGACGCCGGTGTCCCTGCAGCCCGTCCCCAGTCATCGCTCTACAAGGTGACCAGGTGGGGAGAGAGCATTCCTTCAGGCTCCAGCTACTAGGGAAGCCTAGGTGACCACGGACGGCGGAGCACCAACAGGTGGGCCCACAGGTCCACGGACCTGATGTCTCAGGCCTCTGGTCTGCCAAATGCCTCGTCAAATGCTCAGCCACAGGGACCTCCTCCAGGAAGCTTTGAGAATCCCCCAAACAAATTTACAGGTTTTCTTTTCCACTGTCCCTTAACACACACGGATTCATTCAATAATTATTCTCTGTGGACCCTGGGGAAGAACAAAACGGTAGCAGGCAGTTTTAAACAGGCCACAGTCTAGGCAGGATCTCCGGTGTCCTGGACTGGTTGAGGCAGGGGGCTGCTGCATTTGGGATGCTTGCTGGGCTGTCCTCGATATTCATAGAGTCTGGTACACAGCAGCCACTCGGTGGCTGGATTTACATCACCCAACAGATACTTCTGGAGCAGCTATCATGAAAAGGCACAGGGTGCAGTGGTTAAAAGCTAGGTCCCTATCTTGGCTCTGTATGACCTCAGGCAAGTTTTTCAATCTCTGCTTCAGTTCTTCAACTGCAGATATTGAGGACCCAGTCCACAGGTTTGCTGTGAGGACTAAGTTATTCTTACAAGTAAAGTATTCAGAATAGTGCTCAATGCACATAGTGACATTGTAGGGAGTGTAAGCTGTAAAAAGGTGCCAGGAATCAGGCTGGGGCACTGGTCATAGAGCAATGAGCAAAAACCAAGTCCGAGCTCTCATGGAGTTTACATTTTAGTGGGGGAACAGATGATATGTATATGTATATATACATATGTGTACACGGGTGGTAAAAGGTACTATGAACAATACAGCAGGGTATAGAGATGGAAAGGAGTGGGGGCTACTGTGGAGGTAGGGAGAGCTTCTCTCAGGGTTTGACATTTGAGCAGAGGCTTCGGTAAAATGAGGTACAAGCCATGTGACCACCTGGGGAGAAAGGGTTCAGGGCAGAGGCCATGGCAAGTGCAAAGGTCCTGAGGTAGGAATGTGCTTTGTATGTTCAAGGAAGAGTAGGAACCAGTGTGGCTAGAGTGAGGGGGGAGGTAGGAGGTGAGATCATTGGGGTAGCTGGGGCCAGGTGAGGCAGAAGCTTTCAGGCCACACTAAGGACTTGGATTTTACTAGGAGTGAAGTTGGGAGCCAGTGGAGGATTTGAAACAAAGAAGTGCTAATTGATCAGACAATTTTTTGAATGACTGCTTTAGCTGCTGTGTGAACTACAGACTCCCAGATGGGAGAAAGGCAACAGCAAGGGACCAGTTAGGAGACTGCAATCAGGGTTGGTGCTTTGGTTGTGCGTCTACTAGAGCAGAGGATGAGACGGTTAGGCAGCATCACTGACTCAATGGACATGAATCTGAGCAGACTCTGGGAGATAGTGGAGGACAGGGAAGCCTGGCGTGCTGCAGTCCATGGGGTCACAAAGAGTCAGACACGACTTATCAACTGAACAGCAACAGCTAGGCAGGAGAGGCCGTGGGAAGCGGTAGGATCCTGGACGTATTTAGAACATGGAGACTATAGAACCTGCTGACTGATGTAGGATATGAAAGAAAGGGAACATTCAAGGATGAGCCTAAGTCTTTCAGCCTGAACACCTGGCAGAATGGAGCTGCCCTCTGCTGAGCTGAGAAGCCAGGACGAGAATCAGGCCTGGGATCTAGTGTTAGGGAGAACCCACTGGTTTTGAAGTTGTTAAGTCTGAGACATGCGTTCACCATCCAAATGGAGATTAAACCAGATATCTGAGATTAGGGAGTTCACATGAAGGGAGAATTCAGGCTGAAGATATAAAGGTAAATCTCCACCATACAGAAATAAGAACAGTAACATTCAGATAAAGAAAAGAAGATTTGGGACTTCCCTAGCGGTCCAGTGGCTAAGACTCCATGCTTCCACTGCTAGGAGCTTGGGTTTGATTCCTGGTCAGGGAATGAAGATCTCACATGCCAAGTGGCAGGAACAAACAAAAAAAAAGATTTCTTGAATTGAGTAAAAATGAAAATGCAACATATAAAGAAAAAAAATAAGAGAGAAAAGGGCTGAGGATTGAGACTTGTGTGTGTGAGCATGCTCAGTCGTGTCTGACTTTTTGCGACCCCCTGGACTGTAGCCCTCCAGGCTCCTCTGTCCAGGGAAATTTCCAGGCAAGGATACTGGAGTAGGTTGCCATTTCTTCCTCCAAGGAGTCTTCCCAGCCTCTGCTGCTGTTGCCGCTAAGTTGCTTCAGTCGTGTCTGACTCTATGCGACCCCATAGACTGGACTATGCAGCCCACCAGGCTCCCCCGTCCCTGAGATTCTCCAGGCAAGAACACTGGAGTGGGTTGCCATTTCCTTTTCCAATGCATGAAAGTGAAATTGAAGTCGCTCAGTCGTGTCCAACTCTTAGCAACCCCATGGACTGCAGCGCACCAGGCTCCTCTGTCCATGGATTTTCCAGGCAAGAGTACTAGAGTGGGGTGCCATTGCCTGTCTGGGACCCTGCAAAATTCAGAGGTCAAGGAGAGGAGGAGGAAGTAGCAGAGGAGAAGAGATGGCGAGTCCAGTGAGGAAGGAGGAGGGCCAAAAGAGGGTGATGTTCTGGGAAGTAAGAGAAGGAAGTGTTTCCGGAAGGCAGGCGTGCTGATAGATTGAGTAAGATAAGGACTGAAAAACGACCACCGGATCTATCAATATGGATGAATGGCCAGGAGGTGATAACAGCTGGAGGGGGAATCACATAATCTGGAGGAAACTGAAGCCGCGATCTTAGTGCAGGCCATCTCCGGGGCTCCTGGAAGTTCACTGAAGCAGCAGGCATGAGCTGTGTCTCCAGCTTAGCGCCCTGGGAAGCGCAGTCTGATGTGCAAAGCTCTTCAAAATTTATGAGGGCATCCAGAGGCATAGGGAGGGGGGAAGAGGTCAGCAGGCGGGGCCTGATTTATGCTTACTTCAGAACAATATAAAAAGTGCTGGGGTCCTGAGCACCCTGCACAAGCCACCACGAGGTCAGCGGTGGAGGGTCTGGTAGAGCCCCTGAGGAATGGTTTCTGGCCAGATGGTTCCTCGGACAGAAGACGGTCCCATTTCTCCAGGGTTCCCAGGAGGAGGGGATAAATTTACTGATTTCTTTATTATTTTGTTTCATGATTTAATTCAGTTGATAGTATTACTGCTGATCCAACCAGTCCATCCTAAAGGAGATCAGTCCCGAGTGTTCATTGGAAGGACTGATGTTGAAGCTGAAACTCCAATACTTTAGCCACCTGATGTGAAGAGCTAACTCATTTGAAAAGACCCTGATGCTGGGAAAGATTGAGGGCAGGAGGAGAAGGGGACAACAGAGGATGAGATGGTTGGATGGCATCACTGACTCAATGGAGATGACTTTGAGCAGACTGCGGGAGTTGGTTATAGACAGGGAGGCCTGGAGTGCTGGGGTCATGAAGAGTTGGACACGACTGAGCAACTGAACTGAACTGATACTATTTTCAAATACCTAAGAACACTTGTTTTTTAGGAACTGTCCTCCTCATGCCAGTTACTGGCTTTACACAGGACAGGGGTGCTTCCACATGTCTGGCCAGAGGGAGCGGCCAGTGACAGATATTTTCTGAGCATCTGACAGATGTCTGAGAGTGCCAGGGCGGGTGGGGCATCAGAAGAGCAGGACAACAGGGGTTTCTGCTACATCTCCAGCAGAGAAGGCAGGACTCAAGAGTCTTGAGTTTGAATCCCAGCTCCACTGCTTCCTCAGTGTGAGCCCCTGTGTGTGACATTTTCCTTCTTTGGGCCTCAGTGTTCCCATCTGGAAAATGGGAGCAATGATAATTCCTGCTGCGAGGCGTGGAGGGCTGACCAACAATAATGATAAGAGTGACACTGCCTGTGTACATCCGCTGCAAATGTGACAGCCTTGTGTAAACTTTCCATGCCATCAGACCAGATGTGTATTACTGCATAAAATGACTCTGGGGACTGAGACCTCAGTTCCGGATCCAGTCCTAACCGTCTGCTAGCTGTGTGTTCTTGATTGGTCACATCTCATCTCTGAGTCTGAATTTTAGCATCTGTAATTCGGGCTCTTGGGGCTGCTGGAAAGACTGAGAACTGAGTAGGAAGCGCTTCTTCCTGAGTGGTGAAGAGCCTCCATGTCCTAGCAGCTACTATTACTGTAGTGGATCATTTGACACAATCGATAAGAGCAGGTAGCAGGGCTGCTCCCTCTGTCAGGGGACAGATGCCGGCACACCAAGGAGTCGCCAACACAGCACAGTGCCTGGGGGTGTAGGCACTCCCTTCATTTAAGAATTCGGCTCCAGGGTGGGAGGGCACCCGGCAGGAGGAATATTCGAAGTTCTGTGTTATGCTGGCTTTGCACAAAACACGTGACCAATTCTGCCCCTGCAGAACAAGAAGCACCAAGGGCATGCTGAAGGAGGTTTTGCAGAAAGGGAAAGATGCAGAGAATTAGAAAAGGAAGTGTGTCTTTCTAGTCAGTCAATAGAAATTTCATGGTACCCGCTAGGAGGAGACCCCATGAATAGTGTACCCGGATGTCTAGTCTCCCTGACTCTGGGTTCCCCCAAAACTGACCCTGAGATAAGTACTCAAGGAGCTAAAATTTGCGACATGAAGCCAGGAAAGCTGGCGGAAAAGCAAAGAACTGAGACAGGGGAGGGAAGAGCCAAGAGAGGATCTGTAATGAAGCACTTTAGTCCCACTGGGAACTTGGGGAGCCCATGGAGAACGTGAACCTCCAAGTTATGCTCCTCGTGGGGCCAGGGAGCGGGAGTCCTCACTGGTCAATCCCCCGTAGTCACTTCATGAGGGCGTTCCCGGGGCCCCTGCCCCTGGTATCCCCAGCCTGCGGCAGCATGTGGCAAAGTAGACGCCAGGGACAGAAAAAGTTCTTGAGGAAAGAAATGCAGGAGGAACGGCTGGACATCAGGTCGGAATACACGGATGAGGTGAGGACAGGGCGGCTCCACTATCTTCAAGGCACGTACAGCTTTCAAAAATTACAGAATACAGTGACAGGAAGCCTTGACAGAAGACTGCAGGCAGTGACCACAGAATCAACGGTACCGCAGTAATCCCGCCTAGTTCCAGGGTAAGGGCAAACTCAGATGCTATGCATTTATTATTTGTGGTTTCTTTCTTAAATCTATCACTTTTAAAATACTGTATTGACATAGAACATACATGAGAAATATGCAGAAATCATCAATCATAGCTGGATGATGACACCAAACCAGTACCATGATCAAGAGGCAAAACATTAGTTCCCCAGAAGCAAGTTTCCCAAAGCATAACCACTATCCTAACTTCTAAAGCCATTGATTAATTTTTCCTGTCTTTAAACTTTATATGGTTAGAACTGGAGAGTGTGTATTCTTTTGTACTGAGCTTCTTTTAAAAAACAATTCAATATTCTGTTTGCGATTCATTCACATTATTTCATGTAACTGTGGTTCACTTGCTCTTGCTGCTGCATCATATCCATTGTGAGAATCCACTCTACTGTGGATGGGTACTTGGGTAGCTTTAGCTATTAAGAACAGGGGTGTTAACAACATTGCTATACCATCTTTTGGTGAATATAAATAAGTTTTGTTTTTTTTTTTTTTTTGCTCTGAGGAGTGGACATCCTTAGCTTGCCTTTGGTAAATCCTGCCAGCTTTCCAAAGTGGCTGTATAAATTTTGCACCCAGCTACAGTATGTGAGAGTTCCAGTTGTAAGAAGGACACTGCCAGTAGGAGAAACAACAAAATAGAAACAAGGTATGTGGATGTGGAAGTGAGCACACAATATCACTCATTCAGCAAAGAGGTGGCACAGACGTGGTTCAGATGAGACTCTTGAGATCAGGGCGATGGCCAAACATGACCACAAAGAAGCAGAACAGCAGGTAGGGAGATCTCAGGGCAAAGGGCTGGGCCAAGGAAGGACAGGAATGAGGCTCTTGATCTCCTGCCTGATTATCCACCAGCCAGGTCTAGTCCAGGTTCTACTTGTCTTAGCAGTTATCTAAAACTGCACCTTAAAGAGGCTGGCAGAAAGTCAAAGAGCCCCCAGGCAAAAATCAGCTCTTGTAACTCCTGCCCCATCCAAAGCTGACAATCTGACTTTCTCCAGGGAATTCCTAGGAGACGAGAGAGACTTGAGTTTCAGTGGATAATTCTCATTACAGCTTGGGACCCCCGTTTGGACACAGAGGATGAGCCCAGGAGAGCGGACAGACTCATGTGGTCTGCCCAGCCCAATACCCGCTTCTCACTGGAGTTACCACAAAGCCCCGCCTGCATCCGGTCACTCCATGTGAGCGCTGCCGGGAGCTGTGGGTTGCCCTGTTGAGCTGAGGGAAGCGCACACACTTCCAAGTTCAACAACCTGGCTGCCTGGCAGTGGGTGCCTTGGGACTGCCCGGCCCTGGACCCCACTGGCCCCTCCCACCACAGTCAGAGAAAGGATCCTTGTTGCAGAGAGGAGCTGTAAGGCTGCCTCCGTGTCTCACTCCCCACCAAGGACCAGGTGTTTTGCTCGGCAGCAAACCAGATCTGTCCTGGAACCAACCTTGTCCAGACTTTGTCACCCCGTCCATCACCCTGGCTTGGCTGCAGGGCTCAAGGTGGCAGGAGACGAAATTCACTCCTCATTTATTTTCGGAATTCCCCTCTGGGGGTGGGGGACACTGGAGTAAGAGTCTCTTGTGGTAACAGTGCCTGAAAGCCCTTGGGTAATCCTCTCTGCTGACGGGAATCTCTCAGAGGTTCCCACAGGTCCTGTGACTGGGGAGGGGGCAAGGATGGAGCTGGAGAAGAACCCATGCTCTCCCTACCTGCCAGCCCTGCCCCTCGTACTCAACTTTGCCTTTCTCCGGAGCCTGCCCCGATTTCCCATTGCCGGGCCTTGCCACACCAGTGGTGGGAGAATAGTTACCTGGTGCCTGGGCCCTAGGCGGCAGGACTTATTCCAGCCATGGCTTTCGGGGCACAGTGCCTGGCACAGGGCTGCAGAGGCCACACCGTGATCTCCAGCCCCAAACCGCAGGCCGTCCCTGCATCTGTCAAATGCGATCTCTCCCGGGCTGCCGCTGGCCCCTCCAAACAAGCTATCTTTATGAAATGAAATGACTGCCCTCCATATATTAAAATAACACCTCCCCAGGAAGGACCTCACGTCAGGGCTGCGCACAAAGGGACATTCACAGGCTGGCAGAGGGGAGCCAGGGGAGGCTTGGCTCGGGGCCCAGAGGGAAGAGAGGATGGGGAGCTTGGGGCTCTGGGGTTACAGACAGGAGGGCGGGTTGAGGAGAGGCAGGGCTGGGGACTGTGGAGACTCAAGGCTAACAAAGAAACTCTGGGTTTAGCCAGGCGGTGTAGCCCACTCTGGGCTGATGGGCACGCCAGGGCTCCCTCTGAGTGTGACCTCGGGTTTGGCCCTTTCCATGCTTGTCCATAAAGCTATGGTCTACACTACCTACACTGCCCCCAGGAATGCAAGCAGGGACCCTGGCAGAGAGATGGGGGTGGACAAGGTCTCAGAGGCCAGGACTTGCTTACCAAAGATGCTGCATCAAAAGTGGGCACAGAGGCCAGCCTGGGGGTCCACAGAACTCAGGAGGGTTTACCTGAATCCTGCCCACAGGCTGCACTGTGCCCTCTCTGAGGTGCCTCCACCTCTCAGCTTGGGAATGCAGCCCCAGATTCAGACTGACCTGGGTTTTGGCCCTGCTACTGCCATTTTTGGGGCAAGAAATTCCATCTTCCTTGGCATCAGTTTCCTCATCTGAAAACTAGGGATCATGGCAACTAATTGAAAAGATCCATCATGAAGGCTGAGTAAGACGGTGCAGTCAGAGTACTGCACGCAGTAGGCACTCAATACTGGTTTTCTTTTGTTACACTCCCCCATGGATCAGGATTTTTAAATAAGCTGAGATATTTAGTTCAGCTCCCAGAGTTCCCAGCCTAGAGTGAGTTAGCGAGGTTGGCAGGAAAACTGAAGACCTACACACATACACACAAAGCACTGAAAATGCAGAGGTTAGGCACTAAGCAACACTTATGGGACATCGGAAGGGCATCACATGAATTCAACAAATACTGAGTCCCTATCGAGCCCAACTCCAGTATTGGGATGTTCAATGAACAACAGACTCCAATCCTTGCTCTCCTGGATCTTACAGTCTATTGTGTGTCAGGGGTTGAGATAATGAACAAAAGACACGGCATACGTTGAGGGCAGCTGACTATTTTGGGCCTCCTAGACCCTAGAGTACTATGGGCTTCCTCAGTGGCTCAGTGGTAAAGAATCCACCTGCAATGCAAGAGACGCAGGAGACTCGGGTTCAATCCCTGGGTCTGGAAGGTCCCTGGGATGAGGGCATGGAAACCCTCTCCAGTATTTTTGCCAGGAGAATTCCACAGACAGAGGATACTGGAGGCTGAGATCCACAAAGTCCGACACAACTGAAATGATGAAGCACAGCACAGCACAGACGACTCTACAGCTTCTAACATCCCCGAAGAAGGACACAGAATGGCCTTTGATGGCTGAGGAGGAGTTCACTGGGCCAGGAAGTAGGAAAGCTCAGAAGTGTACCCTGAGAATAGACTCTTCCACAGATAGAAGACCCAGGAGGGAGGCTGGCAAGATAGAAGCCTCCATTTAATAAATGTCATTTTATTTAAAAATAAATATCATTTTGCATGTGAGGAAGAAACAGCTTAGAGGCAGTGGCCCACCACTCTCAAGATGCTGCATTCACTACTTTGCTTCCCAAGAACTCCCCTGCCATCACCTCCTTCATAGGCTTGTTGGTAAGGATTAAAGTAACACTTGCAAAGCACAGCATCCTATACAAAAGTATTATATTGACCTGATACAATAAATATATAACTGAAATTTACTTTTCTCTTAAAAGGGTTTTTCTTTAGTATCTACACTGCCCAATTCACTGAATAATCACAACACTCAGTCATGTGGGTACATAGTAACTGCTCAGACATTTTTGTTGAATAAATGAATGAGTAGATGAAGGAAGGAAAGAATCCTTGTACAGAATCACGTAGTCTCCTACCCTGGGCAGGTATTGGTGAGAGATGTGGAGGAGGCAATCTGCCCATCAGGGGCTATAACCATGCTGAACATGGTCTTCTTTGAGCCCTGACAATGGCTCAAAGATAGGCACAGCGGCCCCCAACCTCTGCGCCCAGGTTGCTATGGCTTGCCCTATGATAAAAGTCACTGCCCACCCACTTAGCAGGTGCTATTAGAATGCTAATAACATGTGATTAGAAATGGTCTGAGACTCCCGTTTCACTGACTCCAGGATGGCAGAGATCTGCCCTGGAGGAAGAGGAAAGACACAGAAAAAAGAAAGACACAAGGAATCGGGGTCCAGCTCAGGGTCTGAGGGGAGCCAGGGAGGCACAGGGCAGTACTACAGCCAGGGGTGAGGTTGGTGCTCTGCATCTTCAGGAGGACTTTTTGAAGCTAGGAAGAACCTGCTGGTCATAGTACAGCCCTCACTCTCTTATTGGCATTTTAGAATCCAAGAAGCTCTGAAGAACCACAGGTGTTTGGTAACCTGGCCTAAATTTGCATGAGGCTTCCCTGATAGTTCAGTTGGTAAAGGATCTACCTGCAATGCAGGAGACCCCAGTTCAATTCTTGGGTTGGGAAGATCCTCTGGAGAAGGGAAGGTGACCCACTCCAATATGTTTGGGCTTTCCTTGTGGCTCAGCTGGTAAAGAATCCGCCTGCAATGTGGGAGACCTGGGTTCGATCCCTGGGTTGGAAAGATCCCCTGGAGAAGGGAAAGGCTACCCACTCCAGTATTCTGGCCTAGAGAAATCCATGGACTGTATAGTCCATGGGGTCTCAAAGAGTCGGACACAACTGAGCGACTTTCACTTCACAGAGTCTTGATAGAACCCACTGTTCATGGATATTCATGTTTCACTGCACAATTATTGTGTTTGATCATGGGTCCTGTTTCAGACCCCAGTGAGGTATTAAATAATACATGGATGTTCACCTTTGTTTGCCCTCTAAAATCCAAAAAAGTACGGACTTCTGAAACAAATGCAGCTTCTAGGGGTTTGGATAAGAGGCTGGGAATCTACTCAGTGGCTCTCATTCTTTAATTGCTTATCATTCATTCACTCAACCTATTCATTCTTATGTTCAGCACATCTTCACTGCCTTTACCATGTATGTCTGTCCCTTTGCTGCTGGAGACAACAGCCCTGGCCATCCACTCACTCAAGTGCACACTGAACCATCTGGGGGTAAGCCCCTGAGACAGGCCCTGAGGGCTTCATCTCTCACTTCTCCCTGTTGTTGAACTTGCCCCACAGAGCTATGGTTCTTTTTCCATCTATCCTCCACTCCAGGCCAGAGTTCCTATGCCCACAGCTCTGAATCTTCTGCTTTGCTCACTAGAGCGTGGCATGTACTTGGATTTCAGCAAATCAAGTGCCCGCCAGGATCCTTGCATAGGAACAGAGAGGGCTCAGGCTCTGCTCTACTGTGAGGTTCATGCACAGCTGGGGAAGCAGGTCACCCAGAATGAGGCCTAGAGGAATCACAGACTAGCAGGGCAGGGAGGACCAGCCACGGTCACTCGGACACTGACTGCTAAGGCCCACTCCACTCCACACGAGGCCAGTTACAAAATGCTCTGCTATTCAGTAGAAGGAACCCCACCTTCCTGGCATTCTCCCCATGAATCTTAGGAGTAGTGAGAGAAGCAATTTGTTCCAATAGGTGGGTGCAGGAGAGAAACCAAGGAAGGCTTTCAGGAGGAGGTAATAATAGAGCATTTTAAAGAAAGGGTTTTGAGAAGCCTAACATGTTTGTGTAATGGTGGTCCTGAGTGTGTGTACATGTGCCAATATGTGCTGAGTAGACATAGCATTCTAAGGGAAGCACCTGGGGACAACCACGAACCCTGGTCGTGGAGGATGAGAGTGATGTGGACTCCACTTTGGTGAAGGACTTGCTTCCCAGCTGCTAGCACTGCCGCTGGAGTTGTGAGCCCTTTTAGGGCTCGCCTCAGCTGCAAAGTCACCTCACTCAAGGTCCTGCCCTTCTAGAAGCACTCACATTCAATGATGGGTCAAGACAGGTGTATAAAGCCCCAGGCAGTTATTTCAGATCCAAGCTTCCCCATGGAAAGGCTTTAACCTGCATCTCCTCTGCCGATGCTTCCTCCCCCACTCCTTTCCCAAAGGTTGATCCCAGGGCTTCCTTCATAAACATGGGGCACATAAAACTATCTCAGAGTCTGCTTCCTGGTGACCTCAACCTGTGACACTGTCATGAGAGGACTGTCAGAACCTAAGGCCGGAGAGGCAGGCAAAAGGCACCCTGTCCTTCCAATGACAGGACCCACCCATGATGCCCACATCTCCAAGCAAGTTTGGGGCTCTTAGTACAGAGCCAACCAGCTCTCACAGGAATTCAAGGGGCCAGTCTCACCCTGTGAATTGGCACTGGCTGAGCACATGCTCTTTGCACACCTCTTATCTAACAGGATCTTCACAATGGCTTGGCTAGTAGGTATTATAACTCCTTATTCTTAACAGATAAAAGAACCTGAACACTAGACACATTCAATAAATCAAACAGCTAGAAAGTGGCAGAGCCTGGATTTAAATGCAAGTCTGATTCCAAATCTGTGTATTTCTCCAAAGGTGGCTCCCACCCCTCTGCAGAGCAAAAGCACCGTGGTCTCTAAGATCCAAACCTGATCTAACAGTTTGTGTTCTCTAAATGGAGGGAGTGAAAACCTAGCTTTCTTCTGCTGGTTCCAAGAGTGCAGACTATGGCCAGGGTCAAGGCTGAGGCTGTGGCTGGTCAGGGCTCAGTGCCTGACTAAGGGCTGAGCCCAGGTATGTGGGGGAGTTCAGGTTCAGTCTGAGACCACAGGACAATGTTTGTGTCTGTAAAATTAACAAACCGTGACTTTGCTGCAGCCATCCTTCCCTCTCATCCCAAACACCATCTTTTAAGCGTTAAAAAAAGGCAGAAAGGGGCGGGAGCAGGCACTGAAGAGTAAGGAGACAGATTTGAAGGGGTTCCATTCAACCTTTTATCCATCATCAAAACCCTCCATCATTAGAATAGCTGTGCCCGTCTGTCCCATAACATTTACGGACAATCATAAAAGGGAGGGTAATGACTGCAATTACAACTGAAGGGCTGGCTTAATGAATATTAAACAGCTTTGAACATCAAAGTATTGACTGAAGTGGAAACCTAATCTCTCTCCTCGCAGCCCCTTCCGCCCTGCGAAAGGGCAAGGCAGATGGCCCGGCCTTCTGCGGGGCTGTCAGGAACAATTTGCGAGAGTCACCAAGTGGCACTTTGAACAAGGATTTCTACCTCAAGGCCAGCCCAAGAAATAAAGGAATCTGCCACGATCTTCTCGGGCAGCAGTCAAGCAGCGGGGGAGGAGTGGGTCCATCTCACGGAGGAAACCTGGAGCCCGGGAAGCAGACAGGATGCCCCTCCCAACGGAGGCCGCTCAGGTCAGAGCAGAGGGGCTCAGCAGCAGGAGGGGGGTGCTGTGCGGCTGGCCTGCCTCTTCTCACCTCCCCCTGCCCGCCTGGGCCCCTTCCTGGTTCCATCTGCCCACAGGTCCTCTGCTTCCAGGCAGGGTTGACACAGAACTACCCCTCTCCTCCTGCCTTCACTCAACTGTTCAGGCAATTAGGGAGCTGAACAAGACGGCCCCTGAGCTGAAAGGAGCTCATAGTCTAATGGTGGATCCAGATATGATTGCTGCTGTTTAGTCACTAAGTTGTGTCTGACTGACTCTTTGCGACCTCATGGACATGTAGCCTGCCTGGCTCCTCTGTCCATGGAATTCCCCAGGCAAGAATACTGGAGTGGGTTGCCATTTCCTTCTCCGGGGGATCTTCCCAACCCAGGGATAGAATCCGGGTCTCCTGCTTGGCCGGTAGATTCTTTACCGCTGAGCCACCAGGGAAGCCCGGATACAGAGACACAAACAGGTAATTCTGATGCAGAGGGGGAGCAGTGGGGGCCGATTCATGGAGAAGCACGATCAGGCCAGGGAATGACCACAGTTAAGGCAGATCTGGGTCCTCAAAGCATCCAAGGTTGAGTTATGGAGAATGACATGGCAGCAGACAAGTGCCAAAATCCAGGAGACGGGCAGTTGGGGCTCTTTAACGAATCAGGGAAGGCTACTTAGAGGAGGTGATGTTGGAGCTGAGTGAGATAGAGGGAGAAACTGATTTGTGGGGCAAGGAGGCATAGGGCAGCCCAGGAACAGACAGACAGTTTCCCATGCTACGTCCCCCTCCTGATCACCTCCACCCGCTCCCATTCCCCCAGCACACGGCGCACTTGGCCGGCTCCCCAGGGCTGCTCTGTTCCCTGTGGCTCATGAGGTGTCATGAACTTTGACCAACTTTCCCACAAGCTGCATCTTCTGGTGCTGGCCCTGACCAGCCTCTGCCAAGAGTTTTCTGGCAGGGTGCTGTGAGGGACAGGTGCTGTGTTTGCTGCTTGCCCACAAACCCTGGCGATCTCAGAGCCCTGACATCTCTGAGGAAGCATCTGATCCTTCTCCAGAGGCCAGGCTCCTAGGCATATGTCTTTCTTGTAAACCAGAGACACAGGGCACAGAGCAAAACTTCATACAAGGCTGTGGAATGTAGGAGCAACCTCTGTGCTCCAGCGCATGGAGGTCCAGGGAAGAACTGACTATTTCCCTCCCCTAGGAAGGAGCCCAGAGTCCTTCACCGATCACTCAAGGCTCCTTGCAGTCTGACCCCAGTGACCTTGTGGGCTCTTCTCTGGGGATCCGTGCTACTCTATACTCTAATGCCAGTGCTGGACAATCCAGCTTCCTCTAATGATAGAAATTCTTTAATCCATCAGCACTACTAGCCACACCTGGCTGCTGAGCACTTGAAAGGTAGCTGGTGTGACTTAAAGATTGAATTTTAATTTTGTTTAATTTTAATGAATTTAAATGGCCACATGATGCTAGTGGCTACTCTACTGAATAGCACCGCCCCAGCTGCAAATCGGAGAAGGTGATGGCGCCCCACTCCAGTACTCCTGCCTGGAAAATCCCAAGGACGGAGAAGCCTGGTGGGCTGCAGTGGAGAAGCACGATCAGGCCAGGGAATGACCACAGTTAAGGCAGATCTGGGTCCTCAAAGCATCCAAGGTTGAGTTAAGGAGAATGACATGGCAGCAGACAAGTGCCATGACAAGATCAGCATGACAAGATTGTGAAGCGACTTCGTGGTCTGAGCGACTTCACTTTCACTTTTCACTTTCATGCATTGGAGAAGGAAAAGGCAACCCACCCCAGTGTTCTTGCCTGGAGAATCCCAGGGACGGGGGAGCCTGGTGGGCTGCCGTCTCTGGGGTCGCACAGAACTGGACACGACTGAAGCGACTTAGCAGCAGCAGCAGCAGCAGCAGCCACAAATACATCATGGTCTCTCAGATTTTTTTCTGTGCCTCTGGGTCTTGGCATACATCATTCATTCTGCCTAAAATGTCAATTCCCTCTTCTCTGTCTGGTTTCACATTGCAGCTCAAGACTGCTTTCTTGGAGAAGCCTCCCCAGGCTGAGTGAGGTGACCCTTCCATTCCCCACAGCCCCTGGGCTTCCTCTGGTCACAGCACACACATACCCATCTCCTCTGTGTGTAGCATTTGTCCATTTCAGCTTCCAGCCTTGTGATGTCTGTGAAAGGGTGCCCTCTGACAGTGTGCAACAAATTTCTTACAGGCTCTGCACTCCTAAACCTGGGGGCTTCTGCACCCCTACACCTGGGGTGTTCTGCACCCCTACACCTGCAGAGTTCTGCACACCCCTATACCTGGGGACTTCTGCACACCTACCACCTGGGGGATTCTAAACCCCTACACCTGGGGGCTTTTGCACCCCTACACCTGGAGGGTTCTGCATCCCTACACCTGGAGGGTTCTGCACCCCTACATCTGGGGACTTCAGTACTCCTACACCTGCAGGGCTCAGTACACCCCTACACCTGCAGGGTTCTGCACCCCTACACCTGGAGGGTTCTGCAACCCTACCCCTGGAGGATTCTGCACCCCTACACCTGGAGGGTTCTGCACCCCTACCCCTGGAGGGTTCTGCACCCCTACCCCTGGAGGGTTCTGCACCCCTACACCTAGAGGGTTCTGCAACCCTACCCCTGGAGGGTTCTGCACCCCTACACCTGGAGGATTCTGCACCCTTACACCTGCAGGGTTCTGCACCCCTACACCTGGGGGATTCTGCAACCCTACACCTGGAAGGTTCTGCACCCCTACACCTGGAAGGTTCTGCACCCCTACCCCTGGAGGATTCTGCACCCCTACACCTGGAAGGTTCTGCACCCCTACCCCTGGAGGGTTCTGCACCCCTACACATGGAGGATTCTTCACGCTCACACCTGCAGGGTTCTGCGCCCCTACACCTGGAGGATTCTGCACGCTCACACCTGCAGGGTTCTGCACCCCTACACCTGGACGGCTCTGTACACCCCTGTGCCCTGCCTTCTGCAAAGACCTGGCTGTGCCTTTCCTCCACCCCAGCTGATTCCCCAGGGTTTTGATGACTAGCTGTGAAGTGCTGGGCAAGAACAAGGTCTGGGAATCATTTCTCAGGGAAGATATGAAAAATGAGATTTCTTTGGAAGAAGAAGCTGCATCTGCTCAGGTGTGCCCCCAGTGCCCAGCACAGAAGCAGGCACAGTGAGGGAGTGAGAATTTGGTGAGGAGGGGGTGGAGGGGGTGCTGGGAGCTGCCTGGGGTAGAGGCTATACTGGAGAGCCCAGGAAAATCAATAGAAAGCCAAGCTCCACCTGCAGGAGGTTTCTGGGGCTTTCTGGTTGGGGCAGTTGAGTCTGGTGGGGGGTGGGGCTCTGAGGCAGGTGGAATGAGCTCCCTCCCCTAATCCCCCAGGGTAGCACATGCCTCCCATTACCATAAATGAGGATGGCTGCTAAATCCCGCATTAGGCTAAAAACTTAACACCCAGTAAATATTTATTAGTCACATGGACCCCTGATTAACCCCTGCTGCACCAGAGGCTGCAGCAGGCCAGGCTGCAGGTCGCCCACTTCCTGGGGCTGTTCTCCCTCCCCTACATTCACTGCGCACACTCTTTGGGCCAGGCCCGCCACAACGAACCCATGACTCAGAGTTCCCTCAAGGAGCTCACTCTGGGGAAGGAAGGAGATGAGTTCAATCCCCCCAAACCTAACTTAAGCATAAAACAGCATGAGACACACAGAAGAAGCTACAATAGGGCACTGAAGGGGGTGGGGGGTCGGGGGGAGGGTACTGGCCGTGGAGAAATGAGAGAAGGCTTCCTGGAGGAGGAGGGATCTGAGTCTAACCTAGAAGGATGGGGTGAAAGGATATGGTAATGGGTCAGAGTCAGGGAGGCCACTGAAAGAGATGGGAATAGGGTGACTCAAGGCTGGGATGGGGGAAGTGGAACATGGGGGCAGGAGGAAATAAGGGTGCAGTGCTTGGCTGAGTGCAGGTCTGGGGACACAGGCTTCATTCTGTAGGTAAAGACATCATTCGGTTGAGTTCGTTCCCATTCAGGGCAAACTCATGGGGCCAATCCCCACCCCCCTCAGGAAGCCTTGTTACTGTGGTCACAGCAGTGCAGCAGGAAACTCCAGCTGCACAAAGTTCCCCAACCAAGTGCCTAGGATGCGTCATCACCTCTTCCTTCTCCAGGTCAGCCTGGCACAGGGTGGAGGGTCCCAGAGCCATGTTGGTCCACTCACACCCTTGTGGACGATTCTCTTCCAACATGCATCCCTGTCCTTCCCTCCAACAAAATGCTCCCAGTCCGTCCCCCCATCACACCTGCCTCCTGCCAGAACCCTACTGTTAGTGCCAATCTTCCACTTGAGTAAGCACTGCCCTCCATATATTATATACTCCGCTTTCAAAATATAATTTCCTCCCTCGTCCCTCCCAACAGAGCTAACTCTTTAACTCTGCAAATCACATAAATTAAATTCAGTAAGCCTCCTTCCAGATTAATCAGATTTGACTCAATTTAATTCAACAGAAACCAGTCAACACACTGAGGCTGGAGCCTGGGGCTGCAAAGACACAAGGGGGACCACGGGCTGAGCCTGTCCTCGAGCAGCTCACAGTCAGTGGGAAAGAGAGGGCATGGGGCTCAAATAACCATGGATGGGGGGAGAAATCGTGAGAACCAGATGAAGATTCATGGGATAAGGGAGCTTAAAAGATCAAATTAAGTGAGACAAGGCATGTTGAAGTACCCAGCTCATGCCTGGAGAGTGTGAGGCTCTATGTAAATGGTTGCTAAGTTTAACATTTTCTTTCTTTTTTGTCCACACAGCATGCAGGATCTTAGCTGTCAGACCAGAGATTGAACCCCTGTCCCCTGTAGTGGAAGCTTGGAGTCTTAACCATTGAACTGCCAGGGAAGTTTCCCGTTGCTGAGTTGAAACTGTACTCCTTCATTTTTCAAAGGGTCCAAGTCTTGGGGGAATTTGGACTTGGGGGTGGACTACTAGACCACCAGGGCAGAGAAGGCAATGGCAACCCACTCCAGTGTCCTTGCCTGGAGAATCCCAGGGACGGGGGAGCCTGGTGGGCTGCTGTCTACGGGGTCGCACAGAGTTGGACAGGACTGAGGCGACTTAGCAGCAGCAGCAGCAGCAGCAGACCACCAGGGAAGTCCCTGCTAGTACCTCTCTGACCAAGGCCTTGTGCTGCCGTTCTCCTCCAGTTCTCAGCTCTATTGCCCCGTGATGGGGTCTGAGTGCGACAGGGCTCCATCCAGCCTCCCTGTGGGGACAGGACTGATTCTCCAAGTCTGGGCTTGCTTTGTTGCAACCCCACTTGGTAGCAGCCTGGCTGGGGGCTGTCAGCCAGCTGTCAACCACCCTGCAGGGAAAGCGGCATTTCTCCACAGCTGCTCTTGCAGTTCAAAGGAACAGGGGCCCAGAATCTTGGCGAGGATGGCCTGTATTATGACAGGTCCCAGAACCCTAAAAGCAAAAGACAGCTTAATAACGCAGCAAAGAAAACACGTCTCTTAGCCTGGCTCTCGCGGGCAGTCAGGAGCTTAGTGGTGGGGGGCAGTGGGGAGCTGTCAGTGCCAATCCCTTGCTCTGTCGGTCCCCCTCTGGCAACAGGCACGATTGCCCTAGAAACACAACACCTCGTGCCTGCCTTATTTCAGCCCCTTCCACGGACAGTTAGGAACTGTCCCCTGGAACCGGCCTATGAATCTCGGGCATGCACAGGACAGGTAGCCCATGAGAGCATTGGCCGCCGCTGCTGTGGGGAGGAGATGGGCAGAGTCTGGCTCCAATAACACACATGTTCCAGACACAAAAGTGTGACTCTTCAGGCAGGAATACCATCACCTCCAGCAGCTGAGGCTGCAGGGCCCGGGCTGCCATGGCAAACACGCTTTCATGCTCATTGGAAACTCTTTCATGATGGGGAATTTGTTCATTAGTTGGCTGGGCTTCCCAGGTGGCTCCGTGGTAAAGAACCCACCTGCCAAAGCAGGAGCCTCTGGTTTGATCCCTGGTCTGGGAAGATCCCCTGAAGAGGGAAAGGGCAATCCTTCCCAGTATTCTTGCTGGGAAATCCCATGAACAGAGGAGCCTGGCGACCTGGAGTCCATGGGGTTGCAAAGAGTCAGACATGACTTAGTAACTAAACAACAATGGGCTGGGCCACGAGCACAGCTTCCTACGAGGGAGTCTATGGTCCTTGGGTTCTGACTTCCAAGCTCTCCTCAGCCACTGAATAGAGGGGACATTTAACCAAGAACAGGTGGGCCCGCTTCTCTTAGAGAAAATTCTCTGAGGATAGAAACATGTATGTAATTTCAAAAGTTATCTGTTGAGTGCCATTCCATTTGGTGCCATATGCTCACCAACCATCCTTCAGAGTCCCTGTTTCGCACCCATTTAACAGATGAGGAAACTGAGGCTCAGGCATGAATCAGGACCCTATGAATGAGGAGGGAAGGAATTTGAACCTGGTTCCTCTGACTCTGGGGCCATTACACTATGTCAGGGTGGAGAGTGGTTGGTTCCCCAGTGCACTCATGTTCGTTCTCCTTATCCATCTGAAGGGGGAAGATCACAGGGCCCAGAGGCCGTGAGAAAAGCAGAGGAAGGAGTCCTTATCACAGAAAGCAAGATAGTAGGAGAAAACTCACAATGTTTCATTTGAACTTGTTTGCCTTCTGTGCAATAACCGAATGAAAGAAATGAGCTGTGAGAGTCCTTCCAGCAATAAAGTTAAGTAATTGCAGGATTCACTGGAGACACGCTGCCGGCTTAGAACTCAGCCGGTAAGCCAGGTCAGGTGAAAGGTAGCTGGGTGTGTGCAGGAAAAGGGGAAGAGGGACTAGTTAGAGCTTCAGCCTCTTCTTTCACTTCAAATTTTCTTGATTTCTTTTCCTTTCTTACTAAAAAGTCACCTTGATAAGTGTTCTCCCCTAGGTGACTGTGGAAGCTTGGGAGCAATCTAAATATGTCCTGTGGCCACTTTTTGACTGGAGTAGAAAGATGTTTTTGATATATGATAAACTGAATAAAGGAGGTTTCTGAACAGTATGCACAGTAATAATTCTGCTTTTTAGTTAAGTATTCATCTACATGCACATACATAGAGATGCAAATGGGCATGGGGAAAAGTCTGGAAGGATACTCATTAAATGTTAATAACAGATTGAAGGCAGGAGGAGAAGGGGACGACAGAGGATGAGACGGTTGGATGGCATCACAGACTCGATGGACATGAGTTTGAGCAAGCTCCGGGAGATGGTGATGGACAAAGAATCCTGGCAGGCGGCAGTCCATGGGGTCGCAAAGAGTCAGGCACGACTGAGCGACTGAACTGAACAGTGGTTATCCCACTAGATGGTAGAATTTTATAATTCTTTGGTTTTGCCTTTTATAAAGATCACATATTCTCTAGTAACACATACTAATATCATTTTTTTAAGAGCAGAAAAACAAAAACCTTTGGAATCACATCACTGATTGTGTGAACCTAGGCAAGTCACAGTCCCATGGCCTCAGCTCCCTCATCTTTAGTGGGGCTCATACCCCCACCTCCACGGCTGCCCCATCCTGATGGTCTGAGGAGCGCTCACAGTGTCCCGTCCAGCTCCTGTTCTTGGGCCCCACCTCCTGTCTCTCTTCCGCTTCTGGTCTCTTCCTGCCTCGGCCCTGGTTTCCCGCTTCATGCAGTCTTCTCTCCTCCGAGCTGCTCTGGCCTTCACTCCAATTGCTGCCATCCTCCCTCTGAGACAGTCCTGGGGATGACAGTCCCCATATTCTGGAACTCTGCCCCTTGCTGCCCTTTTCCATGCCTGCTCTGCAAGGAGGCCATCCCCTGGCCAGTTCCACCCTAAACTGCAGCTTCCAGACAGGAGGAGCAGACTCACTCTACAAGGTTGAGGGCACAAGCGGAAGCTGGCAGAGAGGGGCTGGAAGTGTGGGAGGTCTTCCTAACCTCTCTGCCTCCTCAGCCCCATCTTCCAGTCCAGCCTCCTGAGGGGACAGTAGGTGGATCACCACTCTGGCTTTGCTCTAGCCATTTCTTCTGCTAGGTATGCTCTAAACAATAGTCAACATTATTAAATACTTACAGGTACTTGCTATAATCCTCACGTTAATGTGTGAGGTGGGTACTCTCAACAGCCCCATTTTACAGATGAGGAAACCGAGGTTGACACAACTGAGCACACATGCACTGTTTCCATCTCCGGCTCATTTTAGGATAGAAGGGGGCAAATGCCTTTTATTTCCAGGTGGGAAAAAAGGCCGAAGAATCCTCTGGAATCACACAGGACAATACACCATCACTTCTCTATGACAAACATCCATTTGACAAACACCAGCCACACGTGGGCAAAGCCCTGGTCTTGGGTCCAACCTGGACCCTGCCTCAGAAAGAGATGAGGCGTTCTTGTGAGTGCCATATGTCCCCAGCAAGGTCACACGCTCTCAGAGGGCAGGCCCTCACCTCCTCCATCCCTTGTCTCTCCTCCAGGACCAGCTGCCCCATGGGCAGCACACAGTGCAAAATGAACATATAGGGCCCCTTATTTATGAACTCTTAAGAATTTCAAAACAGTGACAGCAAAGCCCTTAAACAAGCATGCAGGGTGGGGGTGGTCTCGTGCCTGTGAAGCGGGCCTGCCCCACTCCGTGCCCAGCCCCGTGCCCAGCACAGAGTAGGCAGACAGCAAGCAACCATAAAAATGAATGGAATCTGTGTGGCTCATGCCAACGCAGAGCATTCTGGCCTCCTCAAGGAAGCTTGGCTGGAGGTGGTTTGGATTTTCTTTTTCCCAGTCGCAGTTCTTTCCATCTCTTGGAGGAGGGGGCTGACGGAGGCATGGGGTTCAGGGGCTACAGTTCGCATAGAAAACACACTTGCCTGGACGAGCAAGGGGGCAGCAGGGAGCAAGAGGCATTTCTGAGCCGCTCTCCTTGTTTCTTGCCACAAGATATAAACTAATCTATTTAGTTAGAAAAACATGGTTTATTGCAATCTAAGTAATTTGTATTTCTTTTTCTACCACAAGATGTAAACTAATCTAGTTAGCTACAGCAAGTTGGTTTAACTGAATTCAGAGTAATTACACTGCAAAGTAAAGCGATGTGTGTGTTTTTTTGGTTTGCCCGGGCTTTTTTTTTTTTCCCCCTTGCCAGTATTCAAAGGTTGAGACATATATGCATTTATGATTAAATAAAACCCAGCCGTCTTTTGGTTTGCCGGGGCCTTGGCTTCTCTGGAGGGTCTCAGCCCCCATCACCACCACCTGGGATTTCCCGAAAATGTGCTGGAGGTGGCATGGAAAATCTAGTATGTGCTCTGGTGGAAAAACAATTTGTAACAACATTTCCTGGAGCAGTCCAGCTCCAACTCATTGGGAGGGTATTTACCAAACGCTAGGAGGGCTGAAGGGGCAGCTCAGGGCTGGGGAGAAGGGACACTGGGCTTCGTCCTGGTCACTTTGGGGAGGTGGGGGGCTCCAAGGCAGCCTCTCTGTGTGCTGGGCCCTGAACTCCCTCTCCCCAGGCCTGCCATGTCCTGGGGCTGGCCAGGGCACATTACCTGCTCCCTAACCATTACTGCCCCACCACAGGTCAGGGAGAGGATGGATGGTCATGGCTGGGAAATGACCAGCCTGAGGCCACAAAGCAGGAATGAGCTCAGGACAACCAGGCAGCATGGCTAACCCCAGAACCCCCCACCTTTCTACAGGGCCAGGCGACTGATGCCCACTGGCACGCCCTCTGTGGCAGGTTGATGATCAATGCTCCCAGGGGCTAGGCAGCTTGACCCTGAGAAGTTCTTCCTCACTTCTACTCTGCTTCTCCACCAGGCCCGGCTCTGGCTTCTGTGACCTGGTCTTTCCCTTCTGCTGCAGGACAGCCCTGCAGATATCTGGAGAAAGTGACCTCGTCCTCCTCAAGCCTCTCTTCCCGGGTCCGACTCCAGGTTCTTGCACTTCCAGTAGCTCCCCTGCTCCACACCCACTGCCTCCTCTAGACACAGACCCCCTCTCTCCTCACCACCCATGAGCACCGAGGAGCACACAGCCTTTTCTCCAAACTGCCCTGGGGGCTGGAGACAGGGTTTGGTCAGGCTAAGCCAGTAAGGTATCCAATGGTGATCCCATGGAAATAGGGACACTTTGAAAGGACAAACAGGAAAAGGAGTACGTCAAGGCTGTATATTGTCACCCTGCTTATTTAACTTCTACACAGAGTACATCATGAGAAACACTGGGCTGGAGGAAGCACAAGCTGGAATCAAGATTGCCGGGAGAAATATCAATAACCTCAGATATGCAGATGACACCACCCTTATGGCAGAAAGTGAAGAAGAGCTAAAGAGCCTCTTGATGAAAGTGTAAGAGGAGAGTGAAAAAGTTGGCTTAAAGCTCAACATTCAGAAAATGAAGATCATGGCATCTGGTCGCATCACTTCATGGCAGATAGATGGGGAAACAGTGGAAACAGTGGCTGACTTTATTTTTCTGGGCTCCAAAATCACTGCAGATGGTGACTGCAGCCTGAAACATGTAAAATATCATGTATGAAACGAGTTGCCAGTCCAGGTTCGATGCACGATACTGGATGCTTGGGGCTGGTGCACTGGGACGACCCAGAGGGATGGTATGGGGAGGGAGGGGGGAGGAGGGTTCAAGATGGGGAACACATGTATACCTGTGGCGGATTCATTTTGATGTGTGGCAAAACTAATACAATTATGTAAAGTTTAAAAATAAAATAAAATTAAAAAAAAAATGGAGAACCAAAAAAAAATAAATAAATAAAAAAATAAAAGACACTTACTCCTTGGAAGGAAATTTATGACCAACCTAGACAGCAGAGACATTCCTTTGTCAACAAAAGTCCATCTAGTCAAGGCTATGGTTTTTCCAGTGGTCATGTATGGATGTGAGAGTTGGACTGTGAAGAAAGCTGAGCACCAAAGAATTGATGCTTTTGAACTGTGGTGTTGGAGAAGACTCTTGAGAGTCCCTTGGACTGCAAGGAGATCCAACCAGTCCATCCTAAAGGAGATCAGTCCTGGGTGTTCACTGGAAGGACTGATGTTGAAGCTGAAACTCCAATACTTTGGCCACCTGATGTGAAGAGCTGACTCACTGGAAAAGACCCTGATGCTGGGAAAGATTGAGGGCAGGAGGAGAAGGGGGTGACAGAGGATTAGATGGTTGGATGGCATCATCAACTCGATGGACATGGGTTTGGGTGGACTCCCGCAGTTGGTGATGGACAGGGAGGCCTGGCATGCTGCGGTTCATGGGGTCGCAAAAAGTCGGACACGACTGAGCGACTAAGCTGAACTGAACTGAAGTGACACTGTTAAAGGCAGAGAGATGCCTGATAGGATCCCTTTGGTCTGGCAGATCCAGCTGGTGGCTGACCTGGCATTACCGAGCCCATCATATTCAGACCAGGTGTCCCCCTTTCCCTCCTGACCTTAACGGATGAATTTTTTTTCTTTTTTGCCACACCCTGCAGCATGTGGGATATTTGTTCTCAACTAGAGATCGAACCCGTGCCCTCTGCAGTGGGAATGTGCAGTCTTAACCACCAGACTGCCAGGGAAGTCTCGACAGGTGAAATTCTAATTGGCTGCTTTTTTGTCCCTTGAGATCCCAGTGCAGACCCAGGTGGGAACACACAGGGTGGCCAGCACCCCATGGATGTGAGCTCCTATCCAAGCAAGAGACACACTGCAGAGTTACCACTTCCCTCTCCCTTTCCTCTCTCCCATCATGGTGCCCCACCACCTGGCTCCAGGAGCAGAGTGGACATGTCCTTTCTGGTTGAAAACATCTGGAGAATAGCAGAACAGAAGTAAAGGAACTCAGGGGGAGAAGGAGACAGAGCCTCCTCTGTGCCTACACAGCCAAATGTTACCTTTTAATCATCATATCATCCTCGCTGCCATTTTACAGACGAGGACACTGAGGCATAGTCTATCAATCTGCTCAAGTTCAGCAAATGACTGAATGGCAAGGCCAGGCTGGAACCCAGCCTTCCCTCCCTGTCTATCCTGTTTCACCTCCACCACCCCACATGGCCTCCTGCCTCAGCAAAGTGCTAAAACTCCTGTTTCCAGACTTCTAGACTCTTTGTATATTTCCAATGTTCCCAACAAACCCTACCTATGGCAGGACCTGGATAACTGAAAATGGGGGGAAGTCACTCACTTTTGGAAAAACTTTGGGACCTGGCAGGTGAAGCTGGGAGCCCCAACCCCAGGCTGTGTCCCTGAAGCCAGCCAGTGACCACAAAAGCCTTCCTTCATGGTCACCTTACCAAAGTGACTCCTGGCCCAGGCCTCTGAAGGCCAGAACTAGCCCCAAGGATGCAGGCATAAGGCCAACACCAGAGAATCAGGAAGGGGAGGGATTTGACCCGAGACAGCTCACAATCACAGAGGTGTTTCTTAGGGCATTTCCTGCTCTCAGCTCTTCTCTCGAATTCCCGTCCTGGTGACCCAGACAGACTCTGCTGGGCCAGCCGTGGGAGAGGAGCAGGCCTCATTGCAAATGGCGAGGGTGCTGGGCGCTGCATGATGGACGGTTGGAATTAATGAAGGAAGGGACTTGGAGCCAGCATGCTTGCCTGGCGGCAATCTTAGCAGCAGTGTGCAATTGGATAATTGAAATCAGGGGTGAGCGCCGGTATGCAAGGCACCAGCTTCCAATACAAATATCAGCGACCACTCCGGCACCCACCCACCCTCTCTCCCTCCACAGCCAAATCTTCCAGGGTGTCTGGCTCGGCCCCCACTGTGGAGAGGAGTGTTGGCGTTGATGAGGAGGCCGAGTCAGCAGAACCTCAAAGTGGCCCTGCAGGGAGGATGGAGATGGAGTTACCCCTTCCATCAGGGGCCAGCGGGGAGCTGAGTCGGCTGGGAGCCTACCAAGCCCTCGGCTGGATGCTAGGGGGTAGGTGGTTAACAGACAGACGTGGCCCTCTCTGTACTGTGCTGAGGGAACAGACCTGGTTAGATGTGGTCCCTGCCCCCCAGGAGCTTGGTCGTGGGGAGAACAGGCTCACGTGCAGCACCCCCAATACAGTCAGATAAACCACAGGGCAGGGGTGGCCAGAACAGGGGTGCCTGGGGCAGGCAGGGTCTGTGCGGCCGTGTACACGGAGTCCTCGGAACATCCCCTGGTGCACAGCAGCTGCTCAGGAAGCACGTCTTGGGAGTGAGAGGAGTGAGACACAGGGAAAGCCTTCCAAGATGAGGAGTATCGCACACAGAGGTTGGGAGGTGCCAGAGACGGACTGACCTGTGCAGGAGACCAGGCCTCAGGGGGTCAGGGAAGGGGTCAGAGGCTATAGACTCTTCCTAAAGACCCCAGAAAGTTGAAAATGCCTGCCTGAGTTCAGACAGTCCTTCAGGGATGGATTCAGAGCCAGAGGCACGGGGCGCACTTTTAATAATCTATGTGTTTTGTACTCCAGGCCCTGCGCTGGGTCACTTGCACAAGCGCTCACATAAGTGCCTTCCCCTAGTCTCCTTCCACGACCCACTGAGAGACTCTTTACTGACCCATTTTACAGGTGAGTCGAATAAGACTCTAAAGGAAAAATTAGGTCCCTAGGCCCACACAGCTTGGATTAAGCAACGATGAAGGCCAGGTGATTGGGACATCCATGCTTTCACTCCCTGGAGCAGAACTCCAGGTAAGGCAGGGCAGAGGGAACAAGGGCCAGGCCTGCATTCATGCTCAGCTGTCTCCTGAGGGCTGGATTATCTGGACCCAGAGCTCCCTGGCTCTGCTGGCTTGGGAGGGGGCAGTCCTGGGAGTCACAGCCTCCTGGGACAAGGGCATGAAGTGGCCGCTGCGCCCCGTGCCAGGCTCTGGGAGCCAAACACTCGGGGGAACCCTGCAGTGCCACCGCCCCTCCCCTGCTCCACATCGGTGACCCTGAGCTGCAGCACAGCCACAGCTGACAGGTCTCTGGGAGACACCTGTTTTTCATTGCAAGCCCCTTTGGCTCTCTGGCAACAACTGTGTTTGTTTTGGGGGTGGGGGGGCGGTCAGGGTGGGAGCGGAGAATTTCTGCAGGTCTGCAAGGCCCTGGGGTTGCTGGGGAGGCCACAGCCGGCCCTGAGGAAAATGAACGTTGGGAGGGCGGCCCGGTGCAGCACAGATCCTGGCCTCGCTCCCGCCCTCACCAGCAGAGGGGCAGTGAGCAGTCACAGGCAGGGTGGGAGGGAGACGAGACTGTGGAGGCCAGGCCCCTAGAGCAGCCTCTCCTGACTCCCCATCTCCCCTCAGAGTCATCTACTTGTCCACTCATTCAACACGGGAACATCCACTGAGCTGCCACAAGGACCCACTACTGTTCGGAGGTCTCAGTCACAGGCCCCTGGCCTCAAGGGGCTCACAGTCTGTTTGGCTGAGGGGACAGCTGAGCAAGCAGACTAGACATGTGATGAGTGCTGTGAAAAGGGCAGCAGCTCAGGGAGCTGGGAGAGGCATGCAGGGCGGAGGGGCTCAGGAACAAGGTCAGTCAAGGAGGACTTTCAGGAGGAGGGGGCATTGTACAGCCTCTGCAAAATGACATCTCAAACAGGGTGAGAAGCAACGGCTGAGGGAATGGCTGCGCAAGAAAACTGCATTCATGGCAACAAATTCCACACGGCTGGAGAAGAGCCAGGACTCAGGGCTGGAAGGAGAAAGGGGCAGGTTGGGGGGCTTTTTATCTCCTCCTTTAATGCCCTCACATTTGTCCCCTTCTCTCCCCCTAGTCAAACCCACTTCCCTTTCTTCTTTTTCCTCCTTTCCATTCTCTCTTTTCAATCCTCCTCTCCCCAGCCCAGTGGTGATAACGAGTCACATCTTGAGAGCACCCTCTGTGTCTCAGGTGCTGGCTACAGCTCTTGACACAGTTTAATGTTTGCATTAAAACTTTTACAGATGATGACACAGGCTGTAAGAGGCTAAGTAATTTGATTGAGATCACCCCAGAGCTTCTGCAGAGCAGAATCAGGATCACAGTCAGAAGCCCCAGCTTTGGCGTCACAGACTGAGACCAGTCCCCAAAGGGCCAACCCCAAGACTCCCCTGGACGATCGTGGACAAAGATGCTGAGAAGAAACAGTTCCACGGGCCCTGGATCTGATCCCATGATGAGCACACCGGCCACACAGGAGGTGATCCAGGGCCAAAGCTCCCTAAGCGCGGTCCTAGCAAGGAGCAGTGGTCCTGAAATGCTGCCTGGTTAGGGCGAGGCAGCCTGGGAGAAGCAGGCTGGGGTCTGAGCCTTCATGTAGGATCTCTAAGGAGGGCCTGGGGGAGGTCAGGAAGGGCTTCTGGGAGGTAGGGGCATGGATGCTGGACTTCAGAGGGCACACACGGTGAGCCGGAGATGCTGAATGCCTACGTCCAAGATGCCCCTCTGGGCCTATCTTTCCTGCCACAATCAGGATCCTTTCCCTCCCGTTGGAGAGTGGGAAGTTGTACAGCAAGGAGAGAAGCCATTGCCTCAGGGCTCATGAAATATTCTTCCCAAGCTCCAATGACTGAAAAACCAGTGTTACCGCTTCCCTTCTGGCCTTTCCTGGGCAAATCCTCCTGAATTCCTGTTATGATCTATGACACATGTGTTGGCATGTACGCGTGTGCTATGGGGAAGAACTTTAGGGTCAGGATGAGCAGGTTTGGTTTTGCTTATTTGTTTGCAATAAGTAGCTTTCCCACTACCGCCTATTAACATGCATTGTCCTGCCTTGTTCTCGCGATAGTTATCCCCATTCAGTTGAGTCCGAATAAGATAATTTAGCAGTCTGAGGTGCTGTTTGGATGCAGAAAAAAGAAAACCTCCTACTTAACTCAGCTTTCAAGTTCAAGTTAGAATGTCACCTTCTCTCTAGAGCCTTCTAGGGGCTTCAGACCCAGGCTCGATCACCCTGTATGGGAAGCACAGGGCCGGGTGTCTCCCAGCGGCTGAGCTGTGAAAGCTTTCTTTATCTGGACCCTGAGCACCTTCCAGGCAATGTAACACACAGGAAGGGCTCGACAATTCTGCAGCAAGTGCATCTTAAGACATTAGCCACCGTATTTTGAGTACCTACAGTGAGTCAGAATGGACATACAAATACCTTCACCAATCCCGCAAGTTAGATGCTATTACATTTTACAGAGAAGGAAATGGGCTCAGAGGAACCCATCCCAGGTCACGTGATAAGTAAGTCCAACAGAATTTGAATCCAGGTCTATCTGATGCCAAGCACAGTGGCCCAGTGGCCTTGACTGCCATCCTCCTGCATGCTACTGCTGCTGCTAAGTCGCTTCAGTCGTGTCCGACTGTGTGTGACCCCATAGACGTCAGCCCACCAGGCTCTCCTGCCCCTGGGATTCTCCAGACAAGAACACTGGAGTGGGTTGCCATTTCCTTCTCCAATCCTCCTGCATGAGGACACTGCTATTGACTTGACTAATTCCCCTCTCTCTCCTTCTTCCTTTCCAGTAGTAGAGGAGGCTGTGTGGAAGTATGTGCCCCAGGTAAACAGCTGGATGACAGGCCATAATATCCAAGATGGGGCTGGAGAGAGAGAGGATCCAGCTCTTTACACTCAACCAGACTCATCACCTCCTGCATCCCCACAGACTGGGGAGAACCAGTGACCATGGCCACAGAGTCGGGGCCAAAGGCGAGCAGATCCGGGAGCTCAAGTTCCATGTACTCAGGCTGCCTGGGACAGAGGGATTTGGGCAGCTCAAGATCTAAGTGGCTCCTCAGCAGGAGCTAAGGGACAGTCCTCCCTTCTCTCTCATCAACAGTTCTCCTGCTCATCCTCAGGGGCCACTTGGAGGCCCTCCACTGGGGGGTCTCCTTGAAGCCCATTTTCCCTGAGTCAGTTGCTCCCTCTGGGCTGCCCACTGTCTAAAACAATCATTTTGTGTTTGGTTGCAGTTTTAGTATCAGTTTGATTATCAGTCTCTCCTTGGAGCACACGCTTAAGTGCTCTGTGTTTGCTGGTTAAAGGAATGGGTCAGTAAGTGACTAAGTGGGCTGGTGAGTAAGTGGGTGAATAAATGATTACATGAACAAGTGAAAAATAAAGTAAATAAGAGATGAATGAGAGATGAAAGGGGGATGAGGAGTAAGTGGCTGGCTGGGTAGTGAGTGAACAGCCTGTGCTTATTTTTATTGAGCAACTTCACTTTCACTTTTCACTTTCATGCCCTAGAGAAGGAAATGGCAACCCACTTCAGTGTTCTTGCTTGGAGAATCCCAGGGACGGGGGACCCTGGTGGGCTGCCGTCTATGGGGTCGCACAGAGTCGGACACGACTGAAGTGACTTATCAGCAGCAGCAGCAGCCTTACCCACGGTAAGCTCTCCAAGGTGATGGGAAAATCTCCCCATCGTAGGGAATCTATGTCAAGCCACACAGTAACATCTTTCCTGAGGCTGTCTGAGGCTGCAGGCCTGTCCACAGGAGGCAGTGAGAGGGAGAGGTGCTTTCTAAAGACCCTTCCAGGGCAACTGGGGAAAGGAGCTCGAATGCTTGTCAGGGTCTGGTCTTCCCTGTCAGGTGACCTGGGGGAAATCAGTGCCTGTCTCTGGGTTTCAGACTCCCCACCTGTAAGATGAGAGGACTGGACTAGATGGTTCCTAAGGGCCTGTGCACATGGAAAAAACCCTAGGGAGGATGCCACCCACATCTTGATGTCAGCCCCTGTGCCCAAGCCGTGTCACTGGTCCAATCGGCTCGTATAATCTGTCCTTCCAACATAGCACATTTAATGCACAGCCTGTGTTACCACATGCAACTGACTCTCAAGAATTGGGGGAGCTCAGAAGGTGGGATATCAAGGAGGGCCTCCTGGAGGAGGCGGTGCCAGTGCTGGGCCAGGAAGATTGGGAGGAGTTAAATGGGTGGAGAGGTGTTGCACAGGCTCTTAGGTATGGAGCACAGGCAATGCCTGAGGTCAAGGGAAATAGAAAGGGAGCTAAGAACAGACAAGACTCAGCCTCCTGAAGAGCCCTTTCACAGAAAACTCAAGTACCTTTGAGACCCTGGTCTGCAACTTCCAGTTGTGTGTGTGTGTTAGTCGCTTCAGTCATGTTTGACTCTTGGAGATCTTATGGACTGTAGCCCACCAGGTTCCTCTGTTCATAGGATTCCCCAGGCAAGAATACTGGAGTGGTTTGCCATTTCCTTCTCCAGGAGATCTTCCCAACCCAGGGATCAAACTCAGGTCTCCTAAATTGCAGGTGGGTTCTTTACCATCTAGGCCATCAGGGCCTCAGTTGTGTGTGAGACTTTGGTATTTTTATAGCAAAATGGGAATAATCATGGTGCCTATATGTAAGGGTTTTCCTGAGGACTGGGTGAGGTTATGTGGACCTAGTAGCAGGCACAGTAAGAGCTCAGCCTCCCTGGAAGGCAGGGAAGGCAGTATCACCACCTCTCTTGCACAGCGAGGGCAGTGAGATTCAGAGGGGAGGCAATATCCCCAGGGTCACACAACTACCCTAGGTCTCTAGATTTCCTGCCTTCAGACCTAATCCCCAGAAAAATCAAAGGTCAAGGTGCCATAGGTTTAAGACCCTAGCCTTCCCTGTCAAAATGATGCATGACCTAGACCTTATGACTCTGAGTCTGAGCATTTTCCTCCCCAAAGAGATCTGCCCATTCAAGGTGGCCCTGGGGGAAGCAAGGTGCTTCTCTTAGGAGGCTGCCACCCACCTGCTGGGGGAGCTGTGGCCTCTTTGGAAGCCACTCTGGAAGTAGGAAAGCATCCTCAGGATGGCTCTGAAGAGGGGTTTGGGCCTGAGTCTGGTGTCTGGAAGTAGCCGAGACTCTTGTAGTCAAAAGCGTAAAGAGAAACAGAACTCAGTCACACCGTGACCTGTGCAGAGTTCCCAGCAGCTCCCTTGTCCTGGGCTGTCATTCCCTGGGGAACAGGACCCTGTATTCTACAGTGCTCGGCACAGAGCTGTGCCTAATGGGCTTCGGGAATGAAAGAATTAATGAACAAATGACCCTGGGGGAGGTCTGAGGGGGCTTGAGAGACACCACGAGGTCTACCTCTCTTATACGGATGGCCCAGGAAGGAGAAGGGGCTTCCCTTAGGGTCACAGAGTCAGTGATGTATTCAGAACCCCAATCCACCCTCCCAGACTCCAAGCGCAGTGCTTCTCCCACCGTCCAACCTGCACTGACCACGGACACTCCTGGTTTTATTTCAGAAATCTAGTGATGCCACTGAGGTCTGCATCCCCAGCACCGCACATGGCCGGCCACACACTTGCTGAGTGCTTATTGAACTGGACCTCAGCATATCATCTGTGCTCGGAGCTTGTGAAACCCCTCCATATCTCCCATCTCTGGACTCCCCAAGCATGAAAGATCAGCCAGGACCAATAGCTGGGTCAGTCTGACCTATGACGGACTTCTAGAAGTGGAGGCATTTCCAGGCTGCAGACGATGACCTCTAAAGATACGAAAACACAAGCTCCCTCTGCTTCCAGGGCTGGCGGTCCAGGAAGACAAACCCATGGGAGGGCTGGCAGGCTGAGAAGAAGCTTGCTAATCCCTTCCTGGACTCCTCTCAGCACACGCCAGCCTGACAGCACAGCGTTCATCACAAGAGAGAAAACACAGAGTCACTCTCTTCCTCCTGGTGTCCCAGATGGAGTCTGTGTGATGCGGGCTTTCTCCCCACTCACCCACACGGTGCTGTGTCCACTCCATTTTAAAGCTGACTGGATGTTACGCGTTGGCTATATCCCGTTGATGTTAAAGCTGATTGGATGATGTAAGCTGGACGGTGCAAAGATGCTTCTGACAACCTGACAGTGTGGCAGTCAGTGAAGCCGACCATCTCCGACACCTTCCCTGGCTCCACGACCTTCATCTGCAAAGCACCGACTTTGTACACGGGAGTGTGCTGGAAATACTGACTCAATGCCGGGAGATGCTGGCTGTCACCTCAAACATCCCCCAAATCTATTATAGTAAAGATATCATATCTATAGTGGGCTTTCCTGGTGGCTCAGCTGGTAAAGAATCTGCCTGTAATGCAGGAGACTCAAGTTCGATCCCTGGGTCGGGAAGATCCCCCTCCGGAGACAGGCCTGGCAACCCACTCTAGTATTCTTGCCTGGAGAATCCCCGTGGACAGAGGAGTCTGACGGGCTACAGTCCATGGGGTCGTAGGGAGTCAGACATGACTGAGCGTGCAACATACCCTATACAAACAATATTTCTAATCCACACCTCAATTAGAAAAGTACGGCCTGGGATTCCCAGTTGACAGTGAGGAAACATGTTCAGAGAGGCAAGGTAAGCTGCCCATGGCCACACAGCTAATAGGGCTGGGTTCAGATCCAGGGCAAAATCTCGCCTTATCTGCTGTCTGTACTGCAGCCACCAGCTCTCCATTTAGCCGGTGGGGTTGTTGGCATCTCCACTCTCTTCTGGCTCCCTGGATAGACAGCAGTGTGAACTGACCACAGGGCAGGGGCTGGAGGGTCACTAGCCAATGCTGGGCACAGAGCAGCTGCTCGCTGTCTGTCTGGAGGATGACAGAATCAAGGGGTCCTGAGCAGGACTCCACCAGAGACCAAGACCAGGACTGAGTGGGTGGCCAGGGTCAGGGCCTGCTCTGGAGCCAGATGGGGATTGCTTAGTCTATGGCGGAGGCCACAGCTTAATCCCAGGGTTAGGGCTGAAGCCTGTGGTCAAGAACTTGGAATGGACAAGACAGATCACAAACGGAACCTAAGCCTCAGCTTTATTAGCACCAGGGAGAACTCAGCTGCATGGAGGAGAGCCAGCTAGAAGTGAGACAGAGGTGGAGCACAACAGGCCTGGGCTGCAGAGCTTCGAAGGTGCTGGTCCACAAGCTCGGGCAATCGCTGGTCCCTGATCCTCAGTTGCCCTTTCATAAAATGGGGATCATGGCATGCATCTTTGATCACTCCCTGCTCTTCCCAGATCTACAAAAACATGACGTTTTGTGGATTTGACCTCCTAAATGTTCCTCAAATCTATCCTCTTCTGTCCATCTGCACAGTGCTTCTTTGGCTCAAGTCCCTACGGTCTCCCTGCTGGGAGTCTAGAGGCATTTCCCAGGGTCTCCCTGTGTCCACTCTGACCCCCCTCCAGTCTCTTCCCTGCAGTCTAGTGACGGTCACTTTTTCAAAAGGACCAATATGTTCATGTGACTCCTTTGCTTCAAACATTTCAGGGGCTCCCTCGTGCCCTTCAGCTGAAGGTGGAGATCCTGGAAGGGCCTAGAGATCTAAAGGTTCAGTCTCTGCCTTCCTCTGCAGCCTCAAACAGGACCTCCCTCCCTTGTACAACCTGTGCTCACTGCCAGCTTCTGTCTGAGTCTCAAATGCTCCAAACCCTTTCATACCTCACCGGCTTCATACACGTGGCTCCTTGGCCTGATACCTTCTCCTCCGCCATGGTCCCTGCCCATCCTTCAGGTCTCAGCTTGGACCTTGAAGTCCCCTCCTCAGAGAAGGCCCCTCCAATCCTGACCCTGGGCCAGGTCCTATGCCAACTGTCCCCATATGCTCTGTCTTACTTCCTTATGGGACTCACCACCTGGAAACACAATGATAGATTTGGGTAGCTATTCATTCAACGTCTGTATTCACCACTGAATTCTCAGGAGGGAAAGGATTACAGGTGACTTGTTAGACTAACCTAGGGCCTCGTGCAAAGTCAGAATTAAATGCAGCATGTTTGGAGGATGAAACAATGAATCCTGGCCATTCTGACTATTCCTCAAGGCTGCCAGAGAATCATGTTGACAGGACGGCTGAGAGAGGGGTTTTTCATTGTCACTGATTCTTCAGACGGGAAGCAATGTGATGCTAATTTGTTGTGTTACTTTTGGCTGGATACTCAGATTATTTGGTCAAACATTATTTTAGATATTACTGCGAAGGTAATAAGTTGAGAGGCTCTGACTCTCCCCGTGCCCTCTGAGATCTAATCTAAACTCAACCAGGCCCTGAGGCTCCAGCCTCATCTGCAGTGTGGACAGCGGGGGTAACTACGTCTCTGGACTGTGTTCAGTGACGACTAAATGAAAGAATTCCCAGAAGACAGAACTTAGGAGGCTATTAGCTCTCAGTAAGCGTTGGTCGCTGCTGCTGCTACAGTGCAGGTATTTCCCGTTTCTCTCTGACATCAGTGCTTGACTCTCATAAAGTGAAATAGTGACGAGGATTATACTCAATATAAAGTACAAAAAGTCCTCCTTCAAACCTCTGTTCTTTCTCATTCCTTTTTCAATTTATTAATAATTCCCTAATGCTTTTTCAGTTCTTCTTAAAGAGGAAAGATGGCTCTGTGAGGTGCCGATATGGCTTTGAAGTCTGTTTTTATGCTGTTCTCATGGAATGTGTGAGAAAACCAGAAGACGACACAGGGATGTTTTGAGGGAAAGTAAGAAGAAACTGGAGGTGGGGGCCAATAAAAACTGGAATCAAGAGAGGCTTCTGTCCTGTTTTATGATGTAGGGAGGCTGACATTTCAAAAGGGCCAGGTTGGTTTGCTGGAAATATTAAGGGAATGATTCAGTTACTTTTTGGGCTAGATGACCTCTCTGGAATCAAGGCCATCTGGGGTCACAACCTGACACTTGACCCTGGCCCCAGACTGAGCCCGAGTCCTGCCTCTGGTCGCACGGAAAGCCTTGCCCTTTTTACCACCACAGGTTCTTAGTCACCAAAGGACCAGCACTAACAACGGGGGAGGTAGGGAGGTGAGGGGGAGGCTCCCCGCGCCCTTCCCACCTCCAGGCAGGGGAGCACCAGCCCTCTGCTGAGACCCAGAAGAACCTTCTCTCATTGAAAGAAGCAGCTGTGCAAATGGAAGAGTGGGAGGAGGCTTTGAGTTGACCTATTCTGTACTTGGTTATTTTTTTCCTCTTTCGGGAAAAGTGCAGGCAAATTACTGCTCTGAAGGCACCATTTGTCCGGCAGTTCATCTGGGGTTCCAAGAGCACCCACCCCAGCTAGGGGTCAAGAAGGAGATGGTGGGAACTGGACAGAGAATGGAAGGGCCCTGGGTGCCTATCTGGGTGGCATCAGATGCTGCTTCCCCAGGGTCCTCAGGACCTGGACGATACCCAGCCACTTAGCAGCAAGAGGGCCTGAGCTCTCCTTCTCTGTGATTTTGCCCCATAGCCAAGGCACAGCCCCTTCCTTGGCTGCAGGAGCCAGGAAGAGGTGTGCCCACTTCTGGAGAAGAGCACAGGGCGCCCCCGCTTGGCAGCACTGCGGCCCGAGCAGACCGAGGCCAGCTTGTCCTTCTGTGACCTCGCCCCTGCACACCACCCACGCCGCATCGGAGCCTGCCAGGGCACTGAGAAGCTGCCAGCTGCTCCCAGAGCAGGATGGCAGGTCCCTCCCAGTGGAGAGGTACAGCCATTGCTACCCCACAGCCCCATGTACAGGGGGACTGGGAGCGTGAAGGGGGTGGAGGGTGGACCACAGCTTCCAAGCATATTTATAGAGGAAGGAGGCCAAGGTGACTTCCCCGGGGCACGCTGCACCACAGGCTGCAGGTGCAGACCTCTCTGCCCTGTTCCCACCCTCCTCCAGCTCCTTGTGCTTCAGCGATCCCATCCTAACAGCCTTTCCTAAGTGATGATTGTGTGCTCGGCTGAGAGAGGCAGAGGCAGTATGAACATGAGTCCCCAGGTTCAGGAAGTGGAAGGAAACCAAGATCCACCCACCAGCAAGTCCATGAAGTTCCTATACACACAAGGTACAACGGCAGGCAGACGCTGGACTGTTGGACAGAGGCCGAGTTCACAGAGAAGGCAGGCGGAGGTGGGAGCGGGGGAGCCCCCTGGAAGGATGTTGGAGAGCCTGGAAGGACAAAGGCTGAGAACAGCTATCCAGGAAGGAGACTAGCTTGGGCTACGGTGGGGGCAGGGGCTGAGCTGGCCTTAGCAGAGGCCTGGCGTGGGTGAAAAGTGGCCCTGAGGCTGGGTGGGCTCAGACCACCAGAGGTGCCAGGTGCAGCCTTCCTGCCCTGGGTGACTCAGTCCTGCAACCCCGTCTCCCTGACAATACAGGTAAATATGAGGCCTGCAAATCCATTCTCAAACATCCACTCTTCCGGCGTCTTCTACCTTCCAAGTCAACAAACTCGAAGCCAAGGCTGGGAGTGTGATCACGGCAGTGCCTGGCTGGCCTGAGAACAAGATTCCCAGCGGGGAGGCTTACTCTTCTCCATGAGCGCCTCCCTCCAGAGAGCCACACCCTTTTCAGGCCCCACAGGCAGCAGGGGAGGAGTAGGCTGAAGACCCAGCATGCAGTTAGAGTGCTGCTTCTTCGTCAGGAGGGCCCTCCCCACGAGGGGAAACGTGGGGCCGTCCACATTGGGAGGTACCTAGAAGAAAAGGCTGCAGATGGGAGAAAGCTCCCCGAGAGTTAGGAAGTGTGGGGAAGAGCGCTGGCCTGGCATTGCCAGGAGTGGACAAGCCCTGAGCCCTCTCTGAGCCTCTGGTTCTTCTATAAAGCAGGAGATGTTCTACTTATCCTGACCTCTGCCCAGAAGCTGAATGGAATGGAAAGGATTTGTGGGAATGATCTTGGTTTGAGAAGCGCTTCTGCTCCTCTCCCTAGGAGTCAGTCTTTGCGGATAGGTGGGCCTTGGGTGATGGTCCAGAGCTTGGCACTCCAGGGGTGGTCCATGGACCAGAAGCATCGGCATCACCTGGGAGCCTGTCAGAAAGGCTGCCTCTTGGACCCCACCTCAGTTTTTCTGATGAGCATACAGATTTTACTGAAGTCCCCAGGGATTCCTGTGCAGAGCAAAGTTTGAGAAGTCTTGTTCTTGTCCATCGAGTCTAGCCCCTTCATGTTACCGGTGAGGAAACTGAGGCTCACTCAGAACAAGCCACTTGCAGTAGGTTATACAGTTACTAAGTGAAATTAAAAGACGCTTACTCCTTGGAAGGAAAGTTATGACCAACCTAGACAGCATATTAAAAAGCAGAGACATTCCTTTGTCAACAAAGGTCCATCTAGTCAAGGCTATGGTTTTTCCAGTAGTCATGTATGGATGTGAGTTGGACTATAAAGAAAGCTGAGTGCCAAAGAATTGATGCTTTTGAACTGGTGTTGGAGAAGACTCTTGAGACTCCCTTGGACTGCAAGGAGATCCAACCAGTCCATCTTAAAGGAGATCAGTACTGAGTGTTCATTGGAAGGACTGATGTTGAAGCTGAAACTCTAATACTTTGGCCACCTGCTGTGAAGAGCTGACTCATCTGAAAAGATCCTGATGCTAGGAAAGATTGAGGGCAGGAGGAGAAGGGGACAACAGAGGATGAGATGGTTGGATGGCATCGCCGACTCAATGGACATGGGTTTGGGTAGACTCCGGGAGTTGATGATGGACAGGGAGGCCTGGCATGCTGCAGTTCATGGGGTCGCAAAGGGTCAGACACGACTGAGCAACTGAACTGAACTCAACTGAAGTGTAGACATAGGCCCTGGCTGCAGTGTGGTGCAAAGGAAGGCTTACTGTAGCTGAAATCAGGACAACCTGAGTTCAAATCCTGTCTCTGCCATAACATGATCTATGACCTGGGAGAAAGCTAGCAAATTTCTCTGAGCTTTAATTTTCCCATCTTTAAAGTGGATATGATAATGGCTACCTTTAATGAATACGCTGAGGATTAAAATGGAATGACATATGAGATACCTTACACCTGGCATCCACAGTTTTGCCCTCCCTACCTCTACTACCTCCAAATCCCATACCCTGTGACCATGAGTCTGTGAAAAGACTGTCTCTACCTCCAACAACACAGACACAGTTGCTGAACTGATAGGAGGGGGGAGGACAGGAGACAGGGTAAGCAAGGCTCTTAAAATTTAGATTCTGATATGCAGCTCAGGAAGCAACAGTTAGAACTGGACATGGAACAACAGACTGGTTCCAAATAGGAAAAGGAGTACGTCAAGGCTGTATATTGTCACCCTGTTTATTTAACTTATATGCAGAGTACATCATGAGAAACGCTGGACTGGAAAAAACACAAACTGGAATCAAGATTGCCGGGAGAAATATCAATCACCTCAGATATGCAGATGACACCACCCTTATGGCAGAAAGTGTAGAGGAACTCAAAAGTCTCTTGATGAAAGTGACAGTGGAGAGTGAAAAAGTTGGCTTAAAGCTCAACATTCAGAAAACGAAGATCATGGCATCCGGTCCCACCACTTCATGGGAAATAGATGGGGAAACAGTGGAAACAGTGTCAGACTTTATTTTTCTGGGCTCCAAAATCACTACAGATGGTGACTGCAGCCATTAAATTAAAAGACGCTTACTCCTTGGAAGGAAAGTTATGACCAACCTAGATAGCATATTCAAAAGCAGAGACATTACTTTGCCAACAAAGGTCCAGCTAGTCAAGGCTATGATTTTTCCTGGGGTCATGTATGGATGTGACAGTTGGACTGTGAAGAAGGCTGAGCACCGAAGAATTGATGCTTTTGAAGTGTGGTGTTGGAGAAGACTCTTGAGAGTCCCTTGGACTGCAAGGAGATCCAACCAGTCCATTCTGAAGGAGATCAGCCCTGGGATTTCTTTGGAAGGAATGATGCTAAAGCTGAAACTCCAGTACGTTGGCTACCTCATGCAAAGAGTAGACTCATTGGAAAAGACTCTGATGCTGGGAGGGATTGGGGGCAGGAGGAGAAGGGGACAACAGAGGATGAGATGGCTGGATGGCATCACTGACTCGATGGACGTGAATCTCAGTGAACTCCGGGAGTTGGTGATGGACAGGGAAGTCTGGCGTGCTGTGATTCATGGGGTCGCAAAGAGTCGGACACGACTGAGCGACTGATCTGATCTGATCCTTTAAATTTCAAAATGTTCCCAATCAAATCCTCCAGCAAAAAGCCAATGTGAAGACAGGTGCCCACAGCTTGGTAAGAGCACCCAACACCCAGCTGGGAGAAGGCAATGGTACCCCACTCCAGTACTCTTGCCTGGAAAATCCCACGGACAGAGGAGCCTGGTAGGCTGCAGTCCATGGGGTCACTAATAGTCGGATACGACTGAGCGACTTCACTTTCACTTTTCACTTTCATGCATTGGAGAAGGAAATGGCAACCCACTCCAGTGTTCTTGCCTGGAGAATCCCAGGGACAAGGGAGCCTGCTGGGCTGCCATCTATGGGGTCGCACAGAGTCGGACACGACTGAAGTGACTTAGCAGCAGCAGCAGCAACACCCAGCTGGGTCAGTTTGATGACTCTGTGGCTGAGCGGTCCCTCAGGCCCTCACTCGGAGCTCAGGAAGACTCACTTCTCGCACTCTCATCTGCCTGGGTTCTGCTCACCCAAACACCTTCAGCCTCGGGAACTTCATGCTGACTCCCTTATAATGTATAAGGCCCCCGCTACCTCTCAGCCTCACTTTCTGACCCTTTGGCTAGTAGACCAGATGACTGACAGGTCCCTGAGCAGGCACCTCTTGCCTCGGGGTCTTTTGCATAGACTATTCCCCTTACCAATTATGCTCTTTCCATAAAACCTCCCCTTCATCGAATTCCTGCTCAACCTGATGTCTCAGCCTGCATGTTAGTTTAGACAGAAATTTTCCCCTGCTGGGCCAGGACTAAGGTGAGGCAAATGAGACACCGAGAGCACAAAATTTACAGAGGCTCCAGCTCACAGGGGCGCAGCCTGCTCTTGCATGATCCTGAGAGAGTGAACCTCCTTACACTGTGAGTCCCAGGTGTCCCCACACCCCACTCACTCTAGTCCCCTCAATGTTTCCCTGAATTCCTGGCTATTTCCACACCCTGTTCTGTGCTGTCCCCTCATCACACCCTTTCCCAAAGAGTACTGCAATTGCCTGGGTGTTTATCCGCCCCTGCACCCCCCTACCCCGCACTAAACTGTAAGCTCAAGAGCCAAGACTCCTGCAACTTGCTCAGCTTTTTATTCCGAGTGCAGCACACGGAGCAGGCACTGACCCTGTGCTTGCTGAGTGGACAGAAAACTCGAGTCTCCCTCCTGTCCTCTTAAACCTCACTGAAGCACCAGTATCACAGCACCTGGGACCACCACCTGCCTTCTGCTCCATGAAGCTGCCCTCGTCTTCCTGGATGCGTGCCTGGGGGCCAGCCCTCACCTGCCCCTGCCGGGGACCAGCACAGGGCTTGCCTCAGCAGGGGTGCTCATGAGTGGGCTGGACAGGGCTATGCCACATGAAGGATGCTTCAGTGCTGGCACTCTGGGTGTTGTGAGCAGCTGGAGCTGAGCAACACCAACAACAGCCTACCTATTTCCTCACCTCCAGCCTCTCCTTGTCCAGCTCCTTTTCAATTAGAGGAGCCCATTGGAAATACACATCTGTCTATAGCTCCCTGTTGCTTAAATTTTTGCAACAAACTTCCAGGTCTTTGAGTAGAACTCAAGTGCGGCATGCCAGACTTTCCATGAGAACTACCTTCCTCACTGGCTTGCCAATCCCAAACTTCTGGCCTTTTCTGTTCCTGCCCTGCCACACACACATGCTCACACATCTGTGGCATTTCACACACCCGTGCCCTTGCCCACTTCAACCCTTCTATCCGGAATGCCCTCTCCCCAGGCCTCCCATTTAGACTCCAAGGGGGTACCTTCTCTTCCAGGGAGCCTTCCCTGGCTCTCCGCTTTTGCCTTTGGGTTTGGCACATGTTATTCCCTGGTACACTCTTCCTGCTGTTTTTCATCTGTTTAGCTGCTTCTCATCCTTCAGCTTCCTTGAGCCAAAATCCCATCTTACTGCACGAACTCCAGTATGAAAATAGCAGATTATTGTGCAGACCTCACTTCCCACTCCCTCGGTCTCCACCCTTTCACATACTCACCGCCTCTACGGCAGTGCTCAGGGGTAATGGGGGACCAATCCTCCCCCATCTCTGATTCCCCAGGATCCAGCCAGGTGGGCACTCAGGTGTGGACTGCAGGCTGTTTGAGCTACAGACCCTCCCAGTTCCTGGAGATCACACCATTACCTTCCCCTCCTCCCTCCCAGAAGGTGGATCCTGAGCCACGGTCAGCCGAGGTTGAGGGTCCAATTTCCTGAGTGCCTTTTGGTGTCTGACAGAAGACGCCAAAGAAGAAAAAGACCAGGAGGCCGGTGATTTATGAGGGAAGTGTTGGCTCTGACAACGTTTGAGCCCCTGAGATTAGGACAGGCAGGAGCAAAATGCGCGGTCCCTTCCTGGGGGGCGGGGGTGGGATTTTTCTGGGTATCTGCACCTTGATCCCTCTGGATCAACGCTATGTTCTTCGCTGCCTCCAGCACTGCCCCAGCTCCACGTCCTGAGTCAGAACAAGGGCCCTGGCCATTTGGGAGGTTGGAGGAAAGGGAACTGCTGTCTCAGTGATGGTTAACCAGGCCTACTCTCCACCCCCACCCCCCCATCCCCCACTCACTACTCTGCCTTCAGAGGCGGCTGGTGGACAAAGGAGACTCCCAGCTCACATAATGATGGGAGGGAGATGCACACGAATCTTTGTTCGAAAGCTGGTGGCATACGGATGGAGGTTAATGTTTGTCCCCTGGTCCCCCAACTCCCCACAGCATCCCTTATGCTGAGAAAAAACACCTTGAGGCTTCAGTCCCAGGTCTTTCTCCTTCCTGGCAGCCCTCCTCTCCAAGGCCCAAGACACTTAGAATGGGATCTAGGGCCAAGTCTCTCACTTTACTAATAGGAGGACTGAGGCCCAGAGAGGAAAAGAAACTGACCCAGGGTCGCACAGCAACTTGTGAGCACAGGTGGGACCAGATCCTACATCTGATGACTCCAGGGCTCTCACAGACCGCACTCCATGGGTCTTCTCGGCACACCTGTCCAGGCGGAGGAAAGGAGTGTGGCCACTGATGAGGGAAAGAGAAAGGTCTGGCTTTGAGTAGGGCTGAGTTGGAGGCCCTCTAAAGTTTGCCCTGTTCTTGAACACTCTAGGACTCCACAAGAGAAGGCATCTCCATTTTTTTCAAATAAGGAATTAAAACTTAACATAAGTTGCTTGTTCTGCACATAACTATCCTTCATGCATTCACTCCCTTGTCCGCTGTTCAGAGTCCTCCTATGTACCAGGCACTGTTTTAAGTGCTGGAGATAAAGCCGTGAGTAGAAGAGAAAAGGTCTCAGCCCTCATGAGGCCTGCCGTGTGGCGACGACACGGGACAGATAAGAGTAACAGATGACATGCTGGGATGTCATGCAGCCAATCAAGGGTGGCCCAAAGCCTTCATCATCCCTCCCACTAACAGGCGGGTCTGCGTCCCTGCTCCGTGGATCCTGGCGGGTCTGTGGCTTCCCTTTAGACACAGTGTGGAAGCGCTGCTGTGCCTCTGCCGCTCCACCCAGAATGTCACTCTCCACCGTACGGCCCTGACCTGTCAGCTCAGGCCTTCTCTGGTGAACCTTCTCCCTTGAGGCCCGTTTAGACGCCCTTCCTCTGGCCCAGTCTCTTGGCATTTCTCACACCGCGCATCTCTGCTGGCGGAAGGTGTGCTTCTGGAGGGCCAGGGCAGAGTTTCTGTCATCTTTGTAACCCCAGAGCCAGGTCCAATGAGTGGCTCCTGGACCACACTCCTCCCAGGTAGTAGATCGGGGGCAGCCCTGGCCCACAGAACTTTCTGCAATGATGGGGATGCTCTGTACCCACGTTGTGGCCACTGCAGTGACCACCTGGCACATGTAGGCTTACTGAGCACTTGAAATGAGCTAGGACGATGGAGAAACGAAATGTTTTAATTCAACCAAGTTTAAATTTAAACAGTCACAGATGGCTAATGGCTGCTATATGGACTGCACAGATAGAGGGCGGAAGGAAGGAGCTGGAGGAGGGCTGACATCATGAAGCACTTAGTATGTGCCAGGCTTTTGACTCTGTTTAACATGTTAATCTTCACTGTTATCCAGTTGAAGATGGGGAATACTATTATTCCCATTTTACAGACAAGGAAATCGAGCCTCACAGAGAAGGAGGTACTTGCCGTGATCCCTCAGCAGGTCTTCTGATTCCCAAATCTCTGGTTCTTCCGACTCCTCACTTCCCCAGGCAGACCACACACCTCTCCAGGGCCTGACTCGCAAGGTGCTTTAGTGGGAGACCCCTCCCACCCTGCTGCCCCCGCCCACCCCCGCACCCCCTGCCGCCACGGTCCCTGCAGCGCACACGTGTGAGGCACAACCACGGCACCCGCTCGCTAGCAGACGTCTGGGGACGCAGCCTGTGTGCGGTGGGGCGGGCGGCCCTGGGCCTGCCAGCATTCTGCTCCTTGGACTCCCACTCGCGGGAGCAGCACTGGGGAGTTCTCTCGGTGCTGTTGTAATTTATTGTTTCTGCTCTAATGATTGCTCCATGTCTGATTATAAATGCCTTCTGGCCAGGGGCCCAGATTCAGAAAATTCCCATGATCTGCTTCCAGAGTTGATGGAGCCACAAACGGGACCCAAGTCTCCGTTTCGTCATCGGCCGCATTTCCAAGGTGGGTGGGGGTGGGAGGAGATCAGGGCCAGACACAGGGCTCAGAGTGGAGCTGCAAAAGGGGGCCTCTGGTGGCCTGGAATTCCAGTAAGAGTCCCAACAAGGTATCACCTGCATCCTAAAGAACCTTCGAGGTGGCTCTCAGATAAGCCCACTGCTCTCCTCTCAAAATAGAAGGCAGAGTCTGAGTCAAAGGCAGAAAATGACAGAGCTCATAGAGAGGGGGGCCACTGCCAACACCCTTCTCCTTAGCCAGCTGGCAAATCCCCACTGACCCTTCAGGAGGCAGCTTTGGTTTCGCCTCCTGTAAGAGGCCTCCTCGGACAGCGCTTCCCCCTGCCCCTAAGCACGGCACACACACAGGCATCATCACACCTGCTATTTACTGAAGCTCTTCTCTTTGCCCAAGGCTGTGCTAAGTGCAGTATGTACCTTATCTCATCTAATCCTCACCCCATTCCTGTGGGAGGCATTCGCTTTACCCACACTTGATAGATGAGGGAACAAAAGCTCAACGAGGTTAAGTGACTTGCCTAAGGTTCAAACAGCCGTCAATTAATGGAGTTGGACTTGAAGTCGGAAGAGTCCAGCTCAAAACTTTAAATTCACAGTGTTTGCTTCCGTACTTGTCGTCACTACACTGCAATGAGCTGTTTCGTCTCCCTTTGCTGGAACAGAGCTTCTGCGGGTGGGGGAAAGGTCTAACCCCACACAAGGTGGGGCTCTGGAATTGACCGCTGAGTGTACTTCATGTGACTAGAGTCCTGCTGCACAAAGTAGGTAATAAAACTAGGGCAGGCATCTATTTTGGAGGGACATTTAAGTAGACTCCAAAAGAAAGGGACCAATGCTTAATGAGGATGCAGGACATGACTGCAGGGACAAATGCTCCGTCTCAATGGGGACTGAAGGGCCTGAGTGTTTTGGGTTAGTCCTTGTTTCAAATTTCATATCCCATGAGCTGCTTATGTCACTGGTATGGCCTAGAAATCCCAATATCTAGGAATCTAAACTGTACTTTTTAAACACTTTCTCATGTCCAGAAGAGGCATTCCAAAGGGCCCACCACATCTTGTAATTTTTGATTTGGGACATAAAGTCACAGGAAGAAAGACACCGATGTTAAAGGCAGGCAGACTCACGCTCAAGTTCCACTCGTGCCACTTGTTAGCTACTTTGGACAAAGTACTTCCCTTCTCCGAGGCTCAAACGCAAAAATGGGGCTAAGAGCTGCTGCCTTGCAGGGCTGTTGGGAACAGAAACAGGAGAGCATATGGCAAAGCACTCAGCAGGGACTTGAGATTTACAAGGGCTCTCCCTCTCTCTCAGAGGAGGTCAGGGAAGAGTCATTCTCAGCAACAGACTTGGCTGAGCACAGAGGGTGCGATGCTTTTGTAGATCAAGCAGCACAGGGAGAAGACTGGCTCACCTGGGGCTGAGATTGTGAATTGGATGCTTTATCATTTATAGATGCACAAAGAATGTGGGTCAAATGATAGTCCACCTTAACACCAGCCCAAACCAGGGTAGAGGGGGAGAGAGATGGGCAAAATCCTGCCTTCCTCCCAGCTACAAGCTCACGTGCACTGGCGTGGAAAGGAGAACAGAGGAGCTGGCAGGTGTGAGGATAAAGGACAGACAGACAGTGTGGGGACCCAGATGCTGATGAGGACTCTACCAGAGCTGGAGAAGTCAGGGGAGGCTCATGGAAGAGCTGAGTCTTAAAGAATGGGTGGAACTTACATGAAAGGGTGTCTCCAGTTACAGAGGAACAACATATAGACAGAAGAGAAAACATGAAAAAGCATCAGAAATTTAAAAAATTAGATTGCCATTGTATTTTCAGACTTGGAAGGAAGTTTAAAAAATCCATTGCACTATCCTTGTTGTCAAAGGTATTCTGCTTTTCTCATGTAGGAGCTCCGTGATCTTGCCAAGTTAATCACCCAATGCCTCAGCGTTCTCATCTGGAGAAAGGGGGTATTAATGGTATTCACCACACTGGAATGTTGATCAATAAACAAGGATCGTCATCTTCATTTTTATGACCACCATCCTTACTATCAGCATCATTTTCCTTACAGATGAAGAAACTGAGGCCCAGAATTTGTTCAGGGTGACTCAGAGGGTTAGAAGCAGGCCCCAACACTTTTATTCTTCTAGCAAGAACAGGAATTAAAAAAAAAAAAACAAGCTTCCTGTAACCAGTGGAAGCCCAGAGGTCTCTGACTGGGGAGCCGGCGGCATGGAGACTGGGCCAGCACTTGTGGAAAGGCACCTTCTCTCAAGGTCCATCTCTCTGCCTCCTGCCCAGCTGGTGCCAACTGTCCTTCAGCCAAGCTCTCGCCATCTCCAGTTGATGGCAGAGGGCGACATCCTAAACCCAGATGCCAGGGAGAGGAAGCACGTGCCCCAGACTCAGGGAAAGGCTGTTGCGGGGGCGGGGCACACACATCTGTCGTGACTTCCTTGTTCCAAGAGGAAACAGGAAAAAACCCCGGCTCCTACCCCAATCCCACAGCGGTCTCCAACAATATCATCATTCTCCGCTTCTACCCTCATTATATATTTTGCCAGCCGCAAATGGGGCCTAAATTACATACCATAGCCACCAAACCTCGGGTGCGGGCATGCAGAGCAAGGCTGGAGGGAAATTCGGGGAGGCCAAAGTGAACTCGGGCCTGGAAGAGGCCAGAAGCCCACAGAAAGGGATCAACAGTTCATTCCCAGAATCCTTCTCTCCTTGGGGTGTTACACATGTGATGGGGTTCTGGCTACAGGTGTGGAGGGAGCAGGGCAGGTGAGAGAGGAAGCAGAGGGGACGACACAGTCACAAAACCTCTGGGCTACCCACAGCTCTACCCCTCCTTGGAGTACGGCTTTCTGCAAACTTTTCCCCCTTCCCATTGTTTATCTGAAAACGATGGTCTCTTCTGTCCTGAATCCTGGGTAAACATAAATGGCAGGTGGGTGGGGAGCAGGGGGTGGTATGCATGAAGACACGCGGTTCAGTCTGTCTTTCTGGCACCACTGCTCTCTGGGATGGGGGAAAGGGAATGGCGGGGTCTCCCACCTTCCTTTCAGTGGAACCCTGGGTCCTTATCTGTAAAACAATGAAGTTGGGCCGGATTCAACTCAAGTCAAGCATGAAGCACACAGCGCTGGGTGGAGACGATGTGCACAGCTGCAGAGAAGCTAGGCTACACAGCAGTCCCTGTAATGGACAAGCAGAGCTCTGTGAGAGTGTCCGGGGTGAAAGTCACTCCTTCTGGGAGCAGAGATCTGAGAAGGCTACTTGGAAGAAATAGGGTAAGAGGCTGACATGGATGGAGTCAGAATTGCACACAGAGAGAAAAGTCAGAGTGTGTGCCTTTGTGCCTCTGTGTGTGTGCATGTGTGATAGAGACAGGGAAAGAGGCAGACAGACACAGGGTGCTGGGGAAAACCACATGGGGAAAGCTTGGGAGGCGGGAAGAACGTCCCAACCTCAGTGTCCTCGGTGTCACTGAGGAAGAGAACCAGGACTGAGACCCAGGAGATCAAACAGCGAGCATCTTGAATTCCTAGTGCCCTGCCAAGATTCTCTAATAACTGTTAAGCATTTCTATTTTGAAATAAGTGGGAAGACGGGACAGAAAGAGCAGGCAGAGACTTTTTTTTTTTAAGTTTTTGAAGTCCAACAAAAGCCAATGTGACAATGAAGAGGAGGCACTCCAGGAGCAGCTTAGAGCACAGGGGACGAGGATGGATATTGTGCTCTAACTTAGAGAAGTTCTATTTAAATGCTTGATTATCAAGGGATGGAAGGAGAAGATTCTAAATTATAATCATAGTAATCAATAAATTAGCCATAAGCAACAATAATGAGAGTGGCCAGTTATGCAGGTTTGCTATCTGCCAGGTGCTAAGCTGTGTTTTGTCTGGATTCTCTTTTAATTTGCTCAACAACACATTGAGACTGGTTCTACTGTTGACCTCTTTTGTGGGTAAAAGTCACAGTGGCTTTGAGAAGTTAAGTAACTCACCTTGTAAGAAACCAGGCTGGGAGTGTAACTCTGATATTAATCACGAGACTATCTCAGTGGCTTTGCTTCAGATGGAAAAACTGAAGCCCCCAGAGGATGATTGACTTATTTAAGTGACCTATTAAGTCACTTATGATGAGTGACTTATTCAAGGTCACACAGAGTCTGTCTCCTCTTTTCCAAGTCATTCATCCAAACCTCTCTTCAGAGGAGCTTATCTATCAAGGCCTGCCTAGCTCAGGCATCTGGGACCCCTCTTCTGGACTATTCCACAGCCTCCTCCCTGCCTCGAGCCTCTCCTTTCTGCTCCATCCTTCCATACTGTACCCAGAGTGGTCCTTCCAAGATCCAAGCACGGTTTAAAATCTTGCAGGGTTTATGCCCCAGGAAAAACTCTGTCATTGAAGGCCCATCACAACCTGGTCCTTGTTTTCCAGTCTGTTCTCCCACACCAGCCCCGATACTCCCTCCATCCTAGCAACATCATGCTTCCCCCGACCCCGCCCCAAGCACTCCCCCAGGTGACTGGGCTCATGCTCTCCGCACCTCTGTTTACAATGTCCTCAGGTCTCTTCTCTGTTTCATCAACTCTGACTCTTCAAAGAGCAGCCCCAGAAAAGCTCCCTTGGCTCCCAGGAGGAATGAGTGTTGCTTGCCAGCCCTTGGTTCCCTACAGGACTCTGTACAGCAGGATTCCACTTGCCTTGTTGCACACCTAGCAGGGGGTTCCCTGCAGCACCATCAGGCTATGGGCATCTCAAAAACAATGAGCAGGCTGCTGGGCTATGCTTGGAGTTAGTGTGCACAGGTACTATTATCTCATTAGTATCTCATTGCTGTTCTCAGTATTACTTTCATTACTCTTATCATCTCACTTCTCATTCATAAGAAAGGAGGCACAGAGACGTAGAGGAGCCTGTCCAGGTCTGTATACTTGGAAAGGAAGAAGTGAGCTGAAGTTGATGGCGTCTCTCTGAAGCCCAGGCCACATGCCACCAGTGTGTCACTGCTGACCGTCATGACACGTTTCCTCTAGAGAACTGGGGAGCAGCAGTGCCCGCCCCGGAAGCCGCCTGGGCCCACTCGTGTACCCTGTCCCCATCTGCCACAGGCTGGCTCCCCGGGCCACTGCCCAGCCGTGAGTGGAGTCACATCACCCCGGTCACGTGTCCCCAACACAGACAGACAGCAGCAAGACCTGAGCTGGCTCGTCCGTGTGCAGTCCAGGGACGGAGGTGGCATGCAGGAATAAAAATAGGCTTCGTCAGAGAGAAATAAAGTGAGCAGTGTGGGAGGGGAGCTTTGGGGGGCATGGCGGTCCAGGAATTTGGAGGAGAAAAATGCCCATAATGGCATATTTTCCAGCAGTGAAAACCATTAAGACCCACTTTAAAAATGTAGTTCTCACCACAGCTATTCCTGGACTCCAGCCCAGGAGAGCAATCGGGCGGATGAATGACACTCCCCGCCCACACTTCCCCACCCTGGCCGACTGTCTTGGTCCCAGCATCTTGTTCTTGGGGCACCTCCTCGGTGCAGCCTCCCTGGGCCCACCCCCTCCCTGTTTACTACGGCCTGTCAGCAGCAGAGAGTGCCACAGAAGGGCAGAACCTTTGAGACCCTCCTTTCCCATCACTCACCCTGACTGAGGCTGGGGAGAGGGGAAGGAAATGGGTATGGTCCCAGGACCCTGGTGGTGGAGCCAGGATGCATGCTGAGGTCTTCAGGTGAGACCCCACCCACCTTCAGGGCTACCATCAGCCACCCACCCCCTCCTAATACACACACACACACACCTGCATGCACATACACCCATGCATCCATATGCAAGCACAGACATGCACACAGAGAAATGTGTGTGCCTCTGAGCACGCACAAACGTGCATGTGCACACCCACAGTCCCCTGTGATCACACACAACACCCAGGTATTAACACATGTACAGGCAGCCCAGTGCAAGAAAAAAATAAATCACCTTAAGAGCCAGGAGATCTGAGTTCCAATTTAATCTGACTATGAACTAGATGTGTAAACCTGGCCGTGTATGTCATTTCACAGCTCTGGTCCCCCTCATTTATAAACTAGGCCAGTGAGCCTTGCCTATCTCTCAGGGCTACTGGGAGGCTGAAAAAGGGCATGAGACAGGGACGATGAACTGATCTGCCTTCATCTCCTGTGAGGCCGATGGCACAGCCGCTCTGAAGCCCAGATACTTGGACTTAAGTCCCTTCTCTGCCACCCAACATCTATGTGACCCTGAGTGAGTTATTTCACCTCTGTTTCCTCATCTGCAAAATAGAGATAATCCTAGAATTTACCCACTGGGTTTTAATGTGAGGATTAAATGAAATAACAATTAGGAAGTTTTTAGAACAGCACCTGGAATGTTTTGTGTTCAACATTAGTCAATGGTATATAACTGTCAAAGTCATATTATGTATTAACTTTGTTTGGCCCAGTGCAAACCAGGAGTTCAGGAAATGTTTGTCCAAAGAATGAAGGAACATGATCAGGGGAGGGAGTGATGCAACCAGTCCCACCTGTGCTGGAGTTGTTACTGTTGTTGTTGTGTAGTTGCTAAGTCATGCCCGACTCCCTGGGACCCCATGGGCTGTAGAATGCCAGCTCCCCTGTCCTTCACTATTTCCTGGAGTCTGCTCAAACTCATGTCCATTGAGTCAGTGCCCCCTTCTCCGTCTGCCCTCAATTTTCCCAATATCAGGGTCTTTTCCAATGAGTTGGGTCTTCACATCAGGTGACCAAAGTATTAGAAAAAGTATAGTGCTGGAGAACTGGTCTGAAATGATCTCTTCTGGCCCCTCTTGTCCTCAGACTTCCCGGTTCACTGGGGACGCCAAGATCTCCTGCTCTGCCGTTCACACGTCACCCTCTCCACCTCCGGCTGAGCAAAGCCCTTCCTCTCCTGGAGAATAAGCAGGGCACTTCCTGGGCTCAGCCGCACAGAGCACTTAAACACTTAAGACAGAGCAGGACCGGGGTTGGGAGGGGATGGATTGGGGTGAAGGGGCCAGAGCAGGGGAGGCAGTGTCTCCACAGCTGAGGTGTTTATACATTTTCAGGGTCCCGCTCCAGCAACCATCAAGCATTACTCCAGGAAAAGCTCTCAGGCCAAGCAGGACTCAGGCGCCTCGTTGCTCCTCTTCATGAGTCACATGAGTTGGACCGCAGCCTAGCAGCTATGATGACAGTCTCCAGAAGGACATCCCCTGCCACCCACCTAGTGCCCTCCAGAGCAGAGAAGCCAGCAGAAACCCGCCAGATCCCAGGCTTGGATTGAAATAACTCTGACAACAACGATAACAACGATAATAATTCCCAATGCTTACTGCATATTTAACCAGGGTGCCAGGGAGGCACTCCCATAAGATCTCTATGCAAATTAACTTATTTAATACTTAACAGCCTAGGAGGTAGTGACTACTGTTATACCCATTTTACAGATGAAGAGATGGAAACCAAGGAGGTTGAGGAACTTGCCCAAGACAGGAAGGCTAGTAGGGAGTACAGGGGGGATTTAAACTAGACAGGCTATTTGAGAGTTCATGCTTCTTACTTTCTATGCCCAAGTATTCAGTGACTGGTTGTTTCTAAGTATTTTAGACTTTTTATTGGGTTTTTGTTTTATTTTGAAAACCTCAAAAGAAGAGCACAATTGTTGGAGCCAGGAAGCAGTGGGTTCAAACACTCAATCACTTGGCTGTTCCAACTTTTGGAAAAGCTTCTTCCTCTTTCTTGGTCTTGCTTTCCAAGTCAAAAACATGAGGATAACACTGGCCACCCCAGAATGGGGTTCTAGAGGTTCGATGTGGACAGCACACAAGGTCTCCACTGGGACACTGGCACATAGCCAGCAATTAATACATGTTCATTTTCTTCCCCCACTTTTGGCAGGAAATTTCAAAAGTGGGTGAAACATACCTAAGTTCCTCCACAGGTACATTGTAAAATGTAGTTAATATCAAGTTCTAAGGGATTTGTTGAACATCTGCTCTCTGTTATTATAAGTCAATCTGATGAACCCTCAGCTTTCCTAGAGAAAGGATGTGGGAAGTAGAAAAAGCAAAGATAATCTCAAAACAAAAAGCAAACCCAAGTTTATCTCTATTGGCTCTGGACCTTATTGCAAAAGCATAGCTCTATAAGGGTTGTGGAAACCAGGGTCTGAGTTTCTACTACAGATGGTGAAACTGAGGCCCAGACCAGGCCAGGATCACACATCATGCTATCGGCAGAGTCCCCGGCTGGCACCAAGGTCTCCTGACTCCAGACCCACATGTTACCAGGCAATGAGGCCAGGACATCTGTATCCTGTGTCTTAGGAAAGACAACACAATGCAGTTTGCACTCTCTCTCTCTTTCCCAACTATATGTGTGATGCATCAAGGGGAAACAAAAAGCCACAGGATACAACAGAAGGAAACATCAGCTCTAATTTGTGAGATCTGCCATCACATGGAATTTACTGGAAATCAACCATGTACATTTACCACGCACCTACTGCCTGCTGGGCCGCATGCTTATTGCTTTACACACATTACCGCTTCTCATCAATCTTGACAAGTCATGTGAAAGTCACTCAGACACTCAGCTAGTAATTTCTGCACCCCAGCATATGCTATACGCTATCGTGAGCTGTCACCAGAGCCAGGTGCCATCAACCTGAGACTTGTAGAAGTCCCACATGGAAGGAGCTACCTAAGGAATAAGAGGTGGCATTGCAAGACCCATTGCAAGACACTGCAATACAGGCATTGAGTGAACTGGGACTGGAGGGGTCACGGGACACGGAATGGCTATGCATGGTTGTCTGGGGGCATGGTGAAGGAAGACGCAGCTAGGTGCAGCATAAGGAGAGCAGCCCAGGCACTGAGCTGCGGATGTGGGGGGGGCACTGTGGACTGGGGGCCTTGAGAAATATCTGTGGAATGAATGAATAAATGCATGAATTAAGAGCCAGTGGAGAAAGAAGGAAAGGCTAACAGGAGAAAAGGGACTAACCAAGGAGAGGTCCTCTAGGAAAGAGCAGCCGGGACAGAGGTAGATGTCCTGCTGGAGCACAAACACTGTGCTCTGCTGGCTGGCCTCCTGGGAAGAGTGCGGACTTGGCTCTGCAAGGCGGACAGACCCCCAAGGCCCTGCTGCCTCTGGAGGCCTTCGGGGCTCTGTGCTCACTGGCAGCAGGGACCATACATTGTCAGAGAAGTGATAAGGAGCACACTGAGGAGGAAGCGTGCAGCCCTATCTCAGGAGGGCTCCTCTGGACGGAGTGTCTCAGGGGAACCTCGGAGGTTGAGAAGATAGAGAAAAAAGGGGGCTGGAATTCCTGGAACAGAGAACAGACCACCCCCCAAAGGCACCAAGGTGGAACCGGGTCTGACTTGGGCAGCAAATACAAAGTAGTTCAGTGTCCCTGGAGCTTAGGAAGGGCCGGGGGAGTGAGGGGTTGGGGGAGCCAGTCGTGAGGGCCCTTTGGGCCATGGGATGGATTCAGACCTCACAGCAAGGCCAAGGGGTGCCTTTGAAAGGAGGGGTCGTGTGTGCATTTCCATCTTAGATCCTGGGGCAGCACTTGCAGCAGCAGAAGGCGGGGAGGATACAAAAGGAGGCTGCCACCCTGCTCCAGGGAGGTGATTCGACTCCACAGCAAATCCTGGACTGGACAGGGATGCAGTCTGAGAGAAAGACAGGTCACAGAAAAACCTGGGAAAGGCAGGATTTCCCAGGTCCAGCACATTTGTGCATGCCATTCACCTACTCTGGAGATCTTAAAGCTTTACTAATCGGCTCTTGGGGCTTTAATTTTTTTCATTATTAAGACAGTTTACATACAGGAAAATAACTGTACAGTGTATATGTTTTAACAAACACATACAGCCTCATCAGCCCCTAAATGGAGATACAAAGAAGTTCCAACACTCTAAAGAATTCTTCTGCGTCATATGTAGTAAACCCACCCTACCCCCAACCCCATAGCAGCTGCTGTTTTCTGTCCCCCTGGTTTTTCGCTTCCCAGAATGTCATAGAAATGCACCCCACGGTCTGCAGCCTTTCGAGTCTGACTTCCCTCACTCAGCCTAACACATCCGAGCTCACCTGTGCCACCTGCATCAGGAATCCTCTCCTTTCATTACAGAGCACTATTCCATTTACGGACATACCACAGTTTGAGTATCAGGTCCTCAGTGTAGGGGAGATCTGGGTTGTTTCCACCTTGGGGTTATTCTAGATAAAGCCAGTATAAACATCTGTGTACAGATTCTGTGTGAACAGAGATTTTTTATTTCCTTTGGGTAAACACTTAGCAGTGGGATTTTTCCGGTGTGGCAAGCATTTAACTGGATGGTGGTTTAGTCGCTAAATCATGTCCAGCTCTTGCGACCCCATGGTCTGTAGCCTGCCAGGCTCCTCTGTCAATGGGATTCTCCAGGCCAGAATACTGGAGTGGGTTGCCATTTCCTTCTCCAGGGGATCTTCCTGACCCAGAGATTGAACCTGGGTCTCCTGCATTGCAGACAGATTCTTTACCGACTGAGCTACGAGGGAAATCCCCTCGAAATTTAACTGTATAAGAAACTGAAGAACTGTTTTGCAGAGTACCACTCTGCATTCCCAGCAGCAATGTATGCGAGTTACAGTCGCTCCACAAACTTGACAGCACGTGGTATTGCCAGTTTTCGTTTTAGCCATTCTAATCAGCATGTACTAGTACCGCATTGTAGTTTTAATTAGCATTTTCCTAATAAATACAGCCATTAAACATTTTCTTCATGTGCTTATTTGCCACCCATGTATCTTAACTGTTCAAATATTTTGCTCATTACTAAACTGTATTTATTTTCTTATTATTGAGTTTTAAAAGTTCTTTTATATTCTGGATACAAGTCCTTTTTCAGATACATGATTTGACAAGTTCCTGATCTTAGGGAAAAGTATTCAGTTTTCACCATTATGTTTAATGTTAGTTGTATGTGTTCTGCAGATGTCCTTTATCAGATCAAGAAAGCTCCCTTCTCATCCTAGTTTACTTAAGAGTTTTTTTCATGAACAGTGCTGAATTTTGACAATGGCTTTTTCTGAATCTATTGAGATGTTAAGAGTTTTTGCATCCCTCCGCATTAATGACACAAGGAGGACTGCTCTATGGTTTTCTTATAATGTCTTTGTCTGGAGTTGGTTATGAGCATAATGCTGGTCTCATAAGGTTAGGAAGTGAGTTAGGAAGAGGAGTCCTTCCTCCTCTCAAAGCTTTATCTTTTTCCTTTCATTTCTCTTTGTCATCTTTTCCATCTGAGTTATCAGTTTTGCTAATATTATTCACTTCAGGGACTATACTGTGCTATTCACAGCGGCCAAAGGGGTGCAGAAACAAGACTAGTTTTCTTCCCTAGGGAGGTAAATGGAAGCAATAATAAAAGATACCATTTACTATGTGCCTGCTCTTTTCTGTGCATTTTCCTATATTAGCATGAGAAAATTGCTATAATCCCATGATGCCAGTTTGTAGGATTTTAAGGATGAAAAGGTTGAGACTTGGGAGAGTTAAGTAGCCTGCCTGAAATCACACAGCACTCAAGGGGTACAGCTGTGGTTTGAACCCACATTCAAAGTTTATGTTCTTCTCACCTTAACTTACCATCTCTCCTAATATTTATGAGCACCTATCAGTCAAAGCTATGGTTTTTCCAGTAGTCATGTATGGATGTGAGAGTTGGACTATAAAGAAAGCTGAGCATCGAAGAATTGATGCTTTTGAACTGTGATGTTGGAGAAGACTCTTGAGAGTCCCTTGGACAGCAAGGAGATCCAACCAGTCCATCCTAAAGGAAATCAGTCCTGAATATTCACTGGAAGGACTGATGCTGAAGTTGAAACTCCAATACTTTGTTTGGCCACCTGATGCAAAGAACTGACTCATTGGAAAAGACCCTGATGCTGGGAAAGATTGAAGGTGGGAGGAGAAGGGGATGACAGAGGATGAGATGGTTGGATGTCATCACTGACGTGATGGACATGAGTTTGAGTAGGCTTGGGAGTTGGTGATGGACAGGGAAGCCTGGCGTGCTGCAGTCCATGGGGTCGCAAAGAGTCAGACACGACTGAGCAACTGAACTGAACTAAGCACCAGCTACTTTAAATGCTTTAAGTCTAGTATTTTGCTCATTGCTAATCACAGTAACTCTATGAGGTATGTGTTCCTTTCCCCATGTTCACAGTGAGGAATTAAGATTCAGAAAGGCCAGCACCCTGTTCGGAGGTCAGTCAATGCTATTAGACTCCAAAGACTCATGAGTGACAGGGGGCAGGAGGTATCAGCATAACACAGTTAACATGCAGATGTACAGAGCCACTGTGGCAAGTACTAGGGTAGAGGCATGAATGGAGGGGAGAAACAGGGAGGGATGATCCTGATTTGGGCTCTCATGAAAAACGCATTGGAAAGCAGGAAGACAGTGAAACCAGGCGAGAGGGCTGGAGGAATTGGAGAGCGGATTGAGTTAAAATTCTGAATAAACAGCAAGGGTAGACACGGCCCACGGAGTAAATGGAAGCCAAGACAAGCAGGGCACGTAGCTGGATTTTCCAATGTCATGATGCTGACGCTGAGCAGGGCTGACAGGCACTGAAACCGGAATAGCTCACATCTGCGAAGCACTTTCCATTCCAACACGTTATCTTCCAAGCCCTGGCCAGCGTCCTCTGAGGCTGTTTGTTCCTCGATTTTGAAGGTGAGGAAACCGAGCCTTATCCAGGTGAACAGCTCGTTGGTGACGAAGCCCCGCTGACCATAAGCCCTGGGACCAGACCTGATCCTGGTCCAGGATTCTGCCAGGGGCAGGATGACAGGGACCAGGCAGACTAGACAATAGGGATGTGAAGTCAAGGAGGCACCTGAAAGGCTCCCAGACTAGTGATATGGGCTCTGAAAACCAAAGCACCCAAAGTTATGGAATCTGAGGGCTGTGGGCTTGGAATCTTGAGGTCAAAACTTCTGAAATTCTAATGAAACAGGCTCTACAGTCAAAGACGATGAATGTCGGGAGTGGGCTCTGAGATTGTGGGGACAAGGGTGCAGGCACCTGTGTGCATGCTAAGTCGCTCAGTCCTGTCCACCTCTTTTTAAACCTATGGACTATAGCTCACCAGGTTCCTCTGTCCATGGGATATTCCAGGCAAGAATACCAGAGTGGGTTGCCATGCCCTCCTCCAGGGGATCTTCCTAACCCAGGGACTGAGCCTGTGTCTTGAACCTGCACTGGCAGGTGGGTTCTATACCATTAGTGCCACCTGGGAAACCCACAGACACGTGGGGCGAAGGTTATCCTAAAAGCCTTCCATGTCCATGGCAAGCATCCTTCAGTGGGGAGCAGAGAGACTGGCTAAAGGCCTATAAGCAAATGAAGTCATGAAAAGTAAAAGAGGTTGAGTTCAACATTAAGATTTCAAATCTGTCACCCCAGCCAACTTGCAGTCCCTGGAGCATCAAGCAGTGAATTCACTTCTTTCAGGTCATCACCCTTTCACTTCTTGATGTCCTGGACCAAAGGTGTAAAGGACAGCCTTCAGACTTGAACCCCAAGTGTGGAGACTTCCCTGCCTCTCTCTACTCCCTGGATTTGAAAACAAATGGAATCATATTTGGATTTTCAGGAGGGAAACAGAGAGGAAGCCCAGCTCAAAGACCTCACTCCAACTTCTTGGGACTTAGTTTGTTGGGAAGAGGAACGTAAAATTCCTATCCCTCTATAAGGTTCCAAAAGCCCCTCAAAGAGAGAATAAGACAGCCTCTCTCCCTTCCCCCTTTTCTGGCACCTTACTCTGTATTCCTTTCCTGAAATTTCATGATGCTCCCCTTCCTCCCATTTCTATGCCTCTGAATCACCCCCTCTTGTTGGCCCTACCCCACCTCTGGGCCTGCTCACCCTCTCATTCACCCCTTGAGTCTCCCTTCTTCTGGCCTTTAAGGCTCCAACTCCCATGACTTTACTAAGCATTTTTTCTTTATATCCTCATGACAAATCCATGAGGCTAATATTCTATCATTAACTTTATTTTGTAAGTAAGAAAATTGAGGCTTATGGAGGTTAGGTGACTAATATAAGGATACAAAGGTTGTAAACGTCAGAGCTGAGTTCAAATAATAACTGTATTACTACTAAGAATAGTAAATAGTAGGGACATCTCTGGTGATCCAGTGGTTAATGCCGCTGGTGCAGGTTCAATCCCTGGTTGGGGAACTAAGATCCTACATACCGTGTGGCCAAAAAAAGAAATTAAAATAAAAAAAATACTAAATGTCTTTAAAAAGTAATAGCAAGAATGGCTAATAAATAATAACAAGAGTAATAGTTTATAATACTAACATAATGCTTGCTACGGCACCAGCATCATTCCAAGTGATTTTATATACTGACCCATTTACTTCTCAAGACAGTCCTTGAGGGCAGTGCCATCGGGAGTCCTATTTTACAGATGAGGAAACGGAAGCAGAGAGCCTACAGTGCCACAGTCTATTTGACTCTGAAGCCTGGTTGCCTAACTGCCCTGCCCGCCTCTGCCGCTTCTCCCCAGCAATCTCTCTATACCTTCCTAGACCACAGTGCAGATCTGTGTTCCCAAGCACCCAGAAACACGCTGCTGCTGCTACTGCTGCTAAGTCGCTTCAGTCGTGTCTGACTCTGCGCGACCCCATAGACGGCAGCCCACCAGGCTCCCCCGTCCCTGGGATTCTTCAGGCAAGAACACTGGAGTGGGTTGCCATCTCCTTCTCCAATGCATGAAAGTGAAAAGTGAAAGTGAAGTTGCTCAGCCGTGTCTGACTCTTCATGCTAGAGGAAACAATAAAATATTCTGAGAAGTCCCTGAAAATCAAGACACAACATTTTGGATTTCACTCATTCATTCAAAAAAGACATGTATTTACTAAGTTCCAGGAATGCACCAGGCATGGAGCTTACATCCTGGTGGGGGAGACAAAGCTCCAACAAGCACATCAACATTTGACTTCAGCAAGGGACGAATGGTACAAAGGAGAGTAAGGTAAGGCTTTAAAGAGTGTGGGTGAGGGGAGACCACAGAAACCCAGAGGCCCCCTTACATGTCAAGTACCACCAGTCACCAGAGGAGAGAGCTGCAGGCAGAGGAGCCGCGAGTGCAAAGGCCCTGAGGCAGAAATGAGTCTGGGGGGCTGAAGACACAACAAACACAGAGTGAGACCGGAGAGGGGAAGAAGGGGGGCAGCATTCGGTGAAGCTGGGGAGGCAGGCAGGAGCCAGTTACACAGGGGCCAGGCTGGACTCTGGTTTTGTTCTCGTGTGTGATGAGAGGCTTCACCCGGTTACAAGCAGAGTGAGAAGAGAAGACTGCAGACAAGCAGGCAGGGGCCTGAGGGCATTGGCGGAGGCTGCCTTGGTCACCCTCAGCCTCTACTGACCCAGCCGGAGCAGCAGAAAGTCACCCCACCACCAAATCTCAGTCAATAAGACCTCAACGTGTGCACTTGGCAGGTTGGCTACCCTCTTAGAGCCTCCATTTTCCCATCTGTGAATTGGCAGAGGTGCGGGGCCACCAGGGCGCATCCGAGACCTGAACCTCAGACCTCGATCCAGCAGGGAGAAGGGCTTCACTTCTGCGGGTACAGTGCCTGGCACAGAGCACGCCCTCAACACACACCAAGGGACCAGGGCTCCAGGCAGAGAGACTGGGGGACCACAGGGGCATGGTGGCCCCTGAGGGCCTGCTAGGCTGGGCTGGGCTGATCGGCTAGGGCCCCAGGCATCTCCTTCCCTTCCTTCCCAGCAGCCAAGTCCAGCGGGCAGCAGCAGGCCCACTGGACCAAGGGCAGACAGGCGGGCGGGCAGGCGGGGGCGAGCCGTCGGGCACAGGGAGAAAGGAGGGCATTGTCTGCTGAAACCCAACTAAGGGGCCAGGGCCACAATGCGAGGGATTCTTTCAGGAGAAACAGACATGCCTTTCTTTCTACCAACTGCAGCTAAAACAGCCCGCTGGATTTGATTCTCTCCCATTTCGCCCCAAACAAATGATAAATAAATAAACCTCAGTGAGCTCAGAGCGCCGGAGCCAGGACCCTGGGCCCAGAGCAGGCTGGCCGCTGTCCTCCCAGGGCGAACATCTCCGGTGCCAGGCGGCTCGCCTGCGCTCCCGCTGCCAGGCACGTGGACCAGTCTGCAGGGGCAGGCTCCAGGCAGCGGCCTGAGGAAGTCCCTCCAGACGTATGGCAGGGCTGGCGGTCTGTGTGGTCCTCAAGCCCAAGGGGACCAGTGATGGAGAGGGCGGGAATCACATCACAGGCTGCGGGGCCCTGGTGGGAGGTTTGCTCTGGCGTGGTTTCACTGGCGCCGTGTGCACTGTCCCCCCAGGTGCTCAGCGAGGTGACAGAGCCACGGTGCTCCACCCTCCCCAGTCGACAAACCTCCCCAGTCTGAATCCCAGAAGTGACGTATCCTGCTCAAGGTCATGAGACAAGGTAATCACAGGATGCCAGCATCCTTGTTTCCCAGGTGGTCAGACTGCGGCGTGGAGTGGTCACCCTGACCCAAGCACTCAGCACAGCAGGAGCTTCTCTTGGCCCTGGGATTCCTCCCCTGTACTCACTCCCCCGAGGAGTGAGCTCCAGCCCCTTCTGACAGTACCAGACATGGTGTCACGTGACGCCATGAGGCCCCCTCCCCGTCTGAGGCCCCGCCATGTCATGCTCCCGTCTGGTCCTGGTTCTATGCTCCTATTAGCTGTCCTCTCGCTTTCCTTCCTACTTGTCCAGCCCTCTCCTCCACTGAAGCCTCAGGTATGCCGCCTTCTCCAGGAAGCCTCCCAGGTTACTCCCAGCCCCACACACCTCACCCTCCTTATAGCTTCTGCTGCCTATCCTGACAGCTGGGCTCCACTGAGACCCCGGGCAAAGACAGGAGTTGGCCCTCAGGTGGGGTGTAGAGGGCAGCCACACCCACACCCTCCCCACACCAGAGTACCTCAGGCAGCTCCAGGTCTTG